>NC_137677.1:21859695-22259695 GCF_963989245.1 Nansenia antarctica | reverse complement strand
GACCAGAGACCAAATGACATACCCACTCTTCAAACAGGACCAGGTAACACACACACACACACACACAGTATATCTGCTGTCCTGTGTATTTGTCTCTCTCCCCTGTGCCTGAAGGAGTTCCAAGGTAAACTTATCATAACGTTTCCTTTTCTCTCCCACCCCTCCCTCCTCCTCTCTCCCACCCCTCCCTCCTCCTCCTCTCTCCCACCCCTCCCTCCTCCTCTCTCCCACCCCTCCCTCCTCCTCTCTCCCACCCCTCCCTCCTTCTCTCTCCTCCCTCCCCCAGGATGACTTGCTGTCCCGTCTCCCCCCTGTCCCCCTCAATCCCTTCCCCTCCACCCTCCCAGCCGCAGCGGCCTTGTACACACTCCCCCCGAAGCCCTGTGTCAGCTTCGCACGTATCCGCCACCCCCCCAGCCTGGGTGTGATGTGGGACATCAAGGACATCGACACAGCGGCGCCTCCTATTGACAGCTACAGGTACTGCAACGTCTTAGACTCCAGTGTATAGACACAGACCTGAGCCCTAAGCATGACATACACTCACCGGCCACCTCGTTAGGTACACTTTTGGCGCTTTTCCATTGACCGGCTCGGCACAGCGTGGCACGGTTTTATGTTCGGGATGGGTAGCGAAAGGTACCTTTTTGCCAGGCTGCGTGTGACGTGTGACGCTGCACACCGTTGATTGGTCAATGGAAATCGTCATCCCATGTTCATAGATTTCTTCGCTAACCGCCATCTTTAAATACCAGATTTAAATAACAGATTTCGCTCTCGGAAAATGTCACTTGCTGTTTCTGTAATAACTTATTAATAAAGATTAGAAAAATTATGCTAACCATCGTATTATCTTAGTTTAATGTAATTTCAATGCATCATAGAACTTTTATTTACAACAAGCATAACAAAAAAATCGCTATTATGTCCTGTGCCTATGCTGTTCCTCAGTCCAGCGGCAGTCAAATGCCGGTAGATTTGCGTCTTGTTCCCTTTAACACATGTCGGCGTTTCCCTGGTTGCGAGATCTAAACTATTAGAACTGAAAGCGGCAGGTAACAGGCACGTAACGTCCATATGCTGTATATATAAATAAATATATTTGACTACCAGCAAGACACCGGAGCACTCGTATCTATAACAAACGCGGAGATTGTATGAGCCCGCGTCAGTCAGCCTTTCCGTAGAAATACATCGCTCCGTTATATATCTAACGTTACATGTTTTAAGGCTGATCTGTGCATGATAGTGCTGCATTATGTTGATCTATTTATACCGGTCTATTCTTGCCAATTCCTTATTACCAGTGGAAAGGGGGAAGGCTAAAACTAGGGATGCACCGAACATTCGGCCACCGAATGTATTCGGCCGAATATCGCAAAATAAAGCACATTCGGTATTCGGACGAATGTGTGAAAACACCGAATGTTTACCACCGAATAGTGGGCGTGTTTTGATGAAGTTCCAGCGCCATCTAGTGGCGAAGATAATACCTATACTGATCCGATCTGGATCTCTCATAAACTGAACACGGACATTTCATTGAGTTAGATTCGTTCATTATTATTTTTGTAGCACTGCATTTTTTCTCTACAGTGTGAACACGAAGTGCAATTTGTTGAAGATATTCAGTGATATAAATATATAGATATATAAATAAACAAAGGACACCTTTTACACCCATTATGAGTGTTTACAGTGAGAGTGTGGGAGAGTTCTTAGATACTCATCTTTTTCGCAGCCATCTTTATTTTATTTATTGTGCTTTGTTGGTATAGACTGATGTCTGCTGGAATGTTCAATAAAAGTTATTTTTTTTCAATCTCAATTTCTTTCTTTGAGAAGCATGAATAAAAAGCAAAATGTATTTACTTTATGCAATGATAAAATTAAAAACTGCCGATACACATTCGGTATTCGGTATTCGGCCAAGTGTTTCCTTAAATTCGGCTTCGGCCTCGGCCAAGAATTTTCATTTCGGTGCATCCCTAGCTAAAACACTTTGAATGGAATAGATAGGACTTTCCGTTCAATGGAGGAAGCATGATACTCGCGAGTTCATCTCGCTTTCCCCCCCGTTGATGTATTAAGCAATCTAAGCAATCTAATCAGAGCAGTTGTTATTATGTAATATTATTGATGGATGTGCCATTTTTGATGGAGAGCAGTGAGCGGATGACTGGATGTGAGCATGTATTTGACTAATGCCGATAGATTCGCGTCTTGCTTCGAAACCGGAGCTGTCAGCGCAGACAGGATTTTACAGCGTTCCTTCAAACTATCGTAATTCATGAACTATATGCCCAATCTAAATTCAAACAGTTTCTGAAAGCAGAGAAGTTGCACTTTTTGAACAGTTGAACTTTTTTAGGCTTATTACGGTAGTTCACCAACAAAAAAAAGCACAGTGCTCAACGTGTCAGGAGAAATAAAAATATAATCGTGTCTGCATTTCATGTCGGCATTTCCCTGGTTGCGAGATCTAAACTAGTCTACTAGAACTGAAAGCGGCAAGTAACAGGCACTTAACGTTACATGTTGTAAGGCTGATCTAACGTTACATGTTGTAAGGCTGCGATAAGAATTATTTTGACAATTCTTATCGCATTTCCCCCCGTTGATCTGTATAGCGGGGGGAATCTTATGACACGTAACTCCTCCTACAGTCCCGGGTCGATCCTGTATAGTGGAAAACGTCTCGTACCCGGAACTGTTCAAAAGTGTGCTGAGGCGAGCCGTGCCGAGCCGGTCAATGGAAAAGCGCCATTTGCTAGTATCGTGTTGGACCCCCTTTTGCCTTCAGAACTACCTTACTTCTTCGTGGCGTAGATTCAACAAGGTGCTAGAAACATTCCTCCGAGATTTTGGTCCATATTGACATTATCGCATTGACATTGCCGATTTGTCGGCTGCACATCCATGACGCGAATCTCCCGTTCCACCACATCCCAAAGGTGCTCGATTGGATTGAGATCTGGTGACTGTGGAGGCCATTGGAGTACAGTGAACTCATCGTTATGTTCAAGAAACCAGTTTGAGATGATGTGAGCTTTGTGACATGGCGCGTTGTCCTGCTGGAAGTAGCCATTAGAAGTATAGAGTATAAAGGGTCATAAAGGGATGGACATGGTCATAAAGGGGTGGACATGGTCAGCTACAGTACTCAGGTGGGCTGTGGCGTTTAAACGATGCACAATAGGTACTAAGGGGCCTAAAGTGTGCCAAGAAAAGCGCTTTCAGAGATGCTCCTCTGCATACCTTTGTTGTAACAAGTGGCTATTTGAGATACTGCTGCCATTCTATCAGCTCCAACCAGTCTGGCCATTCTCCTCTGACCACCCCCTTTTTTTTGCTGCTTACTGGATATTTTTTGGCTGTACGGGACAATCCCAGTAGATCAGCACTTTCTGAAATACTCAAAACGGGACGGCTGTGGCGCAGGAGGTAGAGCCGGCGTCTAATGATCGCAAGGTCAGCAGATCACCGGTTCGATCCCCGGCTGACCTCATGTCGAGGTGTCCTTGGGCAAGACCAGGTCATTGTAAGGCACTTTGGAGTAAGGTGAACCAAAGTAGAGTAACTCAAAGTAGAGTACTCAAAGTTGAGTAAACCAAAACAGCCCGTCTGGCACCAACAACCATGCCACGCTCAAAGTCAATTAAATCGTATATCAGGGCTTGACATTAAGCTTTTTCAGGTACCGTATTTTCCGCACTATAAGGCGCACCGGATTATAAGGCGCACCTTCAATGAATGGCCTATTTTAGAATTGTTTTCATATACAAGGCGCACCGGATTATAAGGCGCACCGGATTATAAGGCGCACTGTCGTTTTTTTTTTTTGACTGGGGTTGCGTTATGCATCCACTAGATGGAGCTGTGCTAAAGGGAATGTCAACACAACAGTCAAATAAAGTCAAACTTTATTAAGCGTTCTTAAACGTTGTTCAACGTTCAAACGTTGTTCAAACGTTAATGTGCATATTAACAATATTAACAATAACATATTAACAATATTAACAATATCTCCCAAACAATATAACAAGTTCACTCTTCTCCCAAACGTGGAGGGGAACGTTTCTTTGTCTTTGTAGACCTCAAGCTTCACATTCCAAAGGCATGGGTGTTCTACAATGACATGGAGACATAACAATATTAACAATAACATATTAACAATATTAACAATATGTGTGGTGGCCTGGGAAAACCCGTTGGATGTCGCTGGCGTTCGTTCGTGGCAAAGAGCAAAAATAGATGGAAATCGCGATTTTGGCGATTTTTATATTATGTGGTATTCTAGTACTTTGAACTCCATACTACATTATGGTGAATAAACATTTTAAGAAAACAAAAGAGAAAGTACTTATTTTTATGTTTTTGTGGTGGGTAGTTTGCTCGAGAAACAAGGTCATTCTCATTTCCTAATTTCCTCATTCTCAGTTAAGCAACGCACGCACACATGAGCGAAAGGAGAGACGATACTTCCACCTGTGTTATTGCCAGTTTACTGATGCTCACAATATAAGCATAAAGTAATAACATCTTAACTAGAAGACACACAAATGGATCTGTCCCTCGCATACCGACGAGGCGAGCAGACTAACACCGCATCACAAGCAGACAAACGAGACCAGCCTGCATAGGCTCCTCCCCCGACCCAGAGGAGAAAGGGGGAGAAATCACCTTTCACTTTTTTTGACATGATACATTAAAATGCTCATAACTTTTTAAAATAAAGGGCTATCTCGGTCATTCAACCACTTTTCTTTGTCTTTGTAGACCTCAAGCTTCACATTCCAAAGGCATGGGTGTTCTACAATGACATGGAGACAGAGGGATGAGATGTTCATTAATTCAATTCAGTCAAACATTCAAACTTTATTTCAGTAAACACGTAGTAAAAGAAACAGTCTGATACCACTAAATCAAACGTTAGTGCATAACTCAACATTGTTCAGTTATGTATAACACGTAAAGCTCACTTTTTCAGTTCATTCCTCGTCCACGAATCCCTTGAATTATTCTTCTTCAGTGTCCGAATTGAACAGTTGGGTGAGTACGGCATCCATTCAGAGCACATAGCATAGCATTCGTAACAATAGCATAGCATTCGCGGAGATTCCAAGATGGCGGCCGTCGTTTACTGATTACCGTAATGCTGCAAGCGGTGCGGCTTTGTAGTTTACCAGTCGTACTGAAACATTTTATTATTATAAAAAAATATATATTGGTCATGTAATTTTTACATTTTGATCCATATATAAGGCGCACCGGATTATAAGGCGCACTGTCGTTTTTTTTTTTTGGGGGGACTTTTAAGTGCGCCTTATAGTACGGAAAATACGGTACTTATCCTTCGGACAAGTGAACTTATCTTTTACTTGTCCGAAAGCTCAAGTTACTTGTCCAAATCCAAAGATTTTGAAAAAGCAATAATATTAATAATAATATATTATACTCTCACCAGCCACTTCATTAGGTACACCTTTTCAACTGCTTGTTAACGCAAATATCTAATCAGCCAATCATGTTGCAGCAATTCAACGCATTTAGGCATGTAGACATGGTCAAGACGATCTGCTGAAGTTCAAACCAAGCATCAGAAAATAAAGGTGATTTAAGTGACTTTGAACCTGGCATGGTTGTTGGTGCCAGACGGGCTGTTGCGTGATATTATAGTGTCAATATGGACCAAAATCTCTGAGGAATGTTTCCAGCACCTTGTTGAATCTATGCCACGAAGAATGATGGCAGTTCTGAAGGCAAAACAGGGGGTCCAACCCCAAGGTGTGCCTAATGAAGTGGCCAGTGAGTGTATGTGTATGCAAATAACACATTTGACTACTATTGATTTGATAATGATGTATCCTTAATTTTCAAATGTATTCATTAAACAATATTTTGTAATTATTTTAAATTATTATGATGGGGTAATCAGTGATTACCCTAACCCTTTTAGATTAAGATTGGCTACAAAAGGGATGAATATCTAGGAATATTTACCAAAAAAATGTGTAACTATAGTCCCTCCCCAATGGAAGCAATCTTATTTGTTAGCTTTTGGATAGTATCCTATATTCAAATTGAGAAATCTATCATTAGTGTCATTCTGAAGTTCGCATTGCGATGTGCTGGTCTTAAAACTTCAAACCTAAAATATAGAACTACATGAAAATAAGCGGCATTGAGAAGAAGCGAATATGCGTTCACGCGAATGGCACTAGTGACAGGAACCCACAACGTAGGCTACACTATGGCTGCGTTCGTAAACTCGCTCTGGAATCTGATCAGCACTCATGAAATGCCTTTTGTCCAATCAAATTACTTGGTCTCTTTATGACGTTGAACACAGTGTGCGCTCTGAGCGAATTTACGAACTATGACGATAACGAACTACGAGAGACTGAAATAGCCTCAGCGAGAATGAGGCGCAGCATCGCTTTGCTTGTAATATTTTTTTTTACTATTCAGATCGGAAGGAGGAATTAATGTTTTGCAGATATTATTAATACATAATGATTTCTTTTTTTGTTTTAACTTGTCCATCGGACAACTGCAGGAGGAAGTCCACTTGTCCGAACATAAAATTTACTTGTCCCGGACAAGCGGACAAGCCTTAATGTCGAGCCCTGGTATATGATTATGTATATGCATGCCTAACTGAAATGCTTTTGTCTTTCTTTCTCTTCCTCTCTCCCCCTCTCTCATCCCCTCATCCCTCCCTCCTCTTTCTCCCCCCCCCACCCCAGTATATTCATGGCCCAGGAGAGCAGCAACGGCAGTGGGGTGTACGCAGGGTGGCAGAGGCTGGCCGTGGTCAAGGCCATCCCTATGCCCATGGCCATCTCTCTCTTACAGTACCGCCCCGGGCGCAGGATGTGCTTCATAGTGGGGGGCAAAGACCAGTTCGGACGCTATGGACCCTACAGTGACGTAGAGAGCGTGGTCCTCTAACCTGTGGACCTCTCTGGGTGCTTGTGTATGACCTTAAAGCAGACCTGGGCATTGTACGGCCCGCGGGGTGATTCTGACCGGTCCGCAAAAGATCGCATGATGATGGAAAAAAAAAAATCTCAATATTCTCACAAATATTTTCAGTTGCTAATTTGGCCCCCTGGGAAAAAATAATTACTCACCCCTGCCTTAAAGTGTGTGTGTGTGTGTGTGTGTGTGTGTGTGTGTGTGTGTGTGTGTGTGTGTGTGTGTGTGTGTGTGTGTGTGTGTGTGTGTGTGTGTGTGTGTGTGTGTGTGTGTGTGTGTGTGTGTGTGTGTGTGTCTGTGTGTATAAAATCATCAAATCAAAATAAAATAAAAATCCGATTTAGATTTGATGATTTTACACACAGTGTAAAGTGCGTGTGTGTGCGTGCGTGCAACAAAAGCTGTCTTCCGATTCCTCCGATCTTGATTGTGATTCAATGATTTTAGATTTGAAATCTCTGCCTGTGATATACCATTATAATTTGTGACGTGACGTCATCGAAGTGCGAAACGGGCGCAAAGTGCGAATGCCTTAAATCTGCGTTCAAAGTTTTTCAATGCAAAAAATCTGATTTACTTTTTTTGTAATAAGAAGCAACTTGAAGTTGTGAAGTACCCACTCGTTATTTTTTCGAGCAGTTTTCATTTAATTAAATACGTGTAATAAGTCTTCAAAATAAGCTTGTTTTATGAGATGAGTTTGAGAAGCTTGGGGGCGGGAACGTGAGCCCAGCTAACAACAACAATCGGTGTGAATGGCTGTGAGCTCAATCGACGTAGCCAATAGCTGGGCGAGGGGGAGGGATAAAAAGACACATGCAGGAAGCAGCGCGCTGCTTTGTTTACACCAGAATGTTTTCGACCAGACTCTAAGAAGGTAAGATCTTCTATGTCATGCCTTTGTTAGTTAAGTTAGTTGTTAGTTACTAGTTGAAACCAGTGTGTTCGTGTATTTAGACATTTCTTTATTATTACCCACGAGCAACTAACTGAAACCAGTTCAGTCTGTAAGCTAAAGATTGTTAGCATGTTAGCATTGTAGCTCGGTATTCTGTCTATGTTGTAAATACGGTTAGTAACTTAGTATGTCTACGTTGTAAAAGTTGTAAGACTCATGTTCAGTGTGTAATACTGGAATACTGTAACATGTCAAGTGTAATAGATTACAGAAATGTTAAAAGTTTAAAAACATGTGCTTTCTTTGTTAGAACCGAGCTAGCCGCTAGTTGGCTAATGCCAAACACAATGTAATGTTTTTCTTCTCTTCCTCTTTTTTCTATTATGACCTTCTCCCTTACGTCCACTGACCCTCATCTACTACCTGGAGTTACTATGGAAGTATGGAGTTGGACAAACATACTTAGTGCTACAGTATGCTTAGTGCTAGCATACAGTTCAGGTAATTCATTGTCATGTATTTACCTATTTCATTTTATGAACATAGTATGGCGGTCATATAATATCATTTACTGTGGGCAATCATTTAATGCATTGTCTTCATTCTGTTGCAGCTTTGATGCTCGGAAACCTGGCGTGGTTATAGCCTGGGAATACGACGGGGCAGTACCAGTCGAGTTTCAGCTACTGAAACACACTGATGTCAAGCCCCCCAGAGGTGATCTTCCTGTGCAAGCCCCACCCGGACTTGACGTGGCCAGACAGAAGTACCTTTTTGACAAGATCAGAGAATTCTGTACTGATGAGGCGAAAGACACTACATGCCCCTGCCCACCAGACTCCACAGCACCTCAGAAAAAGGCTGTCCGTTTGTAGCTGCAGGAGAAACACACAGGAGGAATGCAGGAATTGCACACTGATTGTACTTTGCACAGCTTGCCGCAGTATTGTTCTGCTTTTTCCTCCTTAATATTAGTCATGCCTGATGTTATTTTATAAAGTCTAGATTTGAGCTGTAACTCTGTGTCTCGGATAGGAGCAATTTATCACTGTAATAACGTGCCACTTTTTTACTCCTACTTTTTTTACATGGTTCATTCTGATTGCAGTACTGTGATTGGGTACACTTTTTTGTGCTTTGGTCGACATGACGTGACGTGTTTGTGAAGTGTGCCCATATTCTGTGTATGACACAATATTTACAGTGATATCTTTATCCTACCTATGCTTGTGTACTGTAAAATAAATTCTGATTCTGATTGAAGACTTTTTTGTATCATTACAAGACTAACTATAACAGTTACAACAACCATAAATAATAATAAGCTGGGTAATTAGCTTAGGTAATACCTTGCTAGGTAATAATGTTATAGCTGTATAACTATAGCTGTCTGACCCAGTGACCAGTATTGACAGCTGATAGCTGTCAAGCTAGAGGGGGAGTGGTTGGGGGTGGGGTTGACCAGCTATTGTTACCGCCCATTACCTGCCTGTGTGAAGGTGTGAAAAAGTCCCAAATCTTTGAAGGTCTTTTTCTCAGGATTTAGTTTTCAGGGTTAACAAGTTTCAAATACTCATGTTGTCTTACATTTTTTCCCGATGTCTATGTATGACACATCATTTGAAAGATTACAATCTGTAGTTTAAGCATATGTAAAAAACAGAAAAATGACTTTGCCCCCTCTTTGATCATTCCACCAGATCGCGTCACATTTGTAGTCATAGGAGGTCCTCCTCTATTTGGCCATGCCGGAAAGGACAAAAGTCAAATGTATGTCTATTATAACCACTAACTCTCTACCTCTAAATGATGTTTAAATAGCTGTAGAACAGCACCTGCCCACGGTGGCTGTAAGGGAATTACCCTAGGCTGCATCATCTCATGTTCACCAGTAGGGGACAGCAGAGCATCAGGAGCGATAGACACACTATGTTTATTTAACCCTGCACCCGAAGGCTTCTGAAAGAATACGTTTAGCACACCATTCCCTAAAGTCTACTGTCATTAAATGAACTAGGAATAGTCATTCCAGCTAGGAGTTGTCATTTAGGAATTCTGTTCTGGAGGATCGTTTTCGAGGGTCGTATTGTCTAGCTATACTGGCTAAATAAGTAAGCTAGAACGTCGCAAAAGGAGGTAGCGGAGGCAGAAACCCCATGTGAAAAAACAACACTAAAGCATAATGAAAATACATGCAGTGTTTCTATATGTTTTTGGGGGTTGTTTATGGTCATTCTAAAGATGTATTTAGCTTTTGGCCTGTAATGGTTAGGATTGGGACAGATAAATTGATTTGGGATAAGTGGTTGGGGGCAACTTTCTACCAGGAGTTCCTTGACATGGCAGCTGTAAAGATGTCTAGAGTCAGAGTGGTTGTAGGGGAGGAAGTGGGAGCCCAACAAATCTCGCACTTAAAAAAATGTGAAGAAAAAAAAACGTTTTGGAAATGGATTTATGTATTGGAATGTGAATACTGCTGATATTGTGGAAAAACACCAATAAAAAGAGTCTAAAAAAACTAAATGGAAGAGTGAATTGTTTAGATGTATCAATGTGTATCACACAGACCTATGTAGCAGAGGATAGAAGAACAGAGAAGAGGGATATCCTTATACCAGCATGTTTTTTAAAAATAAACATACAGAGAATACAGTTTTAAAGCTAATGTGTCTATAACAAAAAGGTTGCAAACAGAGACCGATTTATACTTTAAAAAATCAATTAAAAAAAAGTATATGTAGCCTAACCTCTCCCCCACCCACAAAAACTTCACAAACAAGAAAGACAGTGGAAAAAAAAACATCTTCATGGTGCATATCAAAATGTTTACAGTTAGTGCTACAGATAAATATTAGGTAGTCAAAGGAGCAGAAACAAAATAGAAGAAAAAAAACAACCATAACCAACAGCCAGCTTCACAGAGGTATACCCTGGAACTGCAATTTTTCTATGGTCATATTTTGAAAACATTTGCTGTAGACCCATGCAGTGTGTATTTAATTATCTTCCAGCTTGCTAAAATGAGGACATTTCTGATCCAAGCCTCGTGGGATGGAGGAGAGAATGACTTCCAACAAAGTAATATCAGTCGTCTAGCTAACAGGGTTAGGAAGGCCACAAGGTCCACTTTCATTCTTGGCAGGACCACTGTATCAGGTACAGTGGTCCTGCCAATAGAGCTGTAGATGGAACTGGGTCAAAGGGCACCCTGGGTCAAAGGGCACCCGAAGTACCTCCGTTAATGTGTCAAACATACTGGACCAGTAGTTCTGAAGAGATGGGCAAGACCAACACATGTTAATCAACGAGGCAGGACTTTGTCGACACCTATCACATTTGACATTGAATGAAACCATGTTTGGCACATACAGATGAAGAGTGGACCCAGAGAAGTATATCATCCCATAAGTCGTCTGTAATGTCTTCACCTATATCCTGTTCCCAGGATGTTTTAATAGCTAACAATGAGGAACTCTGAAGGGAGAACATTCTCATATCCAGGCCCGGGGTGGCTAATCGGGAGGATCTGGAGTTTTCCCGGTGGGCCTGTCTGGTTTTGGGCCGGTCTGGGCCAGTGTTCAGACGTGGTAGTACTTGCAAGCCGATACCGTTCTGGGCGGCTGGGCAGGTACCATTCTGGGCCGATACCATATAAATAGGGTGACCAGATGTCCCGCTTTGCGCGGCCACAGGGCCAGTGTCCATCTAAAAAAAGCGCTGCAACCAAGCGCCTACATGTTCAGTTGCAGCAGAACGGCCAGATTCTATGGAACGTCTTCAGCCTATCAGGAAACAGCATTCATGTTTCCATGGCAACGGCCCCACCTGGATATAGGGAGCTGGCTGAATGTGCGAACCACCCGCTGACTCAAAGGGCTCGTAAAGTGAAACTGTCAACAATATCTAGTTTTCGTATTTTTTCATTCACCAACTTGAAGTTTTAAAGTACCCACTCGATATAATAAACAACAGTTTAACGATCACTAAATACTTATAATTTCTGGATTGGATTCACTGTTTCGTTTGCCGTAGGCTACTGAACATACTGGTAAGGGACCACTTTACTTGTAAACATACTTTTGTTTTAGGACGTGTTCAAAATCAAGGACTGTGTGTTCATATATTTATGTGTTTTTAGCATGTGCATGTTGTGTGATGTTCTAAAAACGTAGTTAGACGTTTGTAGCGATGTACCACTGTTAGCCGCTAGCTGTTAACAGCATTTGTTGCTGCACCAGAGTGATTTTTCTCCCAGTCTCTGTCTGAGGTGCACCAACATTCAAATACTTGTGTCGTCTTCAATTCAAATTTTCCAATTTCAATGTATGACACATCATTTGAAAGCTTACAATCTGTTGTTTCAGGCTATGTAGAACACTGAAAAATGACTTGGGCAATTGGTTTATCCTTTGACCAGCTGGTATCACTGTCATTGTCTGAATGAGTGCAGAGTTAGACAGCTATGTCAATGCATTTGTGTTGCAAATGGGAGGCAAGTTAGCTAGCTAGATAGCCTACATACTCAATCATCTACAGGCCTAACACTGTCAGGCTACTTTTCTTTATTAATATACTAAATTGATACTGCACTTTGACATCACTTTCTGCCCCTACAGATACTTTATTGTGAGGTTCACATTCAAATAAAAATATATTTGTTATATATTTGTTAAGTTTTTATCTGCATAGTCTATTATTGGATGCTACTGAATAAACCAAACAGAATAGGAAACAGAATGGAAATGCATAGCCTATAAATTTTTTAAATTGGAGAGACATAGCTCTCAACTCGGCCATGGGGGGCGGGTCCGGGCCCACATTGTCCCACACAAACATACCGGTACTCCTTTTCCCACATTTGGTTTGTTGGGACCTGGTCACCCTAGTGGTGGCCCATTGCTGCTATCACAGTAGAAGGCACAGGTCAGCTGTTGTACCAGTGTGGGAACAATGAAGCAAACCCATGACATAGCATCCTGTAAATGTAGAGAAGACTGTAGAGAACAGTGAGTCCGCTATTACAGACTAAAATACCAAGGTTGTAATTACATGATTGTAATATACTGTAATCGGTTGTGAACTAAAGTGGGCCGGTCTGAGGCATGAAACTCCAGAGTTGAAAATGAGTCCCACTCCGGCCCTGCACACACTCATAAACTGTATATACTGTATAGGCCTGTAGAATTTGTCTTATTGCACACACATTCATGCCTGTGGGGGTTACACCTTTTTTAGGCCATTGTTGCATTCCTAAAGGGGGGTTTCATGATGGTCATCCGTTTGTCCTAAACCACATTGTCCCCACATGCTCATTTCAAAATGGCCGCCTATCTTCCTGTGACTTTTAACCTGAGTGACACTGTGTGTAGCCTGACCCCTTTCCACACCTTGGTCATTGGGGGTATAAAGGTGAGGACAAAACACCAAGGGACCATCAGAGAGAAGTGCTGTCATCTGTAATTTGGATTAATAAATAGTCTCAAAACTCTGAAGTTTTACTCGTGATCTATTTCAACCAAACTCTTTAAAGTCAAGATACTGCATACTCTTCTCCCCTATAAGAGGGGAACTCTGAAGCTGCGTCTTCAGACATGTGCTCAACCGACTCTTGAACTCTGTCTGACCTCGGTTTTGTGTCTGTCTCTTGCTTTGCGAGCAATAAAATAATCACTTAACTCATATCGTGGTGTACTCATATCTTTATTTCTTGAACTACATCTCTAAAGAGGCAGTATTGCAGAGTGGTTTACCCTAGAATATTTACCATAGGATTCATCAGCGTTAACTCTATCAGTGCTGCTTGCATCATAACTTATCCTTTATAGGACGAGATTCCTGGAATTCCAGGAGCAGCGTTCTGATTCCAAGCTACTGCATACATCATTTGTTTACAAAATCTCTGGTTAACAAAAACATGAACCACACAGTAAAGAGTCCTTGTTGCTTTGGTTATGAAGAGGTGAAACACTTGCTCTGCTCTCATAAAGGTCTTTAGGAGTCATAATAATCATAGTCAAGGAGAACATTAAATTACCTGTGAACCTGTGTGGTTCATGTTTTTGTTAACCAGAGATTTTGTAAACAAATGATGTATGCAGTAGCTTGGAATCAGAATGCTGCTCCTGGAATTCCAGGAATCTCGTTCTATAAAGGATAAGTTATGATGCAACAGTCTCACAGCCGCAGAGGACGACCCCCTGCTGGCGGAAAAGCTGAACTCCTTCTACGCCCGGTTCGACGAGGGGCGAACGGAGGTAACCACAACACAAACACCACTCTCTCCAGCTCTCAGCAGCCTCACCCTCACAGAGCATGAAGTGAGACGCGTGCTGAAGGCGGTGGACCCCAGGAAAGCCTCAGGGCCGGATGGCGTCCTGGGACGGGTGCTGAGGGACTGCGCCGACCAGCTGGCCGGGGTTTTCACCAACATCTTCAACCAGTCCCTGTCCCAGGCCACCATCCCACCCTGCCTGAAAACCTCAACTATCATCCCAGTCCCGAAGAAAAGCACGGTGAGCTGCCTAAACGACTACCGCCCGGTGGCACTCACACCAATCATCATGAAGTGCTTCGAGAAACTAGTCCGGGCCCACATAGTCACACGCCTCCCGCCCAACCTGGATCCATACCAGTTCGCCTACAGAGCCCACAGGTCCACAGAGGACGCCATCGCGACGACTCTCCACTCCACTCTATCCCACCTGGAGAGGGGAAACAGCTACGCGAGACTGCTCTTTGTGGACTTCAGCTCTGCCTTCAACACCATCCTTCCAGACAGGCTAGTGACCAAACTACTAGACCTGGGACTATCACACTCTATATGTGCATGGATCAAGGACTTCCTGTCCGACCGCCCCCAGAGGGTGCGGGTGGGCTCCCACAC
Source organism: Nansenia antarctica (assembly GCF_963989245.1). Classification (NCBI taxonomy): domain Eukaryota; kingdom Metazoa; phylum Chordata; class Actinopteri; order Argentiniformes; family Microstomatidae; genus Nansenia; species Nansenia antarctica. The sequence continues at coordinate 22,244,933 of NC_137677.1, read as the reverse complement.
CTCCACAGCCCTCAGACTCAGCACTGGGTCCCCCCAGGGCTGCGTGCTAAGCCCTATCCTCTACAACCTCTACACCTACGACTTCACCCCCGTCCACCCCAGCAACTCCATCGTAAAGTTTGCAGACGACACCACCGTGGTGGGCTGCATCTCGGGGGGGGGACGAGGCGGCGTACAGGGATGAGGTAGAGCAGCTGAGCAAGCTGTGCAAGGTTAACAACCTGCTGCTGAACCAGTCAAAGACCCAGGAAATCATCGTGGACTTCAGGAGGAAAAAATCTGAGGTCCAGCCCCTGCTCATCGACGGAGAGAGCGTGGAGAGAGTCTCAACCCTCCGATTCCTGGGGGTGCACATACAGGATGACCTGTCCTGGAAGAACAACACAGCAGCCATCATCAAGAAGGCACAACAGCGGCTCTTCTTCCTGAGAGTCCTCAGGAAGGACCACAACAAGCAGGAGATACTGGTGGCCTTCTACCGCTGCGCAGTGGAGAGCATCCTCACCTACTGCATCTGCAACTGGTTCTCCAGCTGCACAGCCGCAGAGAGAAATGCGCTACAGAGAGTCGTGAGAACAGCCCAGAAGATCACCGGCGCCCCCCTCCCCTCTCTGGAAGAGCTGTACAACACACGCTGCCTCAGGAAGGCCTCCAAGATCTCCAGAGACCCATCCCACCCTGGGTACGAACACTTTGCCTGGCTGCCCTCGAACAGGCGGTACAGGACCATGGCCGCAAGGACAAACAGACTGAAGCTCAGCTTCTACCCCAGGGCCATCCAGGCCCTGAACACAGCAAAGACCTAGGTTCTGGGCCCTGGACAGTCTGGACGGATTGATGGCAGCTGCTGGATTGAACAATCAGGTGTAGTGCTGAGGCACAAATGTGTACATTTCAAGCCTGCAAACTGCGACACTTTAAATGAATGTGCAATAACACTATGTGCAATATGACAACCCTAGGGTACATAAGGTTGGAGAGAAATAGGAAATGTTAGAATAGGTATAGCATAGCATAGAGTACAGCACAGTGTTTTATCTGTACAGTATAGTATAGTGGATAGTGTACATAGCCTTTATTTATGTAAACCAGCTCCTTTCCCTTCTTGTTTTTTTAGTTTTTTTTCGAAAACGTGTTTGTTGTTGGGCTTTCTTGCGGAATGTTGATATCAGTGGTGTGCCGTCAGGGCCAGCAAGGCCTTCTCTGCTGGCCTAAACATCATCAGAATATACATTTAATTTTGATATATTTTTTCTACAAATATGTATTAAATTATTCCCGTAGTCTATTCTCTTTATTTCATAGCTTTCCTCTTGGTTGCGCTGCTTCCAGACATTTGGAGGGCTGGCCTTTAGCTTTTATCCAATCATATAATTTCAGCCTGTGTTGCCAGGGTACCAAGAAATCTGCCCGCCTGCAGATTCAACAGTGGCGCGAGTACAGATTGTAATTTAAAGTGAGCGAGAAAAGAGCTGTGGCGTACCGTGGTCAGATCTCGAGTTGGCGAGCAAATCCAAGCAAATCCGACGAACGCGCCTGCTGGATGGCGGAGCACCTGATCAGCACCTGCACGTCTTTTGATTGGATACACACTATTGAGAGGCAGAGCTGGCAAACTGAACTTGATCTCGCTAATTTCTGTAGATGTAAACTGTTGTTCTACAAGCAGCCACAATGGCTGAAGGAGGAGAAGAGGTAGATTTGGTGGCAGATATTATAACAACAAAGAAGAACCTTCTAAGAAAAGCTAGACATAATCAAAAGAGAACGGCCAACCGCGACGTTAGCGAGGCTATCCATGTAGAAAAGGACTTATTGGTGGAACTGATAAACTGTACAACAGAGTCATTGAAGTCTTCTTGAGGAAAGAAAGGAGGATGGATTTTGTGTTCAAATAATCAGTTGTTTTGGTGAGTACAAAGCATTTTATTTTTTCTGCGAGAGATGTAGATATGTACGGAGCGACCCTGGGGTTCGTAGATAGAGTGTGTGGTGTGGTGCGGTGCACTGGCTCAGCTGTGTGAGTAAGTGGGGCTTCAATGCAATCTTTTAATCCCTTCCCGGGGTGCTATATATTGTAATATTGTATATATTGTAATATTGTACTTGTTAAAAGGGATGACACTTGTGTGGTAGTAAAACAAACTTGTGATCTCATTTTTCCGTTCTCCTCTGCTCCGATATGCCTACCTAACTTCCGTGCCCTCTTAAAGGGGTATACCCCTATATCAGATATGAACATCACAGCAACGCCCGGTTATACTGCGTTTCTGTCTAAATGTATAGTTTCTAGAGCCATGGCGTGTCATAATGATGGTATTAAGAGGTGGAATAATTCAGGTAGGACATCACTGAAGGCCTAGGTGTGAAATGCACCGCCCGCCACTGGTTGATATGAAATCTAAATACTCATCAGAACATATTGTAGCGTTGTCACAGACCAGACGGAGGGTTCTTGATTACCAGCTTTATTCTCTGTTAACAAGTTATATCTCTCTCAATATCACACTCAATCATAAACACACCCAGCCCTCAACTCTCTCGTCTCACTCTCCCGCTCTCTCCCTAAACTCCTCCTCTTAACGTTAACCCACTAGAACTCAGTCCGTTACAATATGTTTGATCCGTGGTGTATTCCGGTAGAAACGATCAAACAGATACAACATCTCTTCTGATTAGTATGTTCACCTCATTTAAACTTTCCTCAAGAAACAACCACCATTACGAGAACAATGAAGCAATGCGATGCAGGACTTGGCTACGAACACGTTTTACTTACATTTCTGCGTTTTCACCAATGTGGAGATACCGGCGCTGCTCCAAACGGGACTGTCGGACGTCTTCTGTCCTTATATGGTCATAGAGACGTTACCTTGCTGTCTGTCCTTATATGGTCATAGAGACGTTACCTTACAAGCTGGCGACCCCGACGGACTCACATCAGGAGTAGAATGAAAGTTGTTATAAACACCGTGTCGTCTTTTGATGACGTAATCGCGGGGTCCTTCCGGAGCTGTGTTCTGGAACTCCGCCCACTTAGCTCGGGTACATTTCTTTAAAATAAAAGCTTGTTTAAGCATTTAGAAATGCTACATATGGATAAAGTAACCCAAATGATATGCTTCTACATCTTGAAATACACATGTAAATAAAGATCCTACTCCATTACTCTATTATTTTTGCTTTGAAGGGTTTATAATTCTTCTAATATCCTAATTACTGTGATGAAAGACTGCTGCACTGCATAGAGGACATATAATGGATTGTAAAGAAATAATCTTCCAATGCTAAACATGATTGTAGTAATCATGTTAGAATATGTGTAAGAATACTTCGTATGACACCCCTCAAGTTTGAAACTCACTTGATTTATATCCTAGAAGTGTTTCTGAGTACTGAGTAATATGAATCAAGTGAATATGAATCAAGTTAGTTTCAACCTTGAGGGGTGTGATACAAAGTATTCTTGGTCCTTTCCTGCGTCCCAACAGTTAAAAGGGCCACCTCCAGATTGCATAGGGAACCCATAATGGACTGTACACACAAACATATTTCCAAGGCTATAAACATGACCACTACCACTGTACTCAGCAACACTTGTAGAATATGGATCAAGTGAGTTTCAGCCATGAGGCGTGACATACAGCTGTGTCTTGTCATGTAAATTCTACTAATTAATCATAAAGATACATGTGAGTTGCTAGGCTCACAAGAACTTACCACTAAGGGTACACAATGTGATGAAACAAAGTCTCCTCAGGTTATTAAGAGCTCTTAGAGATACAGAGCAAAGCTCTGCCTCAGTTCTGAGGGGTTACTGAGGGGTACAAATACTAATAATACAACAATAAGGAAGACAAGATATTATCACTTCTCATCAACACAAACACATTTCCATCAGTGGGGTGGAAGCTGTTCAATGTTTGAATGACTTTTATTCAATATATAAGTAAATACATTTCAGCTTTGTTGACACACTCGCTAGTCAACTAACACAGCTTGTTTTGTGAGCCTGCTATTAATGTAAAGTATCTTTTAGTTAACTAGGTAGCAGAAGGGATTACTCACCGAATCCACTGCATTACAATATATTGGCTTGTCTAGGGAATTTATTCAGATGACTCGGGGTCGATCACTCTCTATGCTTGGGAGTCAAATGAATTGCCTGACCCAGCTGACACCACTTTACACTTTACAAGTGTTCTGGGTCCTTTGTGTCACAGATGAATGAGGCACCTAGCAGACATCCTGTCTGGGATCAAATCGACAAACCCCTTTTTTCCTTGCTATTACATTTGAATGTTTCAGTAGTTGGGTGTATAGTCATGTTTGATCTTATTTTAATGTATGTTTTATGAGTAGTATGTTGTTGTCATTTTCATTATTGTGAGATGTTTCTTTCCAGTATTTTGTTGTGCCTTTTTAATAACATTCCACAGAAACCCAGACAAAATTGTCAATGAGATCATTACAATTGGTATGGAGCTCATTACAGTGGTTATTGGGATGTAAGTAGTGTCACACCCCTGGCTGATGTCTCTGTGGAAAACACTGTTTATGAAATGAATACTTTTGTTGTGTTACTTGCCAGTGAGTGTCCCCATTTGATAAAAGGTATTTTGATATTTTAAAGTTAAAACCACACCCAGTGTTGGAATGGGATCAATTGGATTTGGGGTTCAACGTACACTTCAGTCCAAACTTCGACATGATGACTGAGCTAACAAACTAAAACAAAATTGTGTGCACATATTGCAGCGATGAACTGTCTTTCCACAACAGTATTGTTTTGTGTAAATTCAAGATCCCTTGAGCCAACATCTTGCTTCATGTAACATAACAGAAGATTATATACACTTGCTGTTGTTTTAATGATGTTTAATGACTGTGCTATGGGCCTATAGGTACGATACTCTATTCAAGTTGCATGTGTATCTTTGTGAGAAAGGATCTGTTATAAAATTATCAGACCTGTTTCTTTCTCTCGTGGATTGCATCACGAGCTATTAGCAATGTGTCTAAATGATAGAATACAACTCAGATGAAATATTTATATTTGAAATAGAACATTTGTTATTTTAATAATCACAAAAAACTTACTCACACACAAATAAACAAGTTAACCTCTTAAAAACCCTGAGGTTAAATAAATAACTATTTACAGAGAGGAGATAAAAGATTCATATTTGAAATAGAACATTAGTTATTTAAATAATCACAAATAGACACACACTCACACACAAATAAACAAGTTAAGCGTATTCCAGGAGGTCCTGTCACAAGCCGAGGATGGTGCTGACAGCCTGGTTGCTGAGGACTCGGCTGGGCTGGGTCCTCAGGTCCACCAGATACTCTGCCAGGCTGTCCACATGGTCCTTTACTGGCACGCTGTGCTCAGCCACTGCCAAAAAATAATACCAATACCAGGATACCACCTTCAGGTTTTGTGTGGATATGCTCAGATCTCAATTCAGAATAACATTCTACACATGACAAAGATATACAATCATCAATAATTAACTGAATACAAAATGAAGCAGAATTATAACCTGCAGGAAATGACATGCCCACAATGAATATAGAATATCTCCACAACCATAAGGGCCATTATAATAATATTGGTATCAGATTAAAGCTAACACCTGTGGGGTGTCAGAATCAGAATAGATGTTACTGTGTAGTAGCAAATAGAGCTAGGACTTTGTATGTAATCAGTATTCCAATCTATGATTAGTACTTGTCCCAAGTTAGAAGCTAGTATGTGAGCCAATGACACTTTGGAGAGGTTTTAGTACAGGCATGTTCAGACGGACCACCAAATTGTGCCATTTGGAGAACTTTTGGCACCACCAGTGCCATTTGACCTTTCTCATGTACCAGACTGTAAAACTAATTATATTTCACTGACAGATCACTATACATTCCATCCAAATTCAACTGTTTTCTCACTTGTTTTGAAAAGTAAACCCAGTGTTTCCCCTACCATTGCCTTGGGGGGGCGGGCCGCCCTCCCAACGGAACCCCCCGCCCCCCCAAGAAAGAGGAATTATTACGGACGTAGACACCAAACATCTGACAAGTAGGCTAAAATATCCGCGTTTTTTAAACGCACCCAACCCGAATCTGGCGAGTGGCAAGCCCATAGGCTCGTTGTTAACGTTAGTCCGCCGTAGTCTCGCATAGCCAGACCTATCTCCACACTTCGCGCTGTGCCAGCGCAGGAGAATAATACAAGATTTTGCGCAAGTGTGCGCGCGAGACGCGAGAGTTGTTGCCGGCTGTGTCTGCAGATTGTCTGCAGATTGACTTCAGATTGATAGTAAGCAAGTTGAATCGTTAGCAAATATAATTGCTGAGTGTTCTAACAGAGCAAGTTGGTTCAAATTGGTCGTTATTATCGTGACTAGAAAGTGTCTGACTATAGTTCCATAGTGTAAATAGTGTCAAAGAACTAGCAAGCTAGCTAGCTCAGAGGTGATGAGATGAGCTAGTCTGCTGCACACATGCCAGCTAAAGAGCTAACTGGAGGCACTTTATTATTTTACTTAAAGTAGATATACTATCTTTCTTATTCTGCTAGAGTTGGGCTTCATGGTAATACCATAATGGCAGATTTACAGTACATGGACAGTTGATTTGAAGCATTGGAAATGTCTGTTTTTTAGAGTTGAGAGAGTAGGTGAGAGAGTAAAGTCAAAATGACATTATCTGACTGGATTGCCCACAGCAATCCAATATTCAATTATAATTATGTTATAAATTGATATGGATCAATTTATACCTCTTATTAGATTATAAATACTCTGGCTGTTTTGTTTACCTTTTGGTTGACAGCAAAAGGGAGAGAGGAGGGTAGGGAGGGAGAGAAGGAGAGAGAGCAGGATGGTGTCGGCACACCAGAGAGAGAGAGCGCAAGAACCAGGTGAGAAAGTGGACAGGTAGTCAAGACCACATAAGTAAGTAGCCTTGAGAACCGGTGGTTCTGGAGCCTAACGGCCCATAGGGAAGGAGCCTATCTCCTGTTTCCGTAGCGTGAGGCGGCTTAATGTACAAGTTAGTACACCCCTGGACATGATGCTGGTATGTCGCAGGGTCTTACCCCCTGGGGGGGGGGGGGGGGGGGGGGTCCATGCCACGGTCCATGCCACCCCCCCAAGGCAGCAAACCTAGGGGAAACACTGAAACCATTCACCTCTATACATTTTCCCGCTCAAAGAAAATCATACAAAGAAAATGAAGTTTGACTCAGATTTATTGTCAAACTGAGAATATACAGAATTACAATGAAAGCAAACTTTGAAATATGAAACAGAAAATATAATCAAACATACAATAAAACCGAACCTTGAAATTGCAGAAATAACAGGTAAAAACAAATCAGAAGTATATATAATGTCTGCCACTCAGTCATTTGCACCTGCATTTGCACTTTCTTCACCACAAGAATGTTTCCTAGATAGGATTTCACTATGAGGACAATAGTGAAATAAGATTCATTTTTATCTAATCATGACAATAGGTTGAACCATCCCGTTAAAAACCATGATATCTGTGACCACTAAACAGTCTGATACTCCAACCCTACTCCTACACTTAACTCCTAACACTGAGGACCATGTGTCGGTTATTACAATTCTTCTAATGAGGTCAAATAGAGAATCCATTAGATGACACAACCTTCCTGTTCTGTGACCAAAGACCCCAACTTACTATAAATACATGGATTAATCTATCTTCATTTTTACTATAATAATAATAATAAAAATAACAATAATAATATATGCAAACACTTTTATTCAAAGCAACTTACATTGCAGTGAGTGCATACATGTTTCAGTATATATGGTCCCAGCAGGGATATATGGTACTACACAAGGGGCAATGGAACTCTGTCAGTGTCCGTACCATGATGCTCTCAGGTTGCAGGACTTACTGAAACTGTTCCCACTCTAGGAGCAGTGGTACTCTCTTCTGTGTGTATTCTCCGATGTACCTTTAGGGGATGTTTGTAACTGTCCTCACACTCCCCAGAAATGTTATGGCTTCTCTCCTATGTGTGTTCTCTGATGACTCTTTAGGTTTCCTGCCAGACTGAAACTCTTCCCACACTGGGAGCACTGATATGGCTTCTCTCCTGTGTGGATTCTCTGGTGTGTCTTTAGGGATCCTGCCTCACTGAAACCCTTCCCACACTGGGAGCAGCAGAATGGCTTCTCTCCTGTGTGTGTTCTCTGGTGACACTTTAGGTGTTCTGCCTGACTGAAACCCTTCCCACACTGGGAGCAGCAGAATGGCTTCTCTCCTGTGTGGATTCTCTGGTGTGTCTTTAGGTTTGCTGCCTGATTGAAACTCTGCCCACACTGGGAGCAGCAGAATGGCTTCTCTCCTGTGTGTATTCTCTGGTGTGTCTTTAGGGATCCTGCCACACTGAAACTCTTCCCACACTGGGAGCAGCAGAATGGCTTCTCTCCTGTGTGTATTCTCTGATGGCTCTTTAGTTTGCTCATACAACCAAATCTCTTTCCACACTGAAGACAAGAGTGAGTCTTCTGTCCTCCTTGAGTCTGTGGTTGTGATTTAAGGTGAGTTGGACAAATGAAACTCTCACTGCAATCTAAACAGTGGTGATTCTTCTGTCTTGAGCTCCTCCTCCTCCGTCTGTGTTGTTTATGGCTTCCTGATGCGGTGGAGCTGGGCTCCATGTCTGAGTCTGGGTTGGAGCTCTCTCCTGTAAGAATAGGAACATATACAGGATTAGAAACAACATGAGAACAAGTGCTGCTTCCATAGACTCAGCAGTGCCAGAAGTAACACCACATCTCTGGAGTGTTTCTAAAATAATTTATTGCAGCTTATATATTTAGCTTTGGGTATCTGATTAATGGATTAACTGAATCTGTCATAGCTAGGTAGAGTTTGATAAGGACTCCAGGTGGACTCCATTGGCCAATATGGCAGAACCAGGGAGAAACAAATGAAATCTTTGAGAAAGAAGATACAAGAACACAGTGTCTCACAGAGCCACAAGCTAGCAGAAGAAATAGTAGAAAAACAAACAAAACAAAAAACAGGGTGAAAACACTTTGGAGTCAAACTTTCTGAAAACACAAGAGGAGTGTCTAGCCTCCACTAAGAATGTCTTCAATATAGCATATTATATTGCCAAACATAATAGACCATACACAGATCACCATGCAGAAAGCCCTTCTTAAACTCAGACATGCAATTGATACCATTCCTGTGAGTAGTGCAGATTGGGAAAGAGGTTTTTCAGAAATGAATAATGTTGTCACACCTTTGCGCACACAACTGAGAATTGAAAACACCTCAGCTCTTATCTTTATTTAACTAGTTGGACCTCCTCTTGAGTGTTGGAACCCCATGAAATATGTAAAGAAGTGGGTGCCTACTAGAAGATCTGCTAGTCGTAAACTTGTTTATATTTGTGTGTGTGTAGATGGGCAAATCTATATGTATATATGCATGCAGACATGTTTGAGAGGGAGGGGTGGGTGGAGGGGAGGGAGAAAAACAGAAAATATTCATGCCTTTTTCAATGTATCAATCTTCTATACAGTTTGTATGTCTTGTCTTCTGGTGTTAGTAACGTTAGCTATGTAGCTGGCTAGCTACGGTAGCCTATTGTCATTGTGGTGCTCGCACCTACGTTATCTAGCTCGTAGCTCGCATGCTACGTTAGCATCAATTTAGCTAATCATAACATAGCAGCGAGAGTAACGTTAGCTAGCCATGTAGCTACTAGCTAGCTATGTGTTGTGGTGATGGACAGACTTCTAAATGGCCAGGGTTTTTCCTGCATAGAGAATTATGAGGCGGCCGCCTCCGTCATATTTCTAGCCGCCTCCAGCTCTCGACAAACTGACGGTCGTATTTTCTACAAGCGTTGCACTCGGTGGATTTCTGTCATTTCTAACTGCAATTGCGGCACTGCGCCGACGTGGTGGCGGGGGCGCTGTTTCGCAAATAAGTTAGCTTTCGTTTCTGCTAGCAAAATAGCTGATAGTATGTTGACTGCTCAAGGAGAATACATATTTGAAAGTACAGAATGCCTGAGAGCCTTATATTGCATTATATTACATTATATTTTGAATGGTCATCTGGTGCCTGAATATTGTGTTTTCCTTTACATAAATAATTCCACCATAAATTGATGCAGAAAGGGCACAAATTGGTGCATATTAATTCACCAGAAAGCAAGAAATTAAGTGTTTGATGTTAAAGGACCCCCAGACAGCCCTGCTTCATGGGTCCCCCCCGATGTCAAACACCACTGGTACCACCTCCGCCTCATTTTGAGCCAGGAAAAACCCTGATGGCCATGTTGGCATTCAAGTTGGCTAAACATAGCAGTGAGTCTGCCCTGTGTCTGGGGCTGTTTGACAGAGGCAGTTACAGTAGTAGTAGTAGCAGTTCGCCGAATTAAAGGTGTCTGTGTTTAATTGCGGGCCCACAGACAGCCCCCATACATCAGCTGATCATTTAAAGGGGTGGCCGTCTGAGTAATGTGCATGTCATACGCTGCTTTGTTTTATAAGAGCAGCAGCTATTACCCAGAGTGCTTTATATAGACACTGTTAAACAGAGAGAGACAATACAGCCATTATTTTGAGGAAAATTAAGTGATACATTAATCGAACAGTAAAAAAATATATTGTTAGACTAATTGTTAAATTAGTCGTTAGAGTAACCGACTAACCGAAAAAATAATCGCTAGATTAATCGTTAGAAAAATAGTCGTTAGGGACAGCCCTATCAATGACGCAAACAACTTGAGCCAATTCATTGTCACATGCTCATTAACCTAAACGAGCCACTCTCTCATGCTTGTTAAACTAAAATATGTCAGCAGTGTGTCTGGTGATATGTGTTTATAACCTTAGGACTCCAGTTCCCAGTATGCACCAGAAGTAGGGGTGTAACGGATCACCTAAGTCACGGATCGGATCGTGTCACGGTTTTTGAGTCACGGATCGGATCATTTTTCGGATCAACACAAAACATACAAATAAAAATAAAAAGATTTTTCCTCGAATTCTGTAAAAACACCACTTTTACTGTGTAAAACCCAACAACATTCAAGATGTCAAAACTGGTATATATATATATATATATATATGTGTGTGTATATATATATATATACACATACATAACATATTCTACACTCAAACATTAGGCTACATATTCAACAGAAACACACATTCAATGTGTGAATGTGCAATAATACTATGTGCAATATGACAACCCTCGTGCACATAAGGTTCAGAGATAGGAAATGTTAGGATATTTATAGCATAGCATAGAGTACAGCACAGTGTTTTATTTGTATAGTATAGTATAGTGGATAGTGTATATAGCCTTTATTTATGTAAACCAGCTCTTTTCCCTTCTTGTTTTTAGTATTTTTTTCCTAGCACCAGGGGAGCCCCCCCTCACAAATTTCGTTGTATGGTACCTGTACTATATTAATGACAATAAAGACCATTCATTCATTCATTCAACTTAAATGATGCAGTAGGAGAGAGGGAGGAGGCACCTGGTTGCAGCAGTGAATCACTGGGCTCTTTAAAGCAGACAAATAAACATGTTTTCTGCTACTTTTAACTATATAATAAAGTGAAACCTTACTTTAAACATGGTATGAAAAAATTGGCTACATTATCAGAAGTTATCAAGCTGCCTTTTTCGTGCCTCCCGTCAACACTCCCGTCAAATGTGTGGCCATGCTCGTACGACTTTCTCGTTGCACAACGCTTAAACACCATCATTGCGCTTTAGAGTAAAAGAAAGCACGCAACTGTCGCGTCTATCTTTTCATGGCAACTCTACATTGTGATTTACAAGGGATATCAACTAATATTAAGTAATATTATTACTTGGTTACATTTTGCAATTGATCCGCGGTACACATGCGTGCCGAACCGTGGGGGGGCGATCCGTACGGATCACGGATTATCCGTGATCCGTTACACCCCTAACCAGAAGCATGTGCAGAAGTTGCAGATACGCAAATGTTATCTGTGTTGGAGTGCCACTTGCTTTGGAGCCAAGGCCTCTGAACATAGCCACAAGCCATAGTGGTTGAAATCTTTCCCTATGAAATGGGACAACCCTTCAAGACCCTGATACGTCATCAGTAGTGACATAGAAAAGCATTGACGCTCGGTTTTACACTATTAACGGATCAAAGTCATCAAACAAAAAAGAACAATGCTTCATTATCAGACCATGGCAGAATAGGTGATCTGTCGGCTATCATCCTGTGCTCCTACCCTGCCAGTCTGCACTGAGATAGGAAAACCATGCAAGAACTTCGCGGCTGAACTTAAGGTAAATTTCAGGCATCATCTGCCATCAAAGGGGGGAATGCAACATGAAGTATGTCAAAATGCACCAGTATCATGCACAGATCAGCCTTAAAACATGTAACGTTAGATAGATAACATTAGACACGGAGGGCAGATTTATTTTCATGGCGTTCCGAAATTCGATGTGACAGGAACGCTGGAGAAACAGCCGCTGTTAGTCAGAACATGATATAACCCATCAATAATATTACATAATAACAACTGCTTGGATTAGATTGCGTGTTTTGGTTTAATAAGTGCCATAGCTATAGCGTCATATGCCATCAAAGAGGAGAAATGCGACATGAAATAGGTCCTAACGCGTGACTATCATTCACAAATCAGCCTAATGTTTGATAGATAACTTTACATCAAATCCATCACCCGCTGTCAAAGATTTTTTTTTTAAAACAGGATTGTACATCTGAGAAATGTGAATCGCGCTCCGATGACATGGTGTATTTCTATGGGGAGGCTGTGCCTGGCGCTTCTATTGGACTGGGACGCCGGGGCGCTCATACAATCTCTGCGTTTGTTGCAGAGGAACAGGGTGACAAACGCACAGATATGAGTGCTCCATTGTCTTGCTTTTGGTAGTCTAATGGAAGTGCCCAGGTTATAGTTTAGCTATTATTGTCCTCTACTGCTGAGCACCAAAACCCTCAGATCTTAAACTTGGCTGAAGCGCGCTGGACTTTGGAACGGTGTATTTCTATGTTAAGCATAGGCACAGCACATCGGCATATATTGGTTATTTTTAGTTATATATTTTTGGTTATGCTTGTTATAAAAAAAGGTCTACAATGCATTGAATGACATTAAACTAAGATAATGAGATAATTTTCATAATTTTTCAAATCTTTATTACCAAGTAATCACAGAGTAAAAAGTAATGACATGTGTGGTTGTCTTTCGCATTGCCTAGAGCGGAATCAGATTTCTGTAGATGATTCGCAATGCATCCTGGGAGGTAGGGTTATGGCTCAGAAATCTAACGTGGTCCCAAAGAATCTCCAAACTGAGCCGTGGATAGCCCTCCCCCTCCCCCCTAGCCCCCGATGAAAACATGAAACGGAGCAGGAGGGGTGAAACAGAGTCATAGGGGTGAATTGGGATCGGGCCTTACTGTGCATCACGTAGCAGAGCATGGCGAGTTTGAAAAGCTGACCGCAGAGAAGGAGAAGAAAAAGGCAGAGAAAGTGTACAGACACAACTCGGCCAGCCTAGCAAAAGGTTTGTGGAGATTTTTTAAAAGACTTTTAAAACATTTAGGCCTAGGCCTCGCTTTATCGGATGCTCTAAATGTCAATTGTCTCATCCACACTAATTTTCTTTTTTTTATTATCCTATTAGTATTAGGCTATTATTTGATAGGTATCGGCAGTATATCGGCCGATATTTCTCATAGATTATCTGTGATCGGTATCGGTGGCAAAAAACAGTATCGGGGCAGAAGTGACAACATCTCTGGGGTCTGTAGAATATAATGACTGAACACAGAGTTCAAGAGAGACTTGTCAATGCCACAATAGAAGAGACTAAAGAGGCACTGTCAAATTAAGTATTGACTGTTACAGTAGTACACAATTAACACCATAGAGCACTGACTAGGAGTTGTCTAATGAATACCATTTTAACATTAGCAAATTCATCACATGAACTTACCACCCAAATGTGTGTCCTCTATTTCCTCTCCTATCACATCTTTCTGCACCACTTCTCCTCCTTCCTCCTCTTCTTTCACCATCACTTCTCCCTCCTCCTCTTCCACTACCACATTCTGTTCCAGTGTTTGACTGCAGTCCTCCAGGTTCACTGCCACCATCTCTGGACCCCGCTGTGTGCTTGTCTGGGCTGGAGAACCACAGTCCGAACCCAGGGAGTCTGTGGACTTGTGTTCAGACATGGTAGCTGGGCTGTGAGGTGGATCTGTGTAGTAAACAAAGGAAGAGGAAACACATAGTGGAGAGTTAATTTCACAAACATACATATGACCAGAAACCTAACAGAAGATATGCACTACTATGAGATGCTGTAGTAAAGCGTCTTCCACATTGACTGAACAGAAGAACAGAAAAGGTGGTCTGGTTTTCTAAGAAGAATGAGAAATAAAAGTATGGGGTTAGCTTACCAAACGGGTACATACACCTTACGATCAGTGCCTGGGCCAGCTCCATCTGAAACTAACCCTATCACTGCCTGGGTCAGTCTGACCCTAAACCTATCACTGCCTGGGTCAGTCTGATCATAACTATCACTGCCTGGGTCAATCTGACCCTAACCCTATCACTGCCTGGGTCAGCTCCATCTGACCCTAACCCTATTACTACCTGGTTCAGTCTGATCCTAACCCTATAACTGCCTGGGTCAGTCTGATGCTAACCTTATAACTGCCTGGGCCAGCTCCAACTAACCCTGACCCCATCACTGTCTGGGTCATTCTGACCCTAACGCTATCACTACCTGGTTCAGTCTGATGCTAACCCTATAACTGCCTGGGCCAGCTCCATCTAACCCTGACCCCATCACTGTCTGGGGCATTCTGACCCTAACACTATCACTGCCTGGCCAGCTCCATCTGAGCTCCCTTGAGTGGCGTGACCTGGCGGTGGTCTATATGATAGTTTGTTCAGGTTTGTGGTTTTTGGTTGGTTGGTCCGGTAACAGAACCAAAATGTGCGCACTCGTTCACACACATTTATCAACAGTGATTCACACCAATATTTCTCAATAAAAACCAGACCATATGAAATGTAAAGGAAAGGAAGGAAATGGAGAGAACTATCTAAATATCACTTTCCACTCATCCTAACATTAGACAACTTCATAACATTAACTTACCATCCATCTCCTCCACATCCTCTACTCTTTCCTCCTCTTTCACCATCATGTTTTTCTCCACCACTTCTTCTCCTCCTTCCTCTTCTGTCACCATCACTTCCTCCTCCCCCTCTTTCACTACCACATTGAGTTCCAGTGTTTGACTGCAGTCCTCCAGCTTTACTGCCACCATCTCGGGACCCCGCTCTGTGCTTGTCTGGGCTGGAGAACCACAGCCAGAACCCAGGGACTCTGTAGACTTGTGTTCAGACATGGTAGCTGGGCTGTAAGGTGGATCTGTGTAGAGTAAACCAAGGAAGAGGCACATATAGTGGGGAGTTAATTTCACAAACATACGGATTACCAAAAACCTAACAGAGGTTAGGCACTACTATGAATTGTTGTGCTAAAGCATCTTCCACATTGACGGGGCTGCGGCCTGATTCTCTACACCTCTCTCTGAATGGTGCACTCTACACTGGATGGATTTAAAAGGATAGACTGGTCTAAGCAATATGGTGAACTTTCGTGCTAACACCAA
Organism: Nansenia antarctica; assembly: GCF_963989245.1. Lineage (NCBI taxonomy): Eukaryota > Metazoa > Chordata > Actinopteri > Argentiniformes > Microstomatidae > Nansenia > Nansenia antarctica. The sequence continues at coordinate 22,229,207 of NC_137677.1, read as the reverse complement.
TCAAATGTTTTTGAATGCGCCCAGGATTCGTAACCAAGGCTAAATCCCTTTCCCTTTCCCGTTTCCCTTTCCCGTTTCCCTTTTTCACCCCTACCCCTTGTTCTGGAGAGCCACTCTCTTTTCGGCTTGCCCCTCAGAACAGTTGCAAGGGATAGTGGTTGAAAGCTTCCCCTATTAAATGGGATAACCCTTCAAGTCCCTGATACGTCATCAGTAGTATCATAGAAAAGCATGAACGCTCGCGATTCTACATCAGCATACTAGCGATTTTTTGTTATGCTTGTGATAAAGAAGAGGTCTATAATACATTGAAAGGACATTAAACTAAGATAATATGATGATTATCATCACTTTTACAAATGTATTAAAGAAGAACATAATGACCTTTGTGGTTTTCTTTTGTTGCTTGTGAGTTCGCCACTATCTTACCGATGATTCGCAAGGCATTCTGGGAGATTTCTCATAACACTAGATTTGGAGTGTGCCTCTGAAACAACTCTGTTTGGAGTGTGCCTCTGAAACAACTCAATTTGGAGTGTGCCTCTGAAACAACTCTGTTTGGAGGGCCATGTAGCCCTAACACTTCTCCCTACCCCTCTATCCCAACAAGAATCGGGACACTCTACCCCTACTTGTAAATGTGCAAAATGGAGGGGTAGGGCAAAACTGTAGGGGCAAGGGGTGTGTTGGGATTGGGCCTTACCATCTACGATCTAGCTACAGCTACATTAAAGTCAGTGTGTCTAGCTACAGCTACATTACAATGTTGCTCACTTTATATAATAATACAAGGTTTCTCACATGATATAATAATAGCTATTGAAACACCTCCTTACAGTTGTAAAGTAAAACGTAGTTCGCTAGCTGCTTAGCACTCTCCATAGCTTGACATTGAGAGCTAGCTAGCTAGCATATCCATGGTGTTTCCATGTTCAAAACGCATTTTGGCGCTCAGCCCGGCTAGCATCCCATATGCCTCAGTCATCAAGATCACTTGGTCTTCACATTAAAACGGAGTAGCAGCTAGTTGCAGCCTTGAGTGTAGTACTGTAATAAAAACGAACCTGTTCTATGAAGCTTTATCTCCGGTTGAAAACGGACGCTTAGCAACGTCCGTAGACGGTGGTTCTCCTCCTGGCAACGGGAGACTTCTCCTTGGTACTCTGACATCGTTCTTTCCACCGCCCCGAATATCTCAAAAGCTGCCGCTGTTAATCGCTCAGAGATAAACACTTTCAACTGCTGTATCTCTGCCATTCTGATATCATAACAGTCTAAAAGCGATCTGGTGGTCAACACATGTGAACTTCCTGTTTCCGCGTCTTCTTCTTCGTTTTCTTTTTGGGATTGGCGGTTGGCAACTAACTTAAGGTGCATTACCGCCACCTACCGGACTGTGTGGAACGTCAGATTGACAGGGGAAAGAATTATAGAAAATGGAAATAATAAGCAAAATTGGGGAGGGCGGTGTTACATTTTATCTATTAATCCAGTTTCTTTCAAATACTTTATTATCTGGTTGTATACTTTAAATGTGTTTCCAAGTAAACTCCCTACTGTAAAACTTTCTGAATTGCTGATTTCAGTAGCTTTCTCTGTTCCTCATATTTCTCACATTTCAGCAACACATGCTGAGCAGATTCCTGGTTATTACAGTGGCACAAATGCCAGTTGGGTGTTTTCCGTTTCTATGAAGTGTGTCATTCAATCCAGTGTGACCTATCCTGAGACAGGAAATGACTGTTTCTTCCTTCTGGTTCCTGCCCATCCTACTTCCTATTCCAACTTTCTTCTGAATGCTATACAAATGTCTTCCTGTTTCATTTCTGTTCCAGTCTTCTTGCCATAATTCCTGCATGTGTGTTTTAATGATTGATTTTACCTCAGCTTTGCTAAGTGGAATATCAATTTCTATTGATTCTGATTTAAGTGACTGCTTAGCTAATATATCTGCATCTTCATTTCCTTCTACCCCGACATGAGCAGGAACCCAAACAGAGCCAACATATCTGTGCTATATATTCCATACATTAACTGATGAATCCTGAAAATAATATCCTGTCTGCAAGATTTCAAAGATCTAATACTAGACAATGCTAGACAATGCTGCCCGGCTGTCTGAAGCAATTAATGCATTATTTACCCTGTTTATCTACCAACCGTTCCAATGCTGTCAAAATTGCTAGCAGCTCCACTGTGTATACTGATAAATGATCGGTGGTTCTTTTTAAAATTCCTGTCTTATACTGAGGGAGATATACTGCAGCTCCTGTTTGGCCTGTCTCTGGGTCTTTTCACCCATCTGTAAAAATTAGAGCCTTGTCACTGTAGTGCAGACCAATATAGTTTTGTGCTATGTTCCCAAACTGTGCATATTTAGACTTCTTTCGAAGTTTTGGAGTATCAGAATGTTTAGTGCTCACAGATATTATGGTCTTTAAAGGGATGTTTCAGCCTATTTTCATGTTTAGGTGAAAATGAATTTTACTCTGAGTTGTTCTCATAGGCCAATAGTGAAATGAATATGAGGAGAGCTAGTGGGCAGTGCTTTTAAATGTGTGTGTGTGTGTGTGTGTGTGTGTGTGTGTGTGTGTGTGTGTGTGTGTGTGTGTGTGTGTGTGTGTGTGTGTGTGTGTGTGTGTGTGCGTGCGCGCCTATGTGCATGCAAGCGTTTAAGAGAGAATGCATTATACCTATCGAATATGTTAATGGTTGAAATAGTATTTTATAGAGTTTTACCTTGTTTAATCTTGCTTGTGTTTTTCTGCCAACATTAAAATTACATTTAAATGAACCTTGATTCTTGAGTCTATGGATAAACATTTTGGCATACATTGAGGCCCAAAAGAATGAATGATTATCAGAAACAGATCTAATTAGTCCAGGAGCCATGGGGTTGAACCTTGTTTTGTCGGGTAAAGTTGCTGTTTCTTGTTGCTTGGGGGTACCTCTTCAAAATACAGGAGGGTGCCTGGTGATATCCCATGAGCATTTTCAGATATTTACCCTGCAATCAAGTACGTTTACTTGAAGGTCCACCACCCTTTATACCAAATCCACAGACAAGAATAGCCTGTTACATGCTACTAGTGCACATCCGCCTCCCCTCAAGAAGGGTCTACCATATTCTCAATTTCTAAGACTGAAACGTATCTGTAGTAATCCATCAGATTTTGAGAAAGAGAGTAATACCATGTACAATAACTTTGTCGATAGGGGTTATCCCAGAAAGTGGCTTGACTCTGCCCTAACCAAATTACATAACCAGAATCCCAACCCAGGGGCACAGACCACTAAGAAATATTCATGTACCTGTATCACCACCTATAACCCTCTTATCAATGATGTTCTCACATTATAGATCTCGAAGCATCAGGGACTATATGGTGAAAGCAGACTGTTACATACCACCACAGCACCACACAGGGCGTCTTGATGGAGTGACCGGCTTCTATCCTTGTCGTCACTGTGTAGCTTGTTCTCACTCTAAGAAAACCAACACGTTTAAGTGCAGTCACTAACAAACAATACACTATCAAACAATTTGTCAACTGCAGCTCTCCAAATGTCATCTACATGATCTTGTGTAAATGTAATCTCCAATATGTATGAAAAACATCTAGACCAGTCCGCACACGTATAATAGAGCCATTAGACGCAAGGACATTAAATCTCCAGTTGCCAGACATTTCATGGAAGCCAGTCACTCGACAGCAGACTTGACATACATGGTCATCCAACAAGTAAACACATCACGTAGAGGTGGAGATCTTGACACCAGACTCCTCCAAACTGAATGCAGATGGATTTTCTATTTCCAGTCTGCTAACCCAGGAGGCATGAATGAGGACCTCTCCCTCCAGTGTTTCCTATAGGACTCCACCGTCTCCCATTCAAATGTATCTTGTCTGCTATGTTACCTACTAAATGTGCTATATTTGTTGTTTGTATGAACTATGACAGCTTTACTATGTTACCCCTTGGTCAACTTGTAGTTATGTATTTACATATATATATAGTGTCCAAGTTAACTTGCCTCTTTATTATGATTATTTTGTTATTTTTCTATGTCAATGTTTTTTCATTCATGATTGATTGGTTGTGTAATCCTGATGACCCTGATCATCAACACCTGTGTAGGCCTGTGGCCCTATCATAATATAATGTCTGTCTGTTGCCCGGTGACACTGATGATGGTCGTATGACCGAAACATTTGTCCCGCATCTTGCACTTTTTGCACCTGAGCACTTTGCACTTTTTGTAAAGAGTATGACAAAATAAGAGATTTTCTTCTAAATCTCTGTCTAAGGAGTTTTTCCTTAAAGTTATTGCAGAGTGCGAGTTTCTCTACTCTCACTGTCCAGATATTAACCCCTCCATGCCCAAAGTGCCAAAATCCCAGAAAAATAGGTATTCATGAGATTTCATGCAAAATACTCAAATAAAATGCATCAAATTTGCTTTCTCCAATGTTTATTCATGAAGGAGGTCATGTAAAATGTATTGTATTTATTTTTTATTTAAATAAATAAATATCTTCCAAATTAATGAATAGTAACACTTTTAGGCCATACCAGCAAAACACACTTAATGACAATACAGGTCATGCTGGATGAACCTTTCTGTTTTTGTATAAAATGATAACTACACAATTGCATTTGCATCACAGTAACCTATTTTTGTCTCCATCAATATAGCAAATACCGTCTTTGTTACCAGCATTGATTAATAAAGCAAAATAGCATTCATGAAATGCTTAACAATTATTTGTATAAAATAACAAATATGGTCTTTGTTACCAGCAAAACTGATAAATAAAGCAAAATAGTATTTGGTCTGAACAATGATTTTGTATAAAATGATAACTGCATAGTTAAACAAAACACATTTGGATCACAGTACTTTTGCCTTTAACAAAACAACAAATAAGGTCAAAATAGTCAATGCAACAAGTCGTATCCAAAATATTGGCACTTAACTGATCAATAAGATAACTGATCAATAAGGCAGGGGAGCGTTTTGTGGGGTTATAAATCCTCCTCCTCCTCTTCGTCTGTGTGTGTGTGAGTGTGTGTGTGTGTGTGTGTGTGTGTGTGTGTGTGTGTGTGTGTGTGTGTGTGTGTGTGTGTGTGTGTTTGTGTGTGTGTGTGTGTGTGTGTGTGTGTGATAAATATAATTGTTAAATCTCCGACCCAATCATGTCATCATCCATAGCTTTGATTTGGCCACAAATATTAAACATGCCATCGTTACATTTACCTGAAGTTAGTAGTGGCTGTATAAACAACTCTGGACCATGTATTATTACAGTTTCTCCTGATCTATGGACATACAGGTTACATACAGGTTACATACGGGTTACATACAGGTTACATGCATGTTATGAAACCATCTATAATGTGTACTGATATATCCCTTTAATTAGTGTGCAGAGGAAGGTTGTGGGTGAGTTCCTGTAGCGTTCCATGTGCATGGGGGACTGACAGTGTTGTGATTGTCTTGTGTGCATTCTGGTGGAGGTGGATTTTTCAGATATAGACTCTGTCCAAAGTTTGAGTCCTAAAAACGTTTAGTAAAAGTTCGTGAATTTATTAGTTTTATTAAAAAACAAAGATGAACCGGAAATTCTGTTGTTTGCTAGTGGTCTAGTCTATTGCAAACTAAAACTGTTAAGTGTTAACTTCTCTCTGTGGTCTGTGGCAGACGCGTGCTGAAGGCGGTGGACCCCAGAAAAGCCTCAGGGCCGGATGGCGTCCTGGGACGGGTGCTGAGGGACTGCGCCGACCAGCTGGCCGGGGTTTTCACCAACATCTTCAACCAGTCCCTGACCCAGGCCACAATCCCACCCTGCCTGAAAACCTCAACAATCATCCCAGTCCCGAAGAAAAGCACGGTGAGCTGCCTAAACGACTATCGCACGGTGGCACTCACACCAATCATCATGAAGTGCTTCGAGAAACTGGTCCGGGCCCACATAGTCACACGCCTCCCGCCCAACCTGGATCCATACCAGTTCGCCTACAGAGCCCACAGGTCCACAGAGGACGCCATCGCGACGACTCTCCACTCCAATCTATCCCATGCACTGTGTGTGTGTGTGTGTGTGTGTGTGTGTGTGTGTGTGTGTGTGTGTGGCAGGCTGGACTGTACCATCTGTAACATCACCCCCCCAGCCTGCTCCACTTCCACCACCCGACACTTTCCCAGGGAGAACGACGACCAACACATCATCAGGTTTTGGCTACAGGCTCCCAAGAGGGCCTTCATGATTGTACTTCTGTGTTGTGCTCTCTCCCTGAGGAAGTGAACATCACCCCCCCACACACACAAGTTTGGTCTGTCATCAGATGCGGGGACTCCACTTGAGCCAACCACCTCGTCCTTCTATCTCCCTCTGAACTTTCTCTGAAGAAGAGAGACCCATTGTCTTCGGTACTCGGCCTGCGGCCTCGTACCTACGACCGAATCACAGCCGTGCTGATATTCAGTATAACACACTCCCTCTCGTGTGATATTGCTTAAATAATAATACATTAGACTGATATAGCGCTTTTCTAGACACTCAAAGACGCTTTACAAACTGAAAAGATAGAGTAGTAATATAAAAAGAAACAAAAAAAGAAATAAAAGAAAGTATAGTGGTCTAATTAATTTTCAGATGACTAAATCTAAATCTTTAGTCTTTGTAGGACAATCTACTCTGTATACTGCAAGTATATCTAGATTTCGGGCGGAGAAGCGGCGAAAACAAGCAACGCCAGCGTCCTCTCTCGACCGGCATTTTTTGAAAAGTGAAAAGTCTTACGAGTATGATCAATGTAATGTTAGCTAGCTACCTCTAAACGTGGAATTGGCTGGGCATAAATGTATTAATTTGAGGTGGTAAACACAGTCTGGCTATCTTATCTATCTGTGTAGTTCTGAGTTTCTCTCCAGAGCCATAGACAGATGTCTGTAGTGTAGCATCTGAGAAGCGGCGAACAAGCAATGCCAGCGTCGACCGACTACTCGACTGACTACTAGTATAGGTAGTGAATACAGGTACCGTGTACATGGGTGTGAGCTGTCCTCAGCAGCAGGGCGTATGTCAGAGTGGAGGCCAGGGTCTCTGTGCTGCCACCAAATACATCCCAAATACACAGAACATAGTTGTTATAATGGCAACCTGGCAGCACATCACCCCCACCCTCATTCACCTCCACTGGCTTCCGGTCAAGTCCCGCATCACATACAAAATCCTCCTCCTCACCTACAAATCCCTCCACGCCTGCGCCCCCCAGTATCTCACTGACCTTCTCTGTCAACACACCCCTTCCCGGAACCTGCGGTCCCTAGGCATGGGCCTACTCTCCACCCCCCGCACCAACCTAAGGACCTTCGGGGGCAGAGCTTTCAGTGTGGCAGCAGTGTGGCAGCTCCCACCCTCTGGAACTTAATGTTTTCCCATGATTTCACCACTCAAGAGGGCACTTTAGCGCAATGTTTTCAACTGTGGTGGCAAAAGTGAGTGTGTTTCTGCTTGTTCATTTTTAATGTTCAATAAAAATAAAAATAAAAAGAGTCCGTACCTGTGCACGTCCTTGCTGCTAAGTGTATCACCTCGTCTGGGTGTATTAAATTCATTGCATGAAAACGAAAGCGAAATATAGCTGGGAAACTGTTACTGTTAAGTGTTGTGTTCAATAATTCACTATGGTGCCAGGTGTACACTCTTCTTCGGCGTATGGGTAGTTGTTTTCCTCTCCACTCCACCAGGTGTACACTGAATTACACTGACAGGTCAGCATCTTATCCAAATCTTTGAATTAGTTCAGTAGGCCTACACAGTTTACACGTTTCAACAATAGCTAAACAATTGGTAATTGACAGAACCATAAGCACATGTAATAGATAAGTGAACCCCAAGTTGCAAATAAAAAGTTATTATTACACACACAGGCACACACACTGAGGGGCACAGACAGACAGACAGACAGCCACACACACACACACACACACACACACACACACACACACACACACACACACACACACACACCTCCCTGGAAGAACTGGACAACTCCCACTGTCTCAAGAAGGCAGTCAAAATCCTCAAGGCCCCACACCACCCTGGCAACAAACACTTCATACAGCTGGACCCCCCCCACCCTACCTGGCAACAAACACTTCATACGGCTGGACCCCCACCACCCTACCTGGCAACAAACACTTCATACGGCTGGACCCCCCCCACCCTACCTGGCAACAAACACTTCATACAGCTGGACCCCACACCACCCTGGCAACAAACACTTCATACAACTGGACCCACACCACCCTACCTGGCAACAAACACTTCATTCAGCTGGACCCCCACCACCCTGGCAACAAACACTTCATACGGCTGGACCCCCACCACCCTACCTGGCAACAAACACTTCATTCAGCTGGACCCCCACCACCCTGGCAACAAACACTTCATACGGCTGGACCCCCACCACCCTGGCAACAAACACTTCATACGGCTGGACACCCACCACCCTATCTGGCAACAAACACTTCATACGGCTGGACCCCCACCACCCTACCTGGCAACAAACACTTAATACAGCTGGACCCTCACCACCCTACCTGGCAACAAACACTTCATACAGCTGGACCCCCCCCCTACCTGGCAACAAACACTTCATACGGCTGGACCCTCACCACCCTACCTGGCAACAAACACTTCATACAGCTGGACCCACACCACCCTGGCAACAAACACTTCATACAGCTGGACCCTCACCACCCTACCTGGCAACAAACACTTCATACGGCTGGACCCACACCACCCTACCTGGCAACAAACACTTCATACGGCTGGACCCCCCCCCCCCCCTACCTGGCAACAAACACTTCATACGGCTGGACCCTCACCACCCTACCTGGCAACAAACACTTCATACAGCTGGACCCACACCACCCTGGCAACAAACACTTCATACAGCTGGACCCACACCACCCTGGCAACAAACACTTCATACAGCTGGACCCTCACCACCCTACCTGGCAACAAACACTTCATACAGCTGGACCCCCACCACCCGGGCAACAAACACTTCATACAGCTGGACCACACCACCCTGGCAACAAACACTTCATACAGCTGGACCCTCACCACCCTACCTGGCAACAAACACTTCATACAGCTGGACCCCCACCACCCGGGCAACAAACACTTCATACAGCTGGACCACACCACCCTACCTGGCAACAAACACTTCATACAGCTGGACCACACCACCCTACCTGGCAACAAACACTTCATACAGCTGGACCACACCACCCTGGCAACAAACACTTCATACAGCTGGACCACACCACCCTGGCAACAAACACTTCATACAGCTGGACCACACCACCCTGGCAACAAACACTTCATACAGCTGGACCACACCACCCTGGCAACAAACACTTCATACAGCTGGACCACACCACCCTGGCAACAAACACTTCATACAGCTGGACCACACCACCCGGGCAACAAACACTTCATACAGCTGGACCACACCACCCGGGCAACAAACACTTCATACAGCTGGACCACACCACCCGGGCAACAAACACTTCATACAGCTGGACCACACCACCCGGGCAACAAACACTTCATACGGCTGGACCCACACCACCCGGGCAACAAACACTTCATACAGCTGGACCACACCACCCGGGCAACAAACACTTCATACAGCTGGACCACACCACCCTACCTGGCAACAAACACTTCACACGGCTGTGCTCAGGCAGGTGCTTCAGTATCATGCCCACCTGGACAAACAGACTAAAGTTCAGTTTCTTCCCCAGGGCCATAAGTGCACTGAACTCGGCTAAGATCTAGTAAAAATAAACAAAAAATACATGCTAACACCCCCCTGTCTATATACCCCCCTGTGAATAGGCCATATAGTGTACTATATAAGTATATACGTTTACATAATAGATACATTCTCAGATTCCTACTGATTACTTATCCCCTTATATATATCCCCCCTATGTATGTCTATTTATGTCTCATTCTTGTTTTTTATTATCTTAGGACAGTGTTGATTGTTAGCACCTAGGGTTTGCATTCAATTTCGTTGTACCCGTTCAATGACAATAAAGATCAGAGAACAGCTCTGGTAGAATGACTAATCATCCATTTCATTCCATTTGAAGTTCTGCTGTTCCTTTATGAATTCCCCGCGGTCTCTGTGACTCACCCCGCGAGCGGCTCCGTCTCCGTCTGACAGCAGTGGGTAGGCCGTCATTATCGGTGACAGACACGTTATATGCAACAGCTCTAAAGGTGACACACACAACACAATTATTCATCGTAAACTTCCAACACCCAGTTCATATATCATTTCTTTTTACACAATCAGCCTAGAAAGAGAGAGAAGTCTGTATTTTGAAGGATAATTTCAGAAGTGTGATGAATATAAAATGTTAATTTCTCCATGCTCTATGTATTTATTTATGAAAGTTGTGTTGTTTAGTATTCTGTTGAAAGGGGAAATTGTGATAAATAATTTGACTCAATCACTATCTAATATTATTCCCACACTGTTGGCAGATTGCTCTATTATTGTGAGTCATGAGGTTGAAATGTTCCCTTATGAAATAATGCATCAATGACATCACTGGCACCATTTTATACCAAAGTGAGTGACAGCAGCTGGTGAAAGGTGGACCAAGTCGATACGGTCATCTTTCCTTTTTTTTTAATACAGATTATGACAGTGTAGATTGTCAGCTCTCAAATGATGATGTCATACACTGAAACCAGTTGAAATTAGATTAATTTATTGTTTATGTGAATGTTGGTACACCTCGATTCAACTAGCGGAGAAAATCTCCCTGAACCAAAACAAACAAACACGTTGGTTTCAGACGGTGCTCCATCGCGCTAGCTAGCTAGCTAACAACAACAGCTGCTCTGCATGTTTAGCACATCACAACATGCTGACAGAACATGAACATGCTAAAAACATATAACTACACAACACTAGATGATCACACAGTCCCAAAACATGAACAAGACATGTATCACCATGACAACACTCACCCGAGTACAAAGCTCAGAACGTGTTAGAGCAGACGAGTGTTGTGAATCACGTCATGAAAACAAGCTTAGTTCGCTGACAAAAAGTATTTAAGTAAATACTAAAACTGTTGATTGTTATATTGAGGGGGCTCTAAAACATTTAAACTTTCAGAATAATCCAAAAATAAAAACACATAAAAAAAAATTAAAAACAAATCTGCATTGTTGTCGATGTCAATTCGTACACACAGGCTAGAGGACAATCTAACAAATGTGGGGGGAGGAATAGTATTGGAGTACATCCAGGCGTATGTCCAGAAAATAAGCTGATCTAATAGAAAACTGAGAAGTGGTAGGATGTATATCTTAATGTGATATGATGTACAACATCTCAGTCTTCCAGCTGAAACGTAAGGAGGATTTATTGCAAACTTAACAAAATACCAGTATTCAGTCACACTCGGCTTCTAAACACCAAGGCCACATCTGGGTGGACGGGGCGGTGACATGACGCAGGAGGGGACAGGGACACAGGGAAGAGAGGAGAGGAAGGGGGGAGAGGAAGGGAGGAGAGGAGGAGATGAGAGGAAGGGAGGAGAGGAAGGGGGGAGAAGGTGGGAGGAGGAAGGAGGGAGAGGAAGGGAGGGTAGGAGGAGAGGACGGGAGAAATTGAGAGAAAATAATCTAGAAAAGGCTCATGTCATGACACAACCTTCTCCCTGATCCGATCAACAAGCACATGTACATACATTATATGATGGTGCAGCCAGCAGACCCCCCCCCCCCTTCTTCTTTAGGGCTCCTGCCTCCTTTAAACTCCTCCCACACTGGGAGCAGTCGTGTTAACTAGTGTGTGTGTTCTCTGGTGTCTCTTTAGGGATCCTGCCTGACTGAAACTCTTCCCACACTGGGAGCAGTAGAATGGCTTCTCTCCTGTGTGTGTTCTCTGGTGACTATTTAGGTTGTCTGCCTGACTGAAACTCTTCCCACACTGGGAGCAGCAGAATGGCTTCTCTCCTGTGTGTATTCTCTGGTGTTTCTTTAGGGATCCTGCCTCACTGAAACTCTGCCCACACTGGGAGCAGCAGAATGGCTTCTCTCCTGTGTGTATTCTCTGGTGACTCTTTAGGTTTCCTGCCTCACTGAAACTCTTCCCACACTGGGAGCAGCAGAATGGCTTCTCTCCTGTGTGTATTCTCTGGTGTTTCTTTAGGTCTCCTGCATGACTGAAACTCTTCCCACACTGGGAGCAGCAGAATGGCTTGTCTCCTGTGTGTGTTCTCTGGTGACTCTTTAGGTTTCCTGCCTTACTGAAACTCTTCCCACACTGGGAGCAGCAGAATGGCTTCTCTCCTGTGTGTATTCTCTGGTGTGTCTTTAGTTTGCTCATATAACCAAATCTCTTTCCACACTGAAGACAAGAGTGAGTCTTCTGTCCTCCTTGAGTCTGTGGTTGTGATTTAAGGTGAGTTGGACAAATGAAACTCTCACTGCAATCTAAACAGTGGTGATTCTTCTGTCTTGAGCTCCTCCTCCTCCGTCTGTGTTGTTTATGGCTTCCTGATGCGGTGGAGCTGGGCTCCATGTCTGAGTCTGGGTTGGAGCTCTCTCCTGTAAGAATAGGAACATATACAGGATTAGAAACAACATGAGAACAAGTGCTGCTTCCATAGACTCAGCAGTGCCAGAAGTAACACCACATCTCTGGAGTGTTTCTAAAATAATTTATTGCAGCTTATATATTTAGCTTTGGGTATCTGATTAATGGATTAACTGAATCTGTCATAGCTAGGTAGAGTTTGATAAGGACTCCAGGTGGACTCCATTGGCCAATATGGCAGAACCAGGGAGAAACAAATGAAATCTTTGAGAAAGAAGATACAAGAACACAGTGTCTCACAGAGCCACAAGCTAGCAGAAGAAATAGTAGAAAAACAAACAAAACAAAAAACAGGGTGAAAACACTTTGGAGTCAAACTTTCTGAAAACACAAGAGGAGTGTCTAGCCTCCACTAAGAATGTCTTCAATATAGCATATTATATTGCCAAACATAATAGACCATACACAGATCACCATGCAGAAAGCCCTTCTTAAACTCAGACATGCAATTGATACCATTCCTGTGAGTAGTGCAGATTGGGAAAGAGGTTTTTCAGAAATGAATAATGTTGTCACACCTTTGCGCACACAACTGAGAATTGAAAACACCTCAGCTCTTATCTTTATTTAACTAGTTGGACCTCCTCTTGAGTGTTGGAACCCCATGAAATATGTAAAGAAGTGGGTGCCTACTAGAAGATCTGCTAGTCGTAAACTTGTTTATATTTGTGTGTGTGTAGATGGGCAAATCTATATGTATATATGCATGCAGACATGTTTGAGAGGGAGGGGTGGGTGGAGGGGAGGGAGAAAAACAGAAAATATTCATGCCTTTTTCAATGTATCAATCTTCTATAAAGTTTGTATGTCTTGTCTTCTGGTGTTAGTAACGTTAGCTATGTAGCTGGCTAGCTACGGTAGCCTATTGTCATTGTGGTGCTCGCACCTACATTATCTAGCTCGTAGCTCACATGCTACGTTAGCATCAATTTAGCTAATCATAACATAGCAGCGAGAGTAATGTTAGCTAGCCATGTAGCTACTAGCTAGCTATGTGTTGTGGTGATGGACAGACTTCTAAATGGCCAGGGTTTTTCCTGCATAGAGAATTATGAGGCGGCCGCCTCCGTCATATTTCTAGCCGCCTCCAGCTCTCGACAAACTGACGGTCGTATTTTCTACAAGCGTTGCACTTTCTGTCATTTCTAACTGCAATTGCTGCACTGCGCCGAAGTGGTGGCGGGGGCGCTGTTTCGCAAATAAGTTAGCTTTCGTTTCTGCTAGCAAAATAGCTGATAGTATGTTGACTGCTCAAGGAGAATACATATTTGAAAGTACAGAATGCCTAAGAGCCTTATATTGCATTATATTACATTATATTTTGAATGGTCATCTGGTGCCTGAATATTGTGTTTTCCTTTACATAAATAATTCCACCATAAATTGATGCAGAAAAGGCACAAATTGGTGCATATTAATTCACCAGAAAGCAAGAAATTAAGTGTTTGATGTTAAAGGACCACCAGACAGCCCTGCTTCATGGGTCCCCCCCGATGTCAAACACCACTGGTACCACCTCCGCCTCATTTTGAGCCAGGAAAAACCCTGATGGCCATGTTGGCATTCAAGTTGGCTAAACATAGCAGTGAGTCTGCCCTGTGTCTGGGGCTGTTTGACAGAGGCAGTTACAGTAGTAGTAGTAGCAGTTCGCCGAATTAAAGGTGTCTGTGTTTAATTGCGGGCCCACAGACAGCCCCCATACATCAGCTGATCATTTAAAGGGGTGGCTGTCTGAGTAATGTGCATGTCATACACTGCTTTGTTTTATAAGAGCAGCAGCTATTACCCAGAGTGCTTTATATAGACACTGTTAAACAGAGAGAGACAATACAGCCATTATTTTGAGGAAAATTACATACGTGATACATTAATCGAACAGTAAAAAAATATATTGTTAGACTAATTGTTAAATTAGTCGTTAGAGTAACCGACTAATCGAAAAAATAATCGCTAGATTAATCGTTAGAAAAATAGTCGTTAGGGACAGCCCTATCAATGACGCAAACAACTTGAGCCAATTCATTGTCACATGCTCATTAACCTAAACGAGCCACTCTCTCATGTTAAACTAAAATATGTCAGCAGTGTGTCTGGTGATATGTGTTTATAACCTTAGGACTCCAGTTCCCAGTATGCACCAGAAGTAGGGGTGTAACGGATCACCTAAGTCACGGATCGGATCGTGTCACGGTTTTTGAGTCACGGATCGGATCATTTTTCGGATCAACACAAAACATACAAATAAAAATAAAACGCTTTTTCCTCGAATTCTGTAAAAACACCACTTTTACTGTGTAAAACCCAACAACATTCAAGATGTCAAAACTGGTATATATATATATATATATATGTGTGGGTATATATATATATATATACATAACATATTCTACACTCAAACATTAGGCTACATATTAAACAGAAACACACATTCAATGTGTGAATGTGCAATAATACTATGTGCAATATGACAACCCTCGTGCACATAAGGTTCAGAGATAGGAAATGTTAGGATATTTATAGCATAGCATAGAGTACAGCACAGTGTTTTATTTGTATAGTATAGTATAGTGGATAGTGGATATAGCCTTTATAAAAAACCAGCTCTTTTCCCTTCTTGTTTTTAGTATTTTTTTCCTAGCACCAGGGGAGCCCCCCCTCACAAATTTCGTTGTATGGTACCTGTACTATATCAATGACAATAAAGACCCTTCATTCATTCATTCATTCATTCATTCAACTTAAATGATGCAGTAGGAGAGAGGGAGGAGGCACCTGGTTGCAGCAGTGAATCACTGGGCTCTTTAAAGCAGACAAATAAACATGTTTTCTGAATGAATGAATGAATGAATGAATGAATGGTCTTTATTGTCATTGCTACAGTACAGGTACCAAACAACGAAATTTAGGAGGGGTGGCACTTTTAACTATATATTTTAACTATATAATAAAGTGAAACCTTACTTTAAACATGGTATGAAAAAATTGGCTACATTATCAGAAGTTATCAAGCTGCCTTTTTCATGCCTCCCGTCAACACTCCCGTCAAATGTGTGGCCATGCTCGTACGACTTTCTCGTTGCACAACGCTTAAACACAGTAACTTTGTTATCAACCACACTTCCAATGACACTGTCCGTCATTGTTATAATTGACAGAGAAGCCAAAGTGCTCCCATACATGGGATTTAAATGACGAGGGAGGCATTTCGAGTTCTTCTCTGTCGCCAACATTAGCAGCACTCGCCATGAAACACTTGGGCTGCGTTCGTAAATTTGCTCTGAGAGCGCCAGAGAGCACACTGGGTCCGACGTCATAAAGGGACCAAGTCATAATTCCATGAATGCTGATCAGATTCCAGAGCGAATTTACGAACGCAGCCTTGTTGTTCTGGATTTTTTTTCCCCCATTATCAACCTATCATTGCGCTTTAGAGTAAAAGAAAGCACGCAACTGTCGCGTCTATCTTTTCATGGCAACTCTACATTGTGATTTACAAGGGATATTAACTAATATTAAGTAATATTATTACTTGGTTACATTTTGCAATTGATCCGCGGTACACATGCGTGCCGAACCGTGGGGGGCGATCCGTTACACCCCTAACCAGAAGCATGTGCAGAAGTTGCAGATACGCAAATGTTATCTGTGTTGGAGTGCCACTTGCTTTGGAGCCAAGGCCTCTGAACAGAGCCACAAGCCATAGTGGTTGAAATCTTTCCCTATGAAATGGGACAACCCTTCAAGACCCTGATACGTCATCAGTAGTGTCATAGAAAAGCATTGACGCTCGGTTTTACACTATTAACGGATCAGAGTCATCAAACAAAAAAGAACAATGCTTCATTATCAGACCATGGCAGAATAGGTGATCTGTAGCAGGGCTCTACGCTAACCTTTTTCACTAGGAGCACATGTGCTCCTAAATGAAAAATGTTAGGGGCACACAAAGAAATTTAGGAGCACAGTGAAAAATGTAATTATAACACATTTTTATTAGTGATTTTGCAATTTTTGCACCAAAATCACACATTGGCCCATGCCTACAGCCCTACTAGACGCAGAGTTGATGGCATTGTATTATGGTAACTAGCTGTGTCAAGTTCTCCTGGTTAGCAGCATGTTCATTCATTCATCCATGTCATGCCTGTCAGCTAGCAGCTAGCAGCCCAGCCAGGCTTTAGGGCTAGGTCTGTCAGCTAGCAGCCCAGCCAGGCCATGCAGAGGTCTGTCTCCATGCTGCCCACCTCCCTGCTGCTGGGTCAGGCTACATCAGTCACACACGGTGGCCAGACAACTCCACATCTAGGGGTATTAAACTACCCCACATCCAGATGACCAGTCCCCAGCCCCATGCTGCCCGGGGTGGTGACATGTGGAGGTGGCCAGCCCAGCACGGTGCCTCTGCGGCGGCTAGCTGTTAGCACACCACCATCCCCGGGGGTCCCACCTCTCTGCCACACTCAAGTACAACATGTTGCATTTTCATGCCATTAGGCAACTTGCTTCCTAGGGTTTCCTAGGATTAGAGATGCATTTGGACTTCTGGAGTACCTCAAATCTGGAGTGTGTGGGACCAAATCTGTAGATGTGATGAGCTAATGAAGCTAATGAAGCTTGAGATGAGAAAAGGGCGCTTGTCTCTTTAAGGCCCAGGAGGGAGTTAGCGATTAGCGATGTTAGCTTAGCGCCAGTTTAACAGAAGTAACTTCACTTTTAACATGACTTCCCGTGGTCGTAGCGGGCTGGCTGACGGCTTAAAATGTGGCCACACGGTTCGCGCAGATGTATTTTTAGAATTTAAAAAAAAAAAAAAAAAAAAAAAAAAAAAAATCGGTACTCGCACGTGTGCTCGTGAATTTATTTCTCTAGTCGCACAGATGTATTTTTAGTCGCAAATGCGAGTGAAATGGTCGCACTGTAGAGCCCTGTGTAGGCTATCATCCTGTGCTCCTACCCTGCAGTCTGCACTGAGATAGGAAAACCATGCAAGAACTTCGCGGCTGAACTTAAGGTAAATTTCAGGCATCATCTGCCATCAAAGGGGGGAATGCAACATGAAGTATGTCAAAATGCACCAGTATCATGCACAGATCAGCCTTAAAACATGTAACGTTAGATAGATAACATTAGACACGGAGGGCAGATTTATTTTCATGGCGTTCCGAAATTCGATGTGACAGGAACGCTGGAGAAACAGCCGCTGTTAGTCAGAACATGATATAACCCATCAATAATATTACATAATAACAACTGCTTGGATTAGATTGCGTGTTTTGGTTTAATAAGTACCATAGCTATAGCGTCATATGCCATCAAAGAGGAGAAATGCGACATGAAATAGGTCCTAACTAGTGATGCTCCGATCTGATCGGCGCCGATCAGTATCGGCTGATATGGCCTTGATCGGTTTTGAGTTCTCAAAACGGCCGATCAAACACGACCGATCAGTTTACAAAATGGCGTCGCCAGTCTGGAAATATTACACTGTGTCGGAAAGAGACAACAAATATGCCGTTTGTAATGTCTGCTCAAAAGAAATACCTCGGGGAGGAACGCACGCAAGGTCTTTCAATACCACGAATATCATACGGCATTTGCTGCGTTCGTCGATTCGCTCAGAGAGCGCCGAAGCGCACACTGGGCTCGACGTCATAAAGGGACCGAGTGCTTTGATTGGACGAGAGGCGTTCCACGAGTGCTGGTCAGAGTTCCAGCGCGACTTCACGAGCGTAGTGTAGGTAGTGTTCAGCGACGTCATGTGACCCCGCGAGCAGGAAGTCACTTGGCCCATAGCAACAACTATAAGCGCGTGAGTTTTAGGTCTTCCTCTGTGCACCTTGCACAAGTGTAGATAGTGAGTGACTTTTCAGCATAGCAGGACATATTTTAGATGATAAGAGGAACAGGCTGAGTGCCAAAAACGCTGAGATGCTTGTATTTCTCAAGGCTAATCTGCCAGTGATGCTGCTTAATCAGAAGTAAGGTTTGTTTTTTTGTTTTATTGATTATTGCTGACTTGCTGTCTTATCTCCTCCTAAATATGACTTGAAACTGACTGACTTGAAACAGTATTTAATATTTGGCTATAGCCTGTTTATGTTGCAGTTTAGTTTGGGTATGTTTATTGTTCCTCAGGAAAGCTACAGTATAAGCTCCAAGTTCTCTAAGAGCCCCTAGTTCCTCTCATTCGAGTGGAATGTTGCACATTTGATGTGACAGTGTACATTTTATTTATTATGATTTTTATTTTCACATTTTATTTGTTTTTCCTGAAGTAAGCTACAGGTGGTTGTGAATTCAATAAAACAGATGGTCGTCAATTCATGATACTTTCTCATCTCCTAATTTCATTTAAATACTTAATATACAATGTCAATGGTGTTAAGAATAATTAAAAACATAAATAATGCTACACAATAAATAGAATGCTTCAATTGCCATTTTCGACGCTGTGATCGGTGATCTGTGATATCGGATCGGCAGATCACTGATTCCAGTGATCGGTGATCGGCACCAAAAACCCTGATCGGAGCATCTCTAGTCCTAACGCGTGACTATCATTCACAAATCAGCCTAATGTTTGATAGATAACTTTACATCAAATCCATCACCCGCTGTCAAACGACACATGTAAGATTATTATTTTTATTTATTTTTAAACAGGATTGTACATCTGAGAAATGTGAATCGCGCTCCGATGACATGGTGTATTTCTATGGGGAGGCTGTGCCTGGCGCTTCTATTGGACAGGGACGCCGGGGCGCTCATACAATCTCTGCGTTTGTTGCAGAGGAACAGGGTGACAAACGCACAGATATGAGTGCTCCATTGTCTTGCTTTTGGTAGTCTAATGGAAGTGCCCAGGTTATAGTTTAGCTATTATTGTCCTCTACTGCTGAGCACCAAAACCCTCAGATCTTAAACTTGGCTGAAGCGCGCTGGACTTTGGAACGGTGTATTTCTATGTTAAGCATAGGCACAGCACATCAGCATATATTGGTTATTTTTAGTTATATATTTTTGGTTATGCTTGTTATAAAAAAAGGTCTACAATGCATTGAATGACATTAAACTAAGATAATGAGATAATTTTCATAATTTTTCAAATCTTTATTACCAAGTAATCACAGAGTAAAAAGTTATGACATGTGTGGTTGTCTTCCGCATTGCCTAGAGCGGAATCAGATTTCTGTAGATGATTCGCAATGCATCCTGGGAGGTAGGGTTATGGCTCCGAAATCTAACGTGGTCCCAAAAAATCTCCAAACTGAGCCGTGGATAGCCCTCCCCCTCCCCACTAGCCCCCGATGAAAACATGAAACGGAGCAGGAGGGGTGAAACAGTCATCGGGGTGAATTGGGATCGGGCCTTACTGTGCATCACGTAGCAGAGCATGGCGAGTTTGAAAAGCTGACCGCAGAGAAGGAGAAGAAAAAGGCAGAGAAAGTGTACAGACACAACTCGGCCAGCCTAGCAAAAGGTTTGTGGAGATTTTTTAAAAGACTTTTAAAACATTTAGGCCTAGGCCTCGCTTTATCGGATGCTCTAAATTTCAATTGTCTCATCCACACTCATTTTCTTTTTTTTATTATCCTATTAGTATTAGGCTATTATTTGATAGGTATCGGCAGTATATCGGCCGATATTTCTCATAGATTATCTGTGATCGGTATCGGTGGCAAAAAACAGTATCGGGGCAGAAGTGACAACATCTCTGGGGTCTGTAGAATATAATGACTGAACACAGAGTTCAAGAGAGACTTGTCAATGCCACAATAGAAGAGACTAAAGAGGCACTGTCAAATTAAGTATTGACTGTTACAGTAGTACACAATTAACACCATAGAGCACTGACTAGGAGTTGTCCAATGAATACCATTTAACATTAGCAAATTCATCACCTGAACTTACCACCCAAATGTGTGTCCTCTATTTCCTCTCCTATCACATCTTTCTGCACCACTTCTCCTCCTTCCTCCTCTTCTTTCACCATCACTTCTCCCTCCTCCTCTTCCACTACCACATTCTGTTCCAGTGTTTGACTGCAGTCCTCCAGGTTCACTGCCACCATCTCTGGACCCCGCTGTGAGCTTGTCTGGGCTGGAGAACCACAGTCCGAACCCAGGGAGTCTGTGGACTTGTGTTCAGACATGGTAGCTGGGCTGTGAGGTGGATCTGTGTAGTAAACAAAGGAAGAGGCACATAGTGGAGAGTTAATTTCACAAACATACAAATGACCAGAAACCTAACAGAAGATATGCACTACTATGAGATGCTGTAGTAAAGCGTCTTCCACATTGACTGAACAGAAGAACAGAAAAGGTGGTCTGGTTTTCTAAGAAGAATGAGAAATAAAAGTATGGGGTTAGCTTACCAAACGGGTACATACACCTTACGATCAGTGCCTGGGCCAGCTCCATCTGACCCTAACCCTATCACTGCCTGGGTCAGTCTGACCCTAACCCTATCACTGCCTGGGTCAGTCTGACCATAACCCTATCACTGCCTGTGTCAGCTCCATCTGACCCTAACCCTATTACTGCCTGGGTCAGCTCCATCTGACCCTAACCCTATTACTGCCTGGGTCAGTCTGATCCTAACCCTATAACTGCCCGGGCCAGCTCCATCTAACCCTGACCCCATCACTGTCTGGGTCATTCTGACCCTAACACTATCACTGCCTGGCCAGCTCCATCTGAGCTCCCTTGAGTGGCGTGACCTGGCGGTGGTCTATATCAGTGGTTCCCAACCGGGGGTACGCGGACCCCTAGGGGTACGTGAGGGGATTGCAGGGGGTACGTGGAAAGATTTGGAATTATAATTTATTTCCCTTTCCCAAAAAAATATTAAATATAGTCGTTTCATAAACCTGTTGTTAAAATGGTACGCTGCAACTTAAGTTCCTCCCCGACAGGTGATGACTGTAACACAAGTGGTAGTCACGTCACATTTAAATCATGTTCACGATCATTTTCGCGCGCAAGTCAGCTAGGCCTGTCAGTATACCGCAAAGATGGACAGATGGCTAAAACGACCAGCTACAGTAACGGTCAGATCAGAGTCAGATCAGACGGTCAGATCAGATAAAATAAAATAAAAAGGACCCTGCTATTATTTGGAAACATATGTTTTGTGGGGATTTACATGTACATCGGCTGATCCACCACAGCCACAATGCTTTTTCTGCGGCGAAGTCCTGGCTAATAATTCAATGAAGCCATCCCATTTACAGCGACACCAGAGCACCAAACACCTAGCAACTGTTGGTAAAACTGACGACTTTTTCAAGCGAAAACTGTCAGAGTTCAAGTCAAGTCAGGCTACACTGAAGGAAGCGGATTTATGGATATATGTCCATAAAACAAGTGGTGGATAAAATGAAGCAAGCAGGTCAGTTCGCTTTGCAATTTGATGAAATGACCTAGGTTAGTGGGGAGGCTCAGCTGCTGGCTTTTGTGCGTTATAAAGAAGAGTCGGACATAAATGAGCATATCTTGTTTTGCAAGACGCTGCCAGGAAAGACAACTGGCGAGGGAATATTTCTGATTATTGACAGCTTCTTCAAAGACAACGATCTGGAGTGGAAATGCTGCAGTCACATCTGTACCGATGGAGCGGCAGCAATGACGGGTAAGGTGCGTGGGCTGCTTGGGCGTGTGATGAAGGTGAACCCCCAAATTAAGTGGATATACTGTATTATTCACCGGGAGGCACTCGCCAGCAAAAAGATGAGCCACGAGTTAAGTGCAGTTATGGACGACGCAGTTAAGGTGATTAACTTCATTCAGTCCCGGCCAATGAACCACAGACTGTTTCAAACTCTTTGTCATGGCAGCGGGTCAGAGCATGAGCAGCTACTGCTTCACACAGACGTTCGCTGGGTTAGGGTTAGGGTTTGGGTTAGGGTCAAACTCTTTGTCATGGCAGCGGGTCAGAGCATGAGCAGCTACTGCTTCACACAGACGTTCGCTGGCTGGCTCGTGGCAGAACGCTGCTGCGGCTCTATGAATTGCGCAACGAGGTGTTTGCTTTCCTGACAGAAAACGACCACCCTCTTGCAGCCCTGTTTGAGGATGGAGTGTGGGTTGCGCAGCTGGCATATCTTGCTGATGTCTTCACTAAGCTGAATGAGCTCAACCTTTCACTTCAGGGCAAGTACTCACACATCCTTAACATGTATGACAAAGTGAATGGATTTATAAAGAAGGTTAAATTATGGGAGAGGAAACGTAAGGATGGAGATGTGAGCTGTTTCCCACTGCTTGATGGCCATCTCGCCACCACTGATGCTGACAGAGGTCCTGTGGTGAAAATAGTTAAAGCACATCTGTCCAAACTTGACACTGACTTCAACCAGTACTTTCATGACATTGAAACAAAGTCAGAAAAACTGGACTGGGTGAGGAACCCATTTAGAGTGAATGACAGGAGCAGCAGCAGCCTTCCTACAAGCCTGCAGAAAAATCTGATGGACATGTCTTCTGATCGTGGGTTGAAGATGGCACATGCTGACAAGTCATTGACAGAGTTTTGGTGTGATGTTGAAAAGGAATATCCAGTGCTGGGAAAGTGTGCATTGAATGAACTTTTGCCTTTTGGATCTACATGTATGTGTGAAGTGACCTTCTCAGCTTTGACCCACATCAAAACCAAGCCAAGGAACAGACTGAGTGTGGAGAGCAGCCTGGTGACTGCTGTTGCCACACTGCCTCCAGAACTGTCAAAGCTTATAAAAGAGAAGCAACCTCAAGTGTCTCATTAAAGCTCAACTGATGAAAAAAAGAATTGCAACTGCTACTGGGTGAGTCAGAATATTTTTCACAATGGTGTAAATATCTATGTACCGTATTTTCCGCCCTATAAGGCGCACTTAAAAGTCCCAAAAAAAAACAAAAAACGACAGTGCGCCTTATAACCCGGTGCGCCTTATATATGGATCAAAATGTAAAAATTGCATGACCAATGTTTTTTTTTTAATAATAATACAATGTTTCAGTACGACTGGTAAACTGCAAAGCCGCACCGCTTGCAGCATTACGGTAATCTGTAAACACCGGTGCTTACTCACAGTCCCACACCAATAAAGAAGACGACAAAATGGCTCCTGTCAAGAGACACGCGTACGACGCAGAGTTTAAGCTCAAGGCTGTCAGTCACGCAGTAGAAAATGGGAATAGAGCAGCAGCGAGGGAATTCAACATTAATGAATCAATGGTAAGGAAGTGGAGGAAGCAAGAAGATGACCTGCGCCAAGTAAAGAAAACTAAGCAAAGTTTCCGAGGGAGCAAAGCGAGATGGCCACAGTTAGAGGACCAACTCGAACAGTGGGTTATTGAACAGAGAGCAGCAAGTAGAAGCGTCTCTACAGTCACAGTTCGAATGAAGGCAACAGCGCTAGCACGAGACATGAACATCGAGGATTTTCGAGGGGGTCCTTCTTGGTGCTTTCGATTTATGAAAAGACGTAAACTGTCCATCCGCGCAAGAACTAGCGTCTCGCAGCAACTGCCAAACGATTATAAAGAAAAGCTGGTCACTTTCCGCGCATACTGCGAAAAGATAACTGAAAAGAAGATCCTGCCAGAGCACATCACCAACATGGACGAGGTTGATATGGACCTTGTTTTGTTTGCATTGCATTTAGAAATGCTATTACTGTAACGCCAAATCAAATTCCTATATGTGTATGCTTAATGTGTATGCATAAATGGCAATAAACGTTATCTCATCTCATCTCATCTCTCATCAGGTTCCACTCACCTTTGATATTCCTGTGAACCGCACTGTGGAGAAAACGGGAACCAGTACGGTGTCTATACGCACCACAGGGAATGAGAAGTCATCCTTTACTGTAGTTCTCGCCTGCCAGGCTAATGGCCAGAAACTTCCACCCATGGTTATTTTCAAGAGGAAGACCTTGCCAAAAGAAAACTTTCCAGCCGGCGTCGTCATCAAAGTTAACCCGAAGGGATGGATGGATGAGGAAAAGATGCGCGAGTGGCTGAGAGAAATTTACGTCAAGAGACCGGGTGGCTTTTTCCACACAGCTCCGTCTCTATTGATCTACGACTCCATGCGGGCCCATATCACCGATGCTGTCAAAAAACAAGTGAAGCAAACTAATTCGGAGCTTGCCGTCATTCCGGGTGGATTAACTAAAGAACTCCAGCCGCTAGATATTGGTGTAAACAGGGCGTTCAAATCTAGACTGCGAGCTGCGTGGGAGCAGTGGATGACAGAAGGTAACGATGAATTGAGAATCAGTATATGTAATATGTATTTTCATGTACCTACTTCTGCAAATCTTCTAATAAAGTTTTCAATCAATCAAAAAAGGCGAACACACGTTCACCAAGACGGGGAGACAGCGCCGGGCGACTTATGCCACTATCTACCAATGGATCGTGGATGCCTGGGCTGATATATCAGTCTCAACTGTGGTCCGAGCTTTCACGAAGGCAGGAATAATCACTGAACTGCCAGGCAACAGGTATAGTATAGTATAGTGGATAGTGTACATAGCCTTTATTTATGTAAACCAGCTCCTTTCCCTTCTTGTTTTTTTCTCTTTCCTAGCACCAGGGGAGCCCCGCCTCCCAAATTTCGTTGTTTGGTACCTGTACTATAGCAATGACAATAAAGACCATTCATTCATTCATTCATTCATTCATTCATTCATTCATTCAACAGCAGCGACACTGACTCAGATAATGACGAGAGGGAGCAGGGCATATTGGATCCCGTACTCGCCCAACTGTTCAATTCGGACACTGAAGAAGAAGAATTCAAGGGATTCGTGGAAGACGAATGAACTGAAAAAGTGAGCTTTACGTGTTATACATAACTGAACAATGTTGAGTTATGCACTAACGTTTGATTTAGTGGTATCAGACTGTTTCTTTTACTACGTGTTTACTGAAATAAAGTTTGAATGTTTGACTGAATTGAATTAATGAACATCTCATCCCTCTGTCTCCATGTCATTGTAGAACACCCATGCCTTTGGAAGAAACGTTCCCCTCCACGTTTGGGAGAAGAGTGAACTTGTTATATTGTTAATATTGTTAATATGTTATTGTTAATATTGTTATGTACATATGTGTAGCGAGAGGTGACGCATTTACAATAAATAGCTTTTTATTATTTTGCGCCCTGGTCATGGAATAACCTCCAGAACACACTACAGTTTATTAACCTCGTCTCCCTGTGAGAGTTCAAAGCTCTGATTGGAAATTGTGTGACAGAAATGTGCAATTGCTACTCTTAAAATGTTTTCATGTTTTAATATGTAGTCTGCTCTTATCTCTTGTCTGTTATTTAGTATGTTTTGTTTTATTATTATTGTTTTATTGTTTTATAATATTTTATTGTTTTTAATTTTGTAACTTGTATCTGTACTGGTTGGTGTGCTTTCTTTGGCCAGGTCTCCCTCGAAAAAGAGATTTTGATCTCAAGGAACCTCCCGGTTAAATAAAAAAAATTATACCTCCAGTATGTCTCTGTGTTATTGTTAATATTGTTAATATTGTTAATATGCACATTAACGTTTGAACAACGTTTGAACGTTGAACAACGTTTAAGAACGCTTAATAAAGTGTGACTTTATTTGACTGTTGTGTTAACATTCCCTTTAGCACAGCTCCATCTAGTGGATGCATAACGCAACCCCAGTCAAAAAAAAAAACGACAGTGCGCCTTATAAGCCGGTGCGCCTTGTATATGAAATGAAAAAAAAAAAAAAATAGGCCATTCATTGAAGGTGCGCCTTATACTCCGGTGCGCCTTATAGGGCGGAAAATACGGTATTAAAGGGGAGTGGTTCAAATGATTTTCATTAATAATCAGTAGAGTTAGATAAGAAGTTTAAGTGTGTGTGTGTGTGTGTGTGTGTGTGTGTGTGTGTGTGTGTGTGTGTGTGTGTGTGTGTGGATGGTTGGGGGTGTGGGTGGCTGTATTGCAAGTGCAACTGACAATTGTGATGATATTCTGGTTCAATTAGCTCTTGTCCCTGAGAGGGAATTTGTGATAATCATAATGTCTTGAATGTGTTCTCTCTCTCTCTCTGTGTGTGTGTGTGTGTGTGTGTGTGTGTGTGTGTGTGTGTGTGTGTGTGTGTGTGTGTGTGTGTGTGTGTGTGTGTGTGTGTGTGTGTGTGTGTGTGTGTGTGTGTGTGTGTGTGTGTGTGTGTGTGTGTGTGTGTGTGTGTGTGTGTGTGTGTGTGTGTGTGTGTGTGTGTGTGTGTGTGTGTGTGTGTGTGTGTGTGTGTGTGTGTGTGTGTGTGTGCGCGCGTGTGTGTGTGTGTGTGTGTGTGTGTGTGTGTGTGATAAGTTTTATCCTGTCTCATCTTGTCTGTTTCCTCTCCCCATCAGTCAAGACTCTGGGATGAGAAAATGATGACATCACTGCACCTCAGACAGAAGCCAAAGAGGAGCAGGAGAAAGGGAAAAGAAACAGATATCAAATCAAATTCATTATTATTTATTATTTATTTTTCTATTTTCAGTGAGTGTGTGGGCATGTGGTAACAATTAACCATTGAGGTGGCCAGGTGGCACATGTATTGGCCAATTAGCTCATGTAGTCTAATTTTGAATGTCAATGTTTTGAAATGGCAAACATGTGACTTTATGTCAGATTGTTGTGTGCAGAAAACCGTGTTCAGTGCATTTAAAAAGTGCCATTTTGAACAGCAAAATGTGTGTAAAGCAGAAAATGTGTTTAGAGTTTTGGAGACATGAGAAGAGGTTTTGCTCTCTGTGTGTCAGTTTAAATAATTGTGATATGCATGTAATTTTATTGTGTTAGCAATTGGAAAAAACTGTAATAGAACATCTGTGCGGTGGACAGATACATATAGTTAAAAGTCCCAGTGCTGTTATACTGTATATCGGCACTCATGGAATGCCTCTTGTCCAATCAAATTACTTGGTCGGAACTAACTGTTGTATAATAAATGTTATATTTGCAAGTTAGAGTATAATTGACATTTTGGGGAAATAATCAACACGCATGAATGAGGGGGTACTTCTGGCATGGCAAAACAGCTCAAGGGGTACACAAGACAAAAAAGGTTGGGAACCACTGGTCTATATGATAGTTTGTTCAGGTTTGTGGTTTTTGGTTGGTTGGTCCGGTAACAGAACCAAAATGTGCGCACTCGTTCACACACATTTATCAACAGTGATTCCCACCAATATTTCTCAATAAAAACCAGACCATATGAAATGTAAAGGAAAGGAGGGAAATGGAGAGAACTATCTAAATATCACTTTCCACTCATCCTAACATTAGACAACTTCATAACATTAACTTACCATCCATCTCCTCCACATCCTCTACTCTTTCCTCCTCTTTCACCATCATGTCTTTCTCCACCACTTCTTCTCCTCCTTCCTCTTCTGTCACCATCACTTCCTCCTCCCCCTCTTTCACTACCACATTGAGTTCCAGTGTTTGACTGCAGTCCTCCAGCTTTACTGCCACCATCTCTGGACCCCGCTCTGTGCTTGTCTGGGCTGGAGAACCACAGCCAGAACCCAGGGACTCTGTAGACTTGTGTTCAGACATGGTAGCTGGGCTGTAAGGTGGATCTGTGTAGAGTAAACAAAGGAAGAGGCACATATAGTGGAGAGTTAATTTCACAAACATACGGATTACCAAAAACCTAACAGAGGTTAGGCACTACTATGAATTGTTGTGCTAAAGCGTCTTCCACATTGACGGGGCTGCGGCCTGATTCTCTACCCCTCTCTCTGAATGGTGCACTCTACACTGGATGGATTTAAAAGGAAATAGACTGGTCTAAGCAATATGGTGAACTCTCGTGCTAACACCAATCAAATGTTTTTGAATGCGCCCAGGATTCGTAACCAAGGCTAAATCCTGTTTCCCTTTTTCACCCCTACCCCTTGTTCTGGAGAGCCACTCTCTTTTCGGCTTGCCCCTCAGAACAGAGTTTCAAGGGATGGTGGTTGAAAGCTTCCCCTATTAAATGGGATAACCCTTCAAGTCGGGGTAGTGGTGGTCTAGTGGATAGTGAGTTGGACTTGTGATCGGAAGGTTGTGAGTTCAAATACCGCCTGAAGCCACACCACTACTAGTGTGCCCTTGGGTAAGGCACTTAGCCCTCAGTTACTCCAGGGGGAATGTCCCTGTAATTCGTAATTGTAAGTCGCTTTGGATAAAAGCGTCTGCTAAATGGCAACATTATTATTAAATTAATTAAATTAAGTCCCTGATACGTCATCAGTAGTATCATAGAAAAGCATGAACGCTCGCAATTCTACATCAGCATACTAGCGATTTTTTGTTATGCTTGTGATAAAGAAGAGGTCTATAATACATTGAAAGGACATTAAACTAAGATAATATGATGATTATCATCACTTTTACAAATGTATTAAAGAAGAACATAATCACCTTTGTGGTTTTCTTTTGTTGCTTGTGCGTTCGCCACTATCTTACCAATGATTCGCAAGGCATTCTGGGAGATTTCTCATAACACTACATTTGGAGTGTGCCTCTGAAACAACTAGATTTGGAGTGTGCCTCTGAAACAACTCTGTTTGGAGGGCCATGTAGCCCTAACACTTCACCCTACCCCTCTATCACAACAAGAATCGGGACACTCTACCCCTACGTGAATGTGCAAAATGGAGGGGTAGGGCAAAACTGTAGGGGCAAGGGGTGTGTTGGGATTGGGCCTTACCATCTACGATCTAGCTACAGCTACATTAAAGTCAGCGTGTCTAGCTACAGCTACATTACAAGGTTGCTCACTTTATATAATAATACAAGGTTTCTCACATGATATAATAATAGCTATTGAAACGCCTCCTTACAGTTGTAAAGTAGAACGTAGTTCGCTAGCTACTTAGCACTCTCCATAGCTTGACATTGAGAGCTAGCTAGCTAGCATATCCATGGTGTTTCCATGTTCAAACGGGTTGAGGACGCAGAGGCATTTAGAAAAACGCATTTTGGTGCTCAGCCCGGCTAGCATCCCATATGCCTCAGTCATCAAGATAACTTGGTCTTCACATTAAAACGGAGTAGCAGCTAGTTGCAGCCTTGAGTGTAGTAGTGTAATAAAAACGAACCTGTTCTATAGAGCTTTATCTCCGGTTGAAAACGGATGCTTAGCAACGTCCGTAGACGGTGGTTCTCCTCCTGGCAACGGGAGACTTCTCCTTGGTACTCTGACATCGTTCTTTCCACCGCCCCGAATATCTCAAAAGCTGCCGCTGTTAATCGCTCGGAGATAAACCCTTTCAACTGCTGTATCTCTGCCATTCTGATATCATAACAGTCTAAAAGCGATCTGGTGGTCAACACATATGAACTTCCTGTTTCCGCGTCTTCTTCTTCGTTTTGTTTTTATTGGCGGTTGGCAACTAACTTAAGGTGCATTACCGCCACCTACCGGACCGTGTGGAACGTCAGATTGACAGGGGAAAGAATTATAGAAAATGGAAATAATAAGCAAAATTGGGGAGGGGCGGTGTTACATTTTATCTATTAATCCAGTTTCTTTCAAATACTTTATTATCTGGTTGTATGCTTTAAATGTGTTTCCAAGTAAACTCCCTACTGTAAAACTTCAGATTTCAGTAGCTTTCTCTGTTCCTCATATTTCTCACATTTCAGCAACATATGCTGAGCAGATTCCTGGTTATTACAGTGGCACAAATGCCAGTTGGGTGTTTTCCTTTTCTATGAAGTGTGTCATTCAATCCAGTGTGACCTATCCTGAGACAGGAAATGACTCTCTTCTTTCCGGTTCCTGCCCATCCTACTTCCTATTCCAACTTTCTTCTGAATGCTATACAAATGTCTTCCTGTTTCATTTCTGTTCCAGTCTTCTTGCCATAATTCCTGCATGTGTGTTTTAATGATTGATTTTACCTCAGCTTTGCACAGTGTAATATCCATTTCTATTGATTCTGATTCAAGTGACTGCTTAGCTAATATATCTGCATCTTCATTTCCTTCTACCCCGACATGAGCAGGAACCCAAACAGAGCCAACATATCTGTGCTATATATTCCATACATTAACTGATGAATCCTGAAAATAATATCCTGTCTGCAAGATTTCAAAGATCTAATACTAGACAATGGTAGACAATGCTGCCCGGCTGTCTGAAGCAATTAATGCATTATTTACCCTGTTTATCTACCAACCGTTCCAATGCTGTCAAAATTGCTAGCAGCTCCACTGTGTATACTGATAAATGATCAGTGGTTCTTTTTTTAA
Source organism: Nansenia antarctica (assembly GCF_963989245.1). Lineage (NCBI taxonomy): Eukaryota > Metazoa > Chordata > Actinopteri > Argentiniformes > Microstomatidae > Nansenia > Nansenia antarctica. The sequence continues at coordinate 22,198,244 of NC_137677.1, read as the reverse complement.
TTCCTGTCTTATACTGAGGGAGATATACTGCAGCTCCTGTTTGGCCTGTCTCTGGGTCTTTTCACCCATCTGTAAAAATTAGAGCCTTGTCACTGTAGTGCAGACCAATATAGTTTTGTGCTATGTTCCCAAACTGTGCATATTTAGACTTCTTTCAAAGTTCTTGTTGTATACCTAAATCTACCAGTGGATTTACAAATAACCAAGGTGGAGTCATTGAATGTGGAACTACTGGACTATACTGTACTTTATCTAAGTCACATCGTTTAGCTATTGTATTCCCTATCCATCCAAAACTCATATAGTCAGTCTTATTATGCTCCCAACAGTCTTGTATGATTGGTTTAGTAGGATGTGAATTGTTCTGACCTTGTAAATTAACCCAGTATGCTAACGTAAGTTTAATTCTTCGTATCCACAGTGGCTGTTCCCCAACTTCAACTTGTATTGCAGCTACTGGAGATGTTTTAAATGCTCCACTACATATCCTAAGACCTTGAGTTTGCTGCACGTCCAACTTTTTCAGATGACTTACTGCTGCTGACATATATGCTAAACATCCATAATCTAAAGCAGCCCTCATCAATGCCTGATACACATTAAACAATGATGCTCTATTAGCTCCCTAATCTCTCCGTGCCAGGCATCTTAACACATTATTGACCTTTTTACATTTATCTTTTACTTTCTCAGTATGCTGTTTCCAGGTCAACTTTTCGTCAAATAAAACACCAAGGAATCTAATTACACTAACCTGTTGTAATGTATGCCCATATAACTTCAAAGATATTTCTTTTGATCGTTTGAAAAAACAAATAACCTGAGTTTTAGGTATTGATCATTTAAACCCCCATTCATTTGCCCATTGTTCCACCTTCTCAATTGCCGTCTGCATTTTCTTCTGTATATATTTCAGATCCGCCCCCTTATCCATAAGGTCCCATCATCTGCATACAGAGATTTCCCTATTCCTTTTTCTATTTGTTCAAAAATGTCATTAATCATGATAATACTGGACTACAAACACTACCCTGTGGAGTCCCATTCTCAACCCTGTATTCCTTTGAATGTTCTGTCTATAACCTGTATTATCCTGCCAAAAAGAAAATCTAATACCCAATTATATAACCTACCGTCTACCCCCAATTTATTTAATTTGATGAGCAGTCCTTCCTTCCACAACATATTATAGGCTTTTTAAACATCAACAAAGACAGCTAACACCATTTCTTTGTTAGTTTGAGCAATCCTAATGTCTGATTCTAGACAGAATGGAATCCATAGTATTTCTTCCTCTATGAAAACCCACTTTGAAAAGGGGAGAACAAATCTTTACTTTCTAAAGCCCAATTTATACTTCTGCGTCGAATTTACGCGCGGCTACGCTGTAGCCTACGCAAGGGCTCTCCCAATGTATACTTCTGCGTCGGTGTACTCATAGCGGCATAATACCGCTTTTTTTGTTACGCTTGTTGTAGAGAAAATGTCTATAATGCATTGAAATGACATTAAACTAAGATAATACGATGGTTATCATAATTTCTCAAAACGTTATTAATAAGTAATTACAGTAAAAGTAAATGACATTTCTGTCATGGCTTCCGCATTTACGAGAGAGTCGGAATGTGACGCTACCAAGCGGACCAATCACAGTTCTTATAGATAACTTTACATTAAATATGTCTATCATAAATATAATTTAAACCCAACAAACAGCCATGGGGCTCCCTGTAACTAATCATTTATTTCTAAACAGGATTGTACATCTCGTAAATGTGAATCGCGCTCCTTATAGGAAGGCTGTGCCTGACACTTCCATAGGGCGCTCCGTTGGAACGGTGTACTCAAAGCGGCATAATAGCCTTTTTAATATAAAAAGTAAATGACATTTCTGTCATGGCTTCCGCATTTTGGCCTACGAGAGAGTCGGAATCATATCGGAATCATGTGCTACCAAGCGGACCAATCACAGTGCTTATGGCTGCGTAGGCACTGCCGCGTAGTTAAATTTTTGGAGAGGTGTGCGTCAACCTACGCTGTAGCCTATGGCGTAGGCTGCGGGCCTACGCAAGCTACGGCATAGGCTACGCCGTCAATTTTACGCAGAAGTATAAATTGGGCTTAAATAATATGTTAGCCTTTCTGTTATCATTCGCTCCATAGTTAACTGTTAACCCTAACTGTGATGTAAGTGCAATTGGTCTATAGCTTGATGGATCTGATGGGTCTTTACCAGGTTTTAGAATAGGTACAATGACTGACTGTTTCCATTCATTCTGAAACTTTATTAAACAATTTTAATACTACACATAATGTATAATCATTCATATGGGCTAACATACTATAACAAATACCATCTTTCCCTGGTGATGATTGCCTACACACATTTACAGCCCTTTTTAATTCAAACATGTGGTGGGTTGACATAATTCACCCACGGAACTATGGGTTGGGAGTATTGTTCCGCACGGAGAGTTTAGTGCGTGGTACTCAATTTGTTACATGAGTTATAGTTACTTCTTGAAGCATGTGGTAGAGACTCGTTCATGTCTGTAAATAAACGTCTAGCTGTGACATTCGATACACCGCCTCCGACTCCCGTCTCTCGGCACTCCATTGGTGACCCCGACGTCAGTCCCGTTGAAGTATCCGAGACTGAACCGAACATGGCAAATAACGCCGTTATTCTCAAATTGCCGGAGTTTTGGGAGACATCCACGGCAGCATGGTTCGCACAGACAGAGGCGCAGTTTGCCCTCCGTGGGATTGCAGATGACGCCGCACGCTACTACCATGTCGTCTCGGCGCTGGGGAGCTCCACTGCAGCCAGAACAGTGGGCTTCATTACAGCTCCCCCTGCCCTGAATAAATATACAGCGTTTAAGGCTCTCCTCCTCAAGACCTTCGAACTATCACGGTCAGAACGAGCCCGACGTCTGTTCGCAATTCAGGGGCTGGGAGACAGCAAGCCTTCCCAGCACATGGACATGATGCTGAACCTACTAGGTACGTAAGAACCAAATTTTCTATTTATTGAACTGTTTCTTCGGCACATGTACAGACAGCGCTCGCTAATACGACTATTACTGAACCCCGTGAGTTAGCAGAAGAGGCTGACCGCTTCTTCCTAGCTACCCAGCGTTTTACCCCTGAAGTGCTAGCCCCGACACACAATTACACTCCCCCTGGCAGAGACAGGCTAGCTAACAAGGGCCCACCTACCACCGATAGCCGTGCTAGCCCAGGCATGTGCTATTTTCACTCACGCTTTGGCGCGAAAGCGAAGAGGTGCCGCTCCCCTTGCAACTACAGCTCGACGGGAAACGGCAAAGCCTGCGCTCTGTAGTGGCTATGAGTGTGGGCACAACAAACCAGCTACTATTCATCAGAGACATTCTCTCCGGGTGCAAATTCCTCTGTGACACCGGTGCTCAGAGGAGCGTCCTGCCTGAGACAGTGGATGACACCGCCAGGGGAGGTCATGGCCCACATTTAAAGTCCGCTAACGACACCCCCATCCGCACCTATGGCACGAAAGCTGTAGACCTATGTTTCGGGGGTCAGCGGTTTACATGGGACTTCGTCACGGCCGACATCTCTTTCCCCCTCCTCGGTGCAGATTTCCTATGTGCTCACGGACTGCTCGTGGACGTCAAGAACAACCGCCTGGTGGACGCACTGACATTCTCCTCACTTGCATGTGTCCGCGGTGAGGCGACATACGGCGGGCTCTCCAGCTCACTCTCAGAGGGTGACAACTATCAGCACCTGCTCAGCGAGTTCCCCAGCTTGACACAGCCCACATTTTCCGCCACCACTACCAAGCATGGGGTGGAGCACCACATAGAGACCAAGGGCGCCCCCATCCACACTAGGGCCCGGCTGCGCATCTGGCGGGTAAGCTGGTTTTCTCAAAGGTGGACCTAGTGCGTGGCTACCACCAAGTCCCCGTGCACCCTTCAGACATTCCCAAAACGGCGGTGATCACGCCGTTCGGGCTATTCGAATTCCTACGCATGCCGTTTGGACTTAAGAATGCGGCCCAGTCCTTTCAGCGGTTAATGGATTCGACGCTCAGAGACATGCCAATCCTATTCGTCTATTTGGACGACATCCTCGTTGCCAGCTCCTCGGTGGAAGAGCACCTGGCACATCTCCGAGACCTCTTCATGAGGCTCAGCCAACATGGCCTGATCATTAACCCGGCGAAGTGTCTGTTCGGGTTACCCTCCATCCAATTCCTTGGGCATCTCATCAACAAAGATGGGGCCGCCCCCCTCCCGTCGAAGGTGGAGGCCGTTTCCGCCTTCCCCCGCCCACACACAACTCGAGCACTCAGAGAGTTTCTCGGAATGGTGACTTTTTATCACCGGTTCATCCACCGTGCAGCCCACACCATGCACCCGCTGTACGAGGCTATGAAGGACAAATCCCCCAACCAGGCCATCGACTGGACGGCCGAGAGGGAAGCCGCCTTCATGGCCACCAAGACCGCCCTAAGCCAGGCCGCCATGTTGGCCCACCCGTCACCCAAGGCCCCTATTGCCATCACCACCGATGCGTCGGACTACGCCGTCGGCGCGGTGCACGAACAATGGGTCGCAGGCGCCTGGCAGCCGCTCGCCTTTTTCAGCTGTCAGTTGACGCCCAGAGAGCGCAAATACAGCGCGTTCAACAGGGAGCTCCTTGGCCTCTTTTTGGCAGTCCGCCACTTCCGGTTCCTGCTGGAAGGCCGTGAGTTCACGGCGTTCGTGGATCACAAACCTCTCACGTTCTCCATGTCCAAGGTGGCCAAGCCTTGGTCTGCCCGCCAGCAACGCCAGCTCTCGTACATATCTGAGTACACCACAGACATCCAACACATCGCTGGTCGCGGACTGTTTCTCCAGAGCGGTCGTCGGGGCCGTTCAACTGGGTCTCGACTACCTCCGCATGAGTGCGGACCAGGCCTCCGATCACGGGGTCCAGACCCTCAAGAACGCGGACACAGGACTACGCTTGGAGGATGTCGCAGTCGGTGACTCAGGCGCAAAACTGCTGTGCGACTTCTCTACGGGCCAACCGCGGCCGCTAGGCCCCCTACACCCCCTTACGATGGCCCGTTCAAGGTCCTACAACACGGGGACAAGACCCTGGTGGTGGACGTTGGTGGTAGACACGAGACGGTCTCCATTGATAGGATCAAGTCCGCTCACGTGGACGTTTCCCGGCCATTGGAACTGGCTCAGCCCCCACGCCATGGCCGCCCCCCCATGCCCCACCCCCCGCCCCCGGTCGCGGTGCCTTCAGCTGCGCCGGCTGCCCCTGCCCCTGTTCCGGTTCGCCCTGCCCCGGCCCCGGCTGGCCCTGCCCCTGCCCCTGCCCCTGCCCCGGCTGCCCCTGCGTCCCGCACCCGCCGGGGTCGGATCGTCGTCCCTCCCCGACACAGGGATTTTGACTATGGGTGAATTCTGGGGGGGCTTGTGTGGTGGGTTGACATAATTCACCCACGGAACTATGGGTTGGGAGTATTGTTCCGCACGGAGAGTTTAGTGCGTGGTACTCAATTTGTTACATGAGTTATAGTTACTTCTTGAAGCATGTGGTAGAGACTCATTCATGTCTGTAAATAAACGTCTAGCTGTGACATTCGATACACCGCCTCCGACTCCCGTCTCTCGGCACTACAAACATGGTAAATGGTAGATCTAAACTGTCACTTGTTGCACTCCTCTTCATATTAACACCGATATTCTGAGCAAGAGTTGTATCCCTACTTTGTGTAGCGTTAACTGATACATTTCCTGAACTTTCACTAGTGTTTCTGCCAGAAGTTCTACCTTTTCTTTATTACTTACTGCTGACTTATTGCTACCTGTCAACACTGGTATTACATATTTCCTCTTAATTCCACTCATACTTCGGATCATTCCCCATATATCGGACAGCTTGACACACATTAGTAGTAAAATAAAAGATGTTAGAAACACGTTGTCGTCTTTTGATGACGTCATCACTGGGCCCTTTCGGAGCTGTGTTCTGGAACTCCGCCCACTTAGCTCGGGTGTGTTCCTTCTAAATAAAAGTGCCCACGTTAAACTTGTTTAAGCATTTAGAAATACTACATATGGATAAAGTAACACAAATGATATGCTACTACATCTGGAAATAAACATGTAAATAAAGATGTAATCCTACTCTATGACTCTATTATTTGTGCTTTGAAGGGTTTATAGTTCTTCTAATATGCTAATGACCATGATGAAAGACTGCTGCACTGCATAGGGGACATATAATGGATTGTAAACAAATAATCTTCCAAGGCTAAACATGTTTGTAGTAATCATGTTAGAATATGTGTTAGAATACTTCGTATGACACCCCTCAAGTTTGAAAATCACTTGACTCATATTCTAGAAGTGTTTCTGAGTACTGAGTAATAATAATCAAGTGAATATGAATCAAGTGGATATGAATCAAGTGGATATGAATCAAGTGGATATGAATCAAGTCAATATGAATCAAGTGGATAAGAATCAAGTCAATATGAATCAAGTCAATATGAATCAAGTCAATATGAATCAAGTCAATATGAATCAAGTGGATATGAATCAAGTCAATATGAATCAAGTGGATATGAATCAAGTGAGTTTCAACCTTGAGGGGTGTGATACAAAGTATTCTTGGTCCTTTCCTGCGTCCCAACAGTTAAAAGTGCCACCTCTAGATTGCATAGGGAACCCATAATGGACTGTACACCAAACTATTTCCAAGGCTATAAACATGATCACTACCACTGTACTCAGCAACACTTGTAGAATATGGATCAAGTGAGTTTCAGCCATGAGGGGTGACACACAGCTGTGTCTTGTCATGTAAATTCTACTAAGTACCACTAATAAAGACACACGTGAGTGGGCTAGGCTCACAAGAATTGACCCCTAATGGCGCTTTTCCACTACTGACCCGAACCTGGCCGCATTTGCATCCGTGCCGTGCCGTGCCATACTTTCTGAAACGCTTCTCCATTATACTGAGCGACCCGGGACTGTAGGTGGAGTTACGTGTCATAAGAGCACTTCACTGTAATAAGTGCCGCTATACAGCTCAACAGGGGAAATGCGATAAGAATTATGTCAAAATGCAGCACTATCATGCACAGATCAGCCTTAAAACATGTAACGTTAAGTGCCGCTTTCAGTTCGTCACATCAACGGGGGAAATGCGAGATGAACTCTACGCGAGTTCCATAAATTCCTCAGTTGAACGGAAAGTCCTAAAGTGTTCCCCCTTTCCACTGGTAATAAGGAATTGGCAAGAATAGATCGATATAAATAGATGAACATTTAAAAACAGATGAAGAGAATGATTACAATATAGACATATAAGTGTTATTACTGGAACTGTATTCTATTAGCGGGATAAAGCACTCCCTCTATTTCGGGCTAAACTGTGCAGTGTAGCCGGCGTCCTGGTTCCTCCAGCAACCGGACACTTCCATAAATAACAACAAATATGTAATATGTAAATATGTATAATACCACGTTCATTGATAAAATGAAGCCAGGGATGGAAAGGGGTGGTGTCAGTTTTAGAAGGGGGATGATGAAGCGCTGGAATATGGAACGGCACAGCACAACGGGGGAAATGCGAGAAGAATTATGTCAAAATGCAACACCATCATGCACAGATCAGCCTTAAAACATGTAACTGTGGCAAGATGGGCTATGGTGGGACTACTCAACTAAATAATAAAGTTGCCAGACAACGCCACCCTGGGAGTTTCACCCAGGGAATTCAACAAGGGCACACAGGTTCGTTTCACTCAGTAGGTCAGAGACGTGGTTTAAAAATATAGACACTTTATTTAGATGCTTCATTAGAAACAGCACAGCATTTACAATAAGACATGGCGATGAAAACAAACAAACAAACAACGTCACAGCAACCGAAGTGCATGGAATGCAGATTCCAGACATAAAACTCAAACTTCAGACCATGTTTTAATATACGATGTGTGTGCTGTGACCAGTGTGTTTCTAAATAAGTACATTACAGAGCTAAAATGCGAGATGCGGTGAGACAAAGCGGCAGTGCTCCGCGTCGTGGAGCAGGAAGTTGCTTGCTTGTAGCGGGGGAGGCTTGACCGGCTAACAACACAACCTAATAGTAAACATACAAATTAGCATTCCCGCGCCACTAAAGGAATATGGTTGAAATGCTAAGCTACATTCAAATACACTCGACCTACCAGTTAGCAGCGAATGGACACATCTATGGAGGATGGAAGAGGCACCGCTACAGCTACGAGACCCATCAAAGCCAGGGAGAACTCCTGAAGAGTTTCCCCCTCATGCTGCCTCCGCGAGAAGAATGCCTCCTGCGGAGCAACATACGACTCGGAGCACTCGCACCGAACGAGAGGCGCCAGGAACCCGCAGTCACTCTGCAGTACAAAATACTTTGTTTAGCATGATCGCCACAGCAACTCTACTTGTGAATGAATAAAAACCGCGAGCAGCCATACCTGCCAAAGACGTCACCACCGCCCCGGAAGCGGAAGGATCAGGTGAGAGCGCAGAGACCGAGCCAAGGGGGAGGAGTGCCTCTTATACCCTAGCTTGCCTCAGTGATTGGCTACCAGCACATAGAAATATATATTTCTATACTGCTACATAACGTTAGATAACGTTATACAGGGAGTGATGTATTTCTACGGAAAGGCTGTGCTTCTCTCATTGTGTGTGCTTTGTATGTTGTGTGTGCTTCTCTCATTGGAATGACGCGGGGCGCGGGGCTCAAGCGCTGTCTTGCTGGTAGTCAAATATATTTATTTATACAGCATATGGATGTTACGTGCCTGTTACTTGCTGCCGGGGGAACTGCTGTACTATAAAGAATGGTATCATCGGCATATAAATGGACGTGGCAACCGGTTAGCGAAGATACCAGTTCATTAATATAGAAGGTAAAAAGTACAGGGCCCAGCACCGAACCTTGAGGGACACCCTTTGTAACCGTTATGAAATCCGAATTGCCACGTGAAGATTTTATACACTGACGCCTGAGGGAAAGGTAGTCATGGAACCACGCACAAGCTCCTAAATCCAATCCAATATCGGATAGCTGTTCTAAAAGCAAGTGGTGATCGACCGTGTCAAATGCCTTCGAGAGGTCGACAAAGAGGGCCGCGCAGTGGTTCCTCTTATCCAAGGCCGAGACTATGTCGTTAGTTACACGTGTGATAGCAGAGATGGTACTATGGATAGGTCTGAAACCGGATTGATGGGGACTAAGAATTGAGTGGCTTAATAGAAAGCGTTTCAATTGAGAATTGACCAAGGTCTCAAGTACTTTAGATAGGCATGGGAGAGTGGAGATCGGTCGATAGTTATCCGGATCAGCCCTATCACCCCCTTTGTGTAAAGGAATGACTCGCGCAGACTTCCAGACCAACGGAAATACACCAGAGGAAATGAACAAATTTAAAATGTATTCTGCAGCTGGCACGACGGAGATGCATGATTGGTATTATAATATCCTGACAGGAGGGTCGTCGCTTCAGAAGAAGAAGAAGCAGGAGGAGAGAGAGAGAGAGGGGTGTGTCAGGAGAGGGGGGTGTGTCAGGATGGGGGGGGGTGTGCCCTCTCGCCCCCTGGGTCGTAGGGTGTCGTGGCTAACCTCCCGCGCTGCCAGAGACCGGAGTGTGTAAAACTAGCCTAGTGTGGTGTTAGCGCCTGGCTGCCTCGGGGGGGGGGGGTTACTGCTAATGGGATTTCCCCCCACACCTCCCTCCCCCCTCCTCCCTCTCCCTCCCCCTCCACACAACAGGTGGTGCGTGTCCTCGATTAGCTCACGTTCAGCTCTGGTTATAGAAACATCAGAGAGGGTTAAAGCTTTCCTCTCTCAGGGCCATAAGGGTACCCTAAGGGTACACGATGTGATGAACAGATCAGTCTTATTGTTACAACCCCATATACGGTCTACGTATATGGGATGTAACAATAAGGTAAAGAACTAGAGGAGATGGGAGAATATAAATAAAACAAGATTTATTGTAAAATAGTAACACAAACAAGTTTCCTAGAAACACATGAACTGAAAACTACTCTATCAAAGAAGAGCGAAATGAATCTAATGTATAAATGAATGATTAAGTAATTTAATTAACTGACCAAGTGGTAACCCTCTAACCCTAACTAACAGATCAAATGCAACTAAGGCTAAATTGCTACAAACATAAGACTAACAAACACAACCTACAAAACTAAGACACCATATTACAGCTGTATCAAACAACACCAACACAAAAACAACTGGGGAGTTGTCGTCTGGCCCACTGGCACCACGTCTCTCCCAGCCTTTCATCCTCCCTCCACCCTGAGGTGAGTGAGTCAGCACACCTGTCAATCAAGCTGTCGCCATGGCAGCAGGCAGGAGGAAGGACAATCACCTGGGAGAAACAACACACAAACACACTAGGGCTGCACACAACACAACACAGCCGTAACACTTATACTAATAATACAACAACAAGGAAGACCAGATGTTCTCACTTCTCATTGGTCTATCGACACAAACACACATTTACATCTATGGGGTGGAAGCTGTTGTCCAATGTTGGGAATTTCATTTTGAAAATGTAAATACATTTCAACTTTGTTGAAAATCAATGTGACACACTCGCTAGTCAACTACACACTGTTTTGTGAGCCTGCTAACAATGTAAAGCAGTGTTCTAGTTACCTAGGTAACAATGTAAAGCAGTGTTCTAGTTACCTAGGTTCAGTGTGCGAATTAAATCACGGTGTGCGGGGGAGCCCAGGGATTAAAGCAAAAAATAATAATCTCCTGACGGAAAAGAAAATTCAGGCCAAATCGGGGCCGGTGGCTTTCCGTGCGCAAAGCGCGCGTGCGATTTTCCGTTCTACGTTCTAATGCTTTGACTTTTCTTTCGAAAAATGTGAATACATTTCCGCGTTGTAGAAAGTCAATGACACATCGCTAGTCAACTAACACGGCTTGTTTTATGAGCCTGCTAACAATGTAAAGTAGTGTTGTAGTTAACTAGGTAGCAGTCCAATCCATTACGTTGCAGTATTTTGGCTTGACTAGAAAGTTTGTGTTGTGATTCTCAACAACGTTGAAACTTAGTTTCACCCTTTTCCATATTTTTGAATAATAAATGTGTGGACTGACGATGTAGCGCAGCCTAACTTATTCAAATAATTATTTAACATAGTTTTATTGTGATAATTATTCCCCCCTCCTCCCAGACTTACAAGGTCACATTATTATTGGATTGGTTGTTTGGTGCCGGGTGAAGTTGGCTAAACATTTAACCTGCTAGCAAGAGAAACATCATGTCACTCTCCAAAGGTCTAAAGAGGAAAGTTGACGGTGGAAACAGGGCATTTAGGAATGGACAGTGAACTATGCGTTCATCCTACCTGGTTTCATCAATGCAAAGCCTTTGTGAGACTCACATTTCGTGCTCACAATGAATGTTCCCTTCCACCTATACATGCGAGTCGTCCTTTTCGTCAATGAATGTGATAAAGACGCACTGACTAGAGGAATCGATTGGTGCATAAAAACCTTGAGAACTGCCGGATTAAAGTGACGTCCATAATAATAATAAATAATAATAATACATTAGACTTATAGCGCTTTTCTAGACACTCAAAGACGTCCATATCACCAGATAGCCAACAAATAGTGACCGATGGGAGATGCCAGTTTTCTCATTAAGTGAGATTTAATAGCCTAATAATTTTTTTCTTCTATTTTTAATGAATGGCTCATTGTAATTATTATCCCTGGTAATGTAGCGTGTTTGCTCTGTCGTTTCAGGAGCATAGGCTAAGCGGATTCAGCTTTTTTTTTTTTTGCGCCGATTTAGTTGTCAATGTTTTTCATAAAATTAAACTGCATTTGCTTTGTTACTGTTCACATGTGTGGTGCAGTCACATTCACATAGCCTATAAGTAAACATTAAGTTTGAATTATTTACTGAGCTGGCGTTACTTTTTTCAAACCACACACCGCATGTCGGCTATTTCAGCAGCACGCACCATGTCCACCTACTTATCACTATGAGGGGTTCAGCGTCAGTGCACCCCGCTCTGTTACCTTCGCATAGTTGTAGCCAATAAAGGCCTATATGTAGGCTGTATAGGCTATTATATATCATTTATATACCTAATACCAACATCAAAATAGATTGTATGCCTCTACAAATCATATTACACCAGGTAAAATCCGTCACAACTTGGAATAAATCCATCGCAATTTGGAATATTTTAGAGCTCCCCCAAAATTTCACAAACCATGTTTCCAGGGGAGCTCATGTCACCACTAGGGGAGCTATAGCTCCCCGAGCTCCCCCTTATTTCGCACCCTGCCTAGGTTACAATGTAAAGCAGTGTTCTAGTTAATAGTTATAGGTGTATGTAGGTCCTGTTTTCATCCAACTGAGCTGATGTGCCATGCAGGGGTCATAGAAGTCAATACCACACAGTAGTCAAGTGTAATATAGTCTGGGCTGCCACATATCCCTCATATCTCAACACATTACTGGTCATCCAGAAGAGGTTCCTAAGGATGATCTCTCTATCTAACAGATTTGAACCATCTGCTGCTGACACCACTGTACAAGTGTTCTGGTCCTTTGTGTCACAGATGAATGAGGCACCTAGCAGACATCCTGTCTGGGATCACATCCACACACCTCTTTGTTCCTTATTATTACGTTTGAATGCATCAGTAGTTGGGTCCAGTCATGTCTGATCTTATCTTAATGTGTGTTTCATGAGTAATATGTTGGTGTCATTTTCATTATTGTGTGATGTTTCTTTCCAGTATTTTGTAGTGCCTTTTTAATAACATTCCACAGAAACCCAGACAAATGGTCAATGAGCTCATTACAGTTTTTATTGGGATGTAAATAGTGTCACACCCGTGGCTGATGTTTCTGTGGAAAACACTGCTTATGAATTGAATACTTTTGTTGTGTAACTTGCCAATGAGTGTCCCCAAAATATATTTTGATATTTATGATTTAAACCACAGCCAGTGTTGGAATGGGATGAATTTGCAATCAGAGATTGATAAAAGGTATTTTTATGCATATTTTTTATATGCACGGTTGTTCTACCACCAAAGTACAACAAGTTTGAAACCCACCAGCAACAGAACTATTAAAATAAATCTCCAGAAGAGTTGTTTTGTGTAAATAAAGACTATAATCTTCTGGTAAATCTTTGATGTTGCTGATCCTTGAACAAATTCTACTACGACAGATATCAGGTCACTTAAATATTATTATTATCTGATTGACAATCTTCCTTACGTATAAGCTACCAGTAATATTATTTGGCACTAAATAGGATGAATGACCTTGCATTTTAGACATACTGTACCTTCCTGAAAAGATAATAGTCTGTCTCTATAATAGTCTGTCTCTATAACAGCCTGTCTCTATAATAGTCTGTCTCTATAACAGCCTGTCTCTATAATAGTCTGTCTCAATAATAGTCTGTCTCTATAACAGTCTGTCTCTATAACAGCCTGTCTCCATAATAGTCTGTCTCTATAATAGTATGTCTCTATAATAGTCTGTCTCTATAATAGAATGGTGCTCTCTTGTGTTGAGGTAAATAAAGGCCATGTACATTAAGTTCAGAATAGATTTCAAGATCCTTCTGCTTGTTTATAAAGCTCTCACTGGCACAGCACCAGAATATGTTCAGATCTTGTGCTAGCATATCAGCCCAATAGAGCTCTCTGGTCTTCTGATGCTGGCTTTCTGTGTACCACATGGACAAAAGAAGAGATTTGGTGAGGCTGCATTCTCATTTTATGCACCCAAATTGTGGAATGCACTGCCAGTTTACATTAGGGATGCAACCTCAGCACATATGTTCAAGTCAAGAATAAAAACCCATCTTTTTAATATTGCCTTTAAATTACTAAATAATGAAATTATGATTATATAATGATTGGAGCACTTTGAGCTTCAACGCTTGCAGGAAAAGTGCTATACAAATATAAGTTATTATTATTATTACTGTACAGCTTTTACACTTTTGATTATGAATTGTTTTAGGGTGAAAAAAGCAGCATCCGCACACTGAAATCTGTACAAAAATCATTATTTTATTGCAAGCTTTCGGTCATAGACCTTCTTCAGGCATAAAGCAGTGACAAGTGAATGCAGTAGTATAAAAGGTTCAAACAACATCACTTTATTAGCCAATGCACAACACACGTGTGAAATATTTCACCTAATGGCCATACATCTGGGGAATTGTAGTCCTAGATTTAGTGGACTACAAATAACACAAGTTCACTGAGACAACAAATTACAAGTATAAGTAAGTGATGTTAAAACTATTGTTTGTTATATTGAGGCTCTTCAACCCTTAAACTTTGATAACATGAAAAATATGAAAATCACATTTAAAAACCCCCATCATTAAACAATGTCAATGTGTAACACAGGCTAGAGGCCAATCTAACAAATGTGGGGGAGGAACAGTGTTGGAGTACGTCCAGGCGTATGTCCAGAAAATAAGCTGATCTAATAGAAAACTGAGAAGTGATAGGATGTATATCTTAATGTGATATGATGTACAACATCTCAGTCTTCCAGCTGAAACGTTAGGAGGATTTATTGCAAACTTAACAACATACCAGTATTCAGTCACACTCGGCTTCTAAACACCAAGGCCACATCTGGGTGGAAGGGGCGGTGACATGACGCAGGAGGGGACAGGGACATCTCAACTCCTACAACCTCGATTCCTCCTTCACTCTCCAGGAGGGAGAGGAGGGGAGAAGATGAGAGGAAGGGAGGAGAGGAAGGGGGAGAGGAAGAGAGGAGAGGAAGGGGGGAGAGGAAGGGAGGAAAAGAGGAGATGAGAGGAAGGGAGGAGAGGAGGAGATGAGAAGAAGGGAGGAGAGGAAGGGGGGAGAGGGTGGGAGGAGGAAGGAGGGAGAGGAAGGGAGGGTAGGAGGAGAGGACGGGAGAAATTGAGAGAAAATAATCTAGAAAAGGCTAATGTTATGACACAACCTTCTCCCTGATCCGATCAACAAGCACATGTACATACAGTAGATGATGGTGCAGCCAGAAGACCCCCCCCCCCCTTCTTCTTTAGGGCTCCTGCCTCCTTTAAACACCTCCCACACTGGGAGCAGTCGTGTTAACTAGTGTGTGTGTTCTCTGGTGTTTCTTTAGGGATCCTGCCTCACTGAAACTCTTCCCACACTGGGAGCAGTAGAATGGCTTCTCTCCTGTGTGTATTCTCTGATGCCTCTTTAGGGATCCTGCCTCACTGAAACTCTTCCCACACTGGGAGCAGCAGAATGGCTTCTCTCCTGTGTGTGTTCTCTGGTGTGTCTTTAGGTGTCCTGCCAGACTGAAACTCTGCCCACACTGGGAGCAGCAGAATGGCTTCTCTCCTGTGTGTGTTCTCTGGTGTGTCTTTAGGGATCCTGCCTCACTGAAACTCTTCCCACACTGGGAGCAGCAGAATGGCTTCTCTCCTGTGTGTATTCTCTGGTGTTTCTTTAGGTCTCCTGCATGACTGAAACTCTTCCCACACTGGGAGCAGTAGAATGGCTTCTCTCCTGTGTGTGTTCTCTGGTGACTCTTTAGGTTTCCTGCCTTACTGAAACTCTTCCCACACTGGGAGCAGCAGAATGGCTTCTCTCCTGTGTGTATTCTCTGGTGTGTCTTTAGGGATCCTGCCTCACTGAAACTCTTCCCACACTGGGAGCAGCAGAATGGCTTCTCTCCTGTGTGTATTCTCTGGTGTGTCTTTAGTTTGCTCATATAACCAAATCTCTTTCCACACTGAAGACAAGAGTGAGTCTTCTGTCCTCCTTGAGTCTGTGGTTGTGATTTAAGGTGAGTTGGACAAATGAAACTCTCACTGCAATCTAAACAGTGGTGATTCTTCTGTCTTGAGCTCCTCCTCCTCCGTCTGTGTTGTTTATGGCTTCCTGATGCGGTGGAGCTGGGCTCCATGTCTGAGTCTGGGTTGGAGCTCTCTCCTGTAAGAATAGGAACATATACAGGATTAGAAACAACATGAGAACAAGTGCTGCTTCCATAGACTCAGCAGTGCCAGAAGTAACACCACATCTCTGGAGTGTTTCTAAAATAATTTATTGCAGCTTATATATTTAGCTTTGGGTATCTGATTAATGGATTAACTGAATCTGTCATAGCTAGGTAGAGTTTGATAAGGACTCCAGGTGGACTCCATTGGCCAATATGGCAGAACCAGGGAGAAACAAATGAAATCTTTGAGAAAGAAGATACAAGAACACAGTGTCTCACAGAGCCACAAGCTAGCAGAAGAAATAGTAGAAAAACAAACAAAACAAAAACAGGGTGAAAACACTTTGGAGTCAAACTTTCTGAAAACACAAGAGGAGTGTCTAGCCTCCACTAAGAATGTCTTCAATATAGCATATTATATTGCCAAACATAATAGACCATACACAGATCACCATGCAGAAAGCCCTTCTTAAACTCAGACATGCAATTGATACCATTCCTGTGAGTAGTGCAGATTGGGAAAGAGGTTTTTCAGAAATGAATAATGTTGTCACACCTTTGCGCACACAACTGAAAATTGAAAACACCTCAGCTCTTATCTTTATTTAACTAGTTGGACCTCCTCTTGAGTGTTGGAACCCCATGAAATATGTAAAGAAGTGGGTGCCTACTAGAAGATCTGCTAGTCGTAAACTTGTTTATATTTGTGTGTGTGTAGATGGGCAAATCTATATGTATATATGCATGCAGACATGTTTGAGAGGGAGGGGTGGGTGGAGGGGAGGGAGAAAAACAGAAAATATTCATGCCTTTTTCAATGTATCAATCTTCTATACAGTTTGTATGTCTTGTCTTCTGGTGTTAGTAACGTTAGCTATGTAGCTGGCTAGCTACGGTAGCCTATTGTCATTGTGGTGCTCGCACCTACGTTATCTAGCTCGTAGCTCGCATGCTACGTTAGCATCAATTTAGCTAATCATAACATAGCAGCGAGAGTAATGTTAGCTAGCCATGCAGCTACTAGCTAGCTATGTGTTGTGGTGATGGACAGACTTCTAAATGGCCAGGGTTTTTCCTGCATAGAGAATTATGAGGCGGCCGCCTCCGTCATATTTCTAGCCGCCTCCAGCTCTCGACAAACTGACGGTCGTATTTTCTACAAGCGTTGCACTCTCTCGCACGATTTCTGTCATTTCTAACTGCAATTGCTGCACTGCGCCGAAGTGGTGGCGGGGGCGCTGTTTCGCAAATAAGTTAGCTTTCGTTTCTGCTAGCAAAATAGCTGATAGTATGTTGACTGCTCAAGGAGAATACATATTTGAAAGTACAGAATGCCTGAGAGCCTTATATTGCATTATATTACATTATATTTTGAATGGTCATCTGGTGCCTGAATATTGTGTTTTCCTTTACATAAATAATTCCACCATAAATTGATGCAGAAAAGGCACAAGTTGGTGCATATTAATTCACCAGAAAGCAAGAAATTAAGTGTTTGATGTTAAAGGACCACCAGACAGCCCTGCTTCATGGGTCCCCCCCGATGTCAAACACCACTGGTACCACCTCCGCCTCATTTTGAGCCAGGAAAAACCCTGATGGCCATGTTGGCATTCAAGTTGGCTAAACATAGCAGTGAGTCTGCCCTGTGTCTGGGGCTGTTTGACAGAGGCAGTTACAGTAGTAGTAGTAGCAGCAGTTCGCCGAATTAAAGGTGTCTGTGTTTAATTGCGGGCCCACAGACAGCCCCCATACATCAGCTGATCATTTAAAGGGGTGGCCGTCTGAGTAATGTGCATGTCATACGCTGCTTTGTTTTATAAGAGCAGCAGCTATTACCCAGAGTGCTTTATATAGACACTGTTAAACATAGAGAGACAATACAGCCATTATTTTGAGGAAAATTAAGTGATACATTAATCGAACAGTAAAAAAATAAATTGTTAGACTAATTGTTAAAATAGTCGTTAGAGTAACCGACTAATCGAAAAAATAATCGCTAGATTAATCGTTAGAAAAATAGTCGTTAGGGACAGCCCTATCAATGACGCAAACAACTTGAGCCAATTCATTGTCACATGCTCATTAACCCAAACGAGCCACTCTCTCATGCTTGTTAAACTAAAATATGTCAGCAGTGTGTCTGGTGATATGTGTTTATAACCTTAGGACTCCAGTTCCCAGTATGCACCAGAAGTAGGGGTGTAACGGATCACCTAAGTCACGGATCGGATCGTGTCACGGTTTTTGAGTCACGGATCGGATCATTTTTCGGATCAACACAAAACATACAAATACAAATAAAAAGCTTTTTCCTCGAATTCTGTAAAAACACCACTTTTACTGTGTAAAACCCAACAACATTCAAGATGTCAAAACTGGTATATATATATATATGTGTATATATATACATACATAACATATTCTACACTCAAACATTAGGCTACATATTAAACAGAAACACACATTCAATGTGTGAATGTGCAATAATACTATGTGCAATATGACAACCCTCGTGCACATAAGGTTCAGAGATAGGAAATGTTAGGATATTTATAGCATAGCATAGAGTACAGCACAGTGTTTTATTTGTATAGTATAGTATAGTGGATAGTGTATATAGCCTTTATTTATGTAAACCAGCTCTTTTCCCTTCTTGTTTTTAGTATTTTTTTCCTAGCACCAGGGGAGCCCCCCCTCACAAATTTCGTTGTATGGTACCTGTACTATATTAATGACAATAAAGACCATTCATTCATTCATTCATTCAACTTAAATGATGCAGTAGGAGAGAGGGAGGAGGCACCTGGTTGCAGCAGTGAATCACTGGGCTCTTTAAAGCAGACAAATAAACATGTTTTCTGCCACTTTTAACTATATAATAAAGTGAAACCTTACTTTAAACATAGTATGAAAAAATTGGCTACATTATCAGAAGTTATCAAGCTGCCTTTTTCGTGCCTCCCGTCAACACTCCCGTCAAATGTGTGGCCATGCTCGTACGACTTTCTCGTTGCACAACGCTTAAACACCGTAACTTTTTTATCAACCACACTTCCAATGACACTGTCCGTCATTGTTATAATTGACAGAGAAGCCAAAGTGCTCCCATACATGGGATTTAAATGACGAGGGAGGCATTTCGAGTTCTTCTCTGTCGCCAACATTAGCAGCACTCGCCATGAAACACTTGGGCTGCGTTCGTAAATTTGCTCTGAGAGCGCCGGAGAGCACACTGGGTCCGACGTCATAAAGGGACCAAGTAATTTGATTGGACAAGAGGCGTTCCATGAATGCTGATCAGATTCCAGAGCGAATTTACGAACGCAGCCTTGTTGTTCTGGATTTTTTCCCCCATTATCAACTTATCATTGCGCTTTAGAGTAAAAGAAAGCACGCAACTGTCTCGTCTATCTTTTCATGGCAACTCTACATTGTGATTTACAAGGGATATGAACTAATATTAAGTAATATTATTACTTGGTTACATTTTGCAATTGATCCGCGGTACACATGCGTGCCGAACCGTGGGGGGGCGATCCGTACGGATCACGGATTATCCGTGATCCGTTACACCCCTAACCAGAAGCATGTGCAGAAGTTGCAGATACGCAAATGTTATCTGTGTTGGAGTGCCACTTGCTTTGGAGCCAAGGCCTCTGAACAGAGCCACAAGCCATAGTGGTTGAAATCTTTCCCCATGAAATGGGACAACCCTTCAAGACCCTGATACGTCATCAGTAGTGTCATAGAAAAGCATTGACGCTCGGTTTTACACTATTAACGGATCAAAGTCATCAAACAAAAAAGAACAATGCTTCATTATCAGACCATGGCAGAATAGGTGATCTGTAGGCTATCATCCTGTGCTCCTACCCTGCCAGTCTGCACTGAGATAGGAAAACCATGCAAGAACTTCGCGGCTGAACTTAAGGTACATTTCAGGCATCATCTGCCATCAAAGGGGGGAATTAGGGCTGCAACAACGAATCGATGGAATCGCTAAAAATCGATAATGAAATTCGTTGGCGACGAATGCCATTATCGATTCGTCTTTTTTTATTTAAATTTTTTTTGTCGGGTTTTGTTTCCATAACAAACCTACTTCCTGTTGACGCAAGACGCTGTCTTGCGGCCGGTGTAGGCATCGCGAATCATAGCGCTACCTATGGCCGGAAAGGGCAGAACCTATGACCGGAACCGGAAAAGTGGGAAAATCCGGTACCTACACCGGCGCGGCGGCTACATTTAAATCATGCTACTCAAAAGCCTTGAGAGTGAAGCTGTCTGCTGTCAGGACATGCTAGTGAGTTAGCTAGCAGGGTTAGCTCGCTGCTGCCGCTAGCTGACTGTCACTACGCTGCTCGTCCAGCTGTAGTCTGCGTAGCTGTGCTGATAACCAGAGCAGTAACTATGTTTCTATAGAGCAGGGTTACAGCTAACTTCCTATTGTTTTATTATATAAGTCCTGCTGGGCTCAGCCCTTCCATGGTCTCCTGCTCTCCATGCAAATGCGTTAGTGTGAGTTCTGGCGAAGCGTCAGCTAAATGACTGTAATGTAATGCGATAGCCAGTGAGTGTTTGCGCGCATTCATGAATTCAATATTGCATGACAAGTGTATTTAGCTAGCTGGCTAACGTCAGTGGTAGAGCAGAGGTGATAAGCTAAAGGCTAGCTAGTGGTAGCCTACCAAGCTACCCGTGAGTTAGAGTGAGGCACTGACTGTAGCCTAGCCTATTGTATGGAGTGAGAGGACACATTGCATTGTTTTGGAGCATATCTGTTATATAAAAACATTAGTGTCTTGTCTGTAGCCTATATTGCACTTTGGGTTACTGACCTTTACATTAAGCAAAGTTATTACCTAAAACAATGCATGTATTGAGCTAGAGTTCAACTACTTTATTGAAACAATCTACTGCCATAGTCCATGGCCTGTTGTTAAACATTTGATGTAGCAAAGCCTTTTTTATTTATATTATTTATTATTTTTTATTAATACTTATTCATTTTGCACATGTATATGTATAGGCCTGGCTGATTTAGAAAACATAAAATAAAATTAGCAAAATAAATCTTTTTTTCCCGTTTTTTTTGTATCCGATTAATCGATTAACCGAAAAAATAATCGGCAGATTATTCGATTATCAAAATAATCGTTAGTTGCAGCCCTAGGGGGAATGCAACATGAAGTATGTCAAAATGCACCAGTATCATGCACAGATCAGCCTTAAAACATGTAACGTTAGATAGATAACATTAGACACGGAGGGCAGATTTATTTTCATGGCGTTCCGAAATTCGATGTGACAGGAACGCTGGAGAAACAGCCGCTGTTAGTCAGAACATGATATAACCCATCAATAATATTACATAATAACAACTGCTTGGATTAGATTGCGTGTTTTGGTTTAATAAGTGCCATAGCTATAGCGTCATATGCCATCAAAGAGGAGAAATGCGACATGAAATAGGTCCTAACGCGTGACTATCATTCACAAATCAGCCTAATGTTTGATAGATAACTTTACATCAAATCCATCACCCGCTGTCAAACGACACATGTAAGATTATTTTTTATTTTATTTTTTAAACAGGATTGTACATCTGAGAAATGTGAATCGCGCTCCGATGACATGGTGTATTTCTATGGGGAGGCTGTGCCTGGCGCTTCTATTGGACTGGGACGCCGGGGCGCTCATACAATCTCTGCGTTTGTTGCAGAGGAACAGGGTGACAAACGCACAGATATGAGTGCTCCATTGTCTTGCTTTTGGTAGTCTAATGGAAGTGCCCAGGTAACAGTTTAGCTATTATTGTCCTCTACTGCTGAGCACCAAAACCCTCAGATCTTAAACTTGGCTGAAGCGCGCTGGACTTTGGAACGGTGTATTTCTACACATAGGCATATATTGGTTATTTTTAGTTATATATTTTTGGTTATGCTTGTTATTAAAAAAAGGTCTACAATGCATTGAATGACATTAAACTAAGATAATGAGATAATTTTCATAATTTTTCAAATCTTTATTACCAAGTAATCACAGAGTAAAAAGTAATGACATGTGTGGTTGTCTTCCGCATTGCCGGAATCAGATTTCTGTAGATGATTCGCAATGCATCCTGGGAGGTAGGGTTATGGCTCCGAAATCTAACGTGGTCCCAAAAAATCTCCAAACTGAGCCGTGGATAGCCCTCCCCCTCCCCCCCTAGCCCCCGATGAAAACATGAAACGGAGCAGGAGGGGTGAAACAGAGTCATAGGGGTGAATTGGGATCAGGCCTTACTGTGCATCACGTAGTAGAGCATGGCGAGTTTGAAAAGCTGACCGCAGAGAAGGAGAAGAAAAAGGCAGAGAAAGTGTACAGACACAACTCGGCGAGCCTAGCAAAAGGTTTGTGGAGATTTAAAAAAATACTTTTAAAACATTTAGGCCTAGGCCTCGCTTTATCGGATGCTCTAAATGTCAATTGTCTCATCCACACTAATTTTCTTTTTTTTATTATCCTATTAGTATTAGGCTATTATTTGATAGGTATCGGCAGTATATCGGCCGATATTTCTCATAGATTATCTGTGATCGGTATCGGTGGCAAAAAACAGTATCGGGGCAGAAGTGACAACATCTCTGGGGTCTGTAGAATATAATGACTGAACACAGAGTTCAAGAGAGACTTATCAATGCCACAATAGAAGAGACTAAAGAGGCACTGTCAAACTAAGTATTGACTGTTACAGTAGTACACTACTAACACCATAGAGCACTGACTAGGAGTTGTCCAATGAATACCATTTTAACATTAGCAAATTCATCACATGAACTTACCACCCAAATGTGTGTCCTCTATTTTCTCTCCTATCACATCTTTCTGCACCACTTTTCCTCCTTCCTCCTCTTCTTTCACCATCACTTCTCCCTCCTCCTCTTCCACTACCACATTCTGTTCCAGTGTTTGACTGCAGTCCTCCAGGTTCACTGCCACCATCTCTGGACCCCGCTGTGTGCTTGTCTGGGCTGGAGAACCACAGTCCGAACCCAGGGAGTCCGTGGACTTGTGTTCAGACATGGTAGCTGGGCTGTGAGGTGGATCTGTGTAGTAAACAAAGGAAGAGGCACATTGTGGAGAGTTAATTTCACAAACATACAAATGACCAGAAACCTAACAGAAGATATGCACTACTATGAGATGCTGTAGTAAAGCGTCTTCCACATTGACTGAACAGAAGAACAGAAAAGGTGGTCTGGTTTTCTAAGAAGAATGAGAAATAAAAGTATGGGGTTAGCTTACCAAACGGGTACATACACCTTACGATCAGTGCCTGGGCCAGCTCCATCTGAAACTAACCCCATCACTGCCTGGGTCAGTCTGACCCTAAACCTATCACTGCCTGGGTCAGTCTGACCATAACCCTATTACTGCCTGTGTCAGCTCCATCTGACCCTAACCCTATCACTGCCTGGGTCAGTCTGACCCTAACCCTATCACTGCCTGGGTCAGTCTGACCCTAACCCTATCACTGCCTGGGTCAGTCTGACCCTAAACCTATCACTGCCTGGGTCAGTCTGACCATAACTCTATCACTGCCTGTGTCAGCTCCATCTGACCCTAACCCTATCACTGCCTGGGTCAGTCTGACCCTAACCCTATCACTGCCTGTGTCAGCTCCATCTGACCCTAACCCTATTACTGCCTGGGTCAGTCTGACCCTAACGCTATCACTACCTGGTTCAGTCTGATGCTAACCCTATAACTGCCTGGGTCAGTCTGACCCTAACGCTATCACTGCCTGGGTCAGTCTGATCCTAACCTTATAACTGCCTGGGCCAGCTCCAACTAACCCTGACCCTATCACTGTCTGGGTCATTCTGACCATAACACTATCACTGCCTGGCCAGCTCCATCTGAGCTCCCTTGAGTGGCGTGACCTGGCGGTGGTCTATATGATAGTTTGTTCAGGTTTGTGGTTTTTGGTTGGTTGGTCCGGTAACAGAACCAAAATGTGCGCACTCGTTCACACACATTTATCAACAGTGATTCACACCAATATTTCTCAATAAAAACCAGACCATATGAAATGTAAAGGAAAGGAAGGAAATGAAGAGAACTATCTAAATATCACTTTCCACTCATCCTAACATTAGACAACTTCATAACATTAACTTACCATCCAACTCGCCATCTATCTCCTCCACATCCTCTACTCTTTCCTCCTCTTTCACCATCATGTCTTTCTCCACCACTTCTTCTCCTCCTTCCTCTTCTGTCACCATCACTTCCTCCTCCCCCTCTTTCACTACCACATTGAGTCCCAGTGTTTGACTGCAGTCCTCCAGCTTTACTGCCACCATCTCTGGACCCCGCTGTGTGCTTGTCTGGGCTGGAGAACCACAGTCCGAACCCAGGGAGTCTGTGGACTTGTGTTCAGACATGGTAGCTGGGCTGTGAGGTGGATCTGTGTAGTAAACAAAGGAAGAGGCACATAGTGGAGAGTTAATTTCACAAACATACGAATGACCAGAAACCTAACAGAAGATATGCACTACTATGAGATGCTGTAGTAAAGCGTCTTCCACATTAACTGAACAGAAGAACAGAAAAGGTGGTCTGGTTTTCTAAGAAGAATGAGAAATAAAAGTATGGGGTTAGCTTACCAAACGGGTACATACACCTTACGATCAGTGCCTGGGCCAGCTCCATCTGACCCTAACCCCATCACTGCCTGGGGTCAGTCTGACCCTAACCCTATCACTGCCTGGGTCAGTCTGACCCTAACCCTATCACTGCCTGGGTCAGTCTGACCCTAACCCTATTACTGCCTGGGTCAGTCTGACCCTAACCCTATCACTGCCTGGGTCAGTCTGACCCTAACCCTATTACTGCCTGGGTCAGTCTGACCCTAACCCTATCACTGCCTGTGTCAGCTCCATCTGACCCTAACCCTATCACTGCCTGGGTCAGTCTGACCCTAACCCTATCACTGCCTGGGTCAGTCTGACCCTAACCCTATCACTGCCTGGGCCAGCTCCATCTGACCCTAACCCTATTACTGCCTGGGTCAGTCTGACCCTAACCCTATTACTGCCTGTGTCAGCTCCATCTGACCCTAACCCTATCACTGCCTGGGTCAGTCTGACCCTAACCCTATCACTGCCTGGGTCAGCTCCATCTGACCCTAACCCTATCACTGCCTGGGTCAGTCTGACCCTAACCCTATCACTGCCTGGGTCAGTCTGACCATAACTCTATCACTGCCTGTGTCAGCTCCATCTGACCCTAACCCTATCACTGCCTGGGTCAGTCTGACCCTAACCCTATCACTGCCTGGGTCAGTCTGACCCTAACCCTATCACTGCCTGGGTCAGCTCCATCTGACCCTAACCCTATTACTGCCTGGGTCAGTCTGACCCTAACGCTATCACTGCCTGGTTCAGTCTGATCCTAACCCTATAACTGCCTGGGCCAGCTCCATCTAACCCTGACCCCATCACTGTCTGGGTCATTCTGACCCTAACCCTATCACTGCCTGGCCAGCTCCATCTGAGCTCCCTTGAGTGGCGTGACCTGGCGGTGGTCTATATGATCGTTTGTTCAGGTTTGTGGTTTTTGGTTGGTTGGTCCGGTAACAGAACCAAAATGTGCGCACTCATTCACACACATTTATCAACAGTGATTCACACCAATATTTCTCAATAAAAACCAGACCATATGAAATGTAAAGGAAAGGAGGGAAATGGAGAGAACTATCTAAATATCACTTTCCACTCATCCTAACATTAGACAACTTCATAACATTAACTTACCATCCATCTCCTCCACATCCTCTACTCTTTCCTCCTCTTTCACCATCATGTCTTTCTCCACCACTTCTTCTCCTCCTTCCTCTTCTGTCACCATCACTTCCTCCTCCCCCTCTTTCACTACCACATTGAGTTCCAGTGTTTGACTGCAGTCCTCCAGCTTTACTGCCACCATCTCTGGACCCCGCTCTGTGCTTGTCTGGGCTGGAGAACCACAGCCAGAACCCAGGGACTCTGTGGACTTGTGTTCAGACATGGTAGCTGGGCTGTGAGGTGGATCTGTGTAGTAAACAAAGGAAGAGGCACATATAGTGGAGAGTTAATTTCACAAACATACAAATGACCAGAAACCTAACAGAAGATATGCACTACTATGAGATGCTGTAGTAAAGCGTCTTCCACATTGACTGAACAGAAGAACAGAAAAGGTGGTCTGGTTTTCTAAGAAGAATGAAAAATAAAAGTATGGGGTTAGCTTACCAAACGGGTACATACACCTTACGATCAGTGCCTGGGCCAGCTCCATCTGACCCTAACCCTATCACTGCCTGGGTCAGTCTGACCCTAACCCTATTACTGCCTGGGTCAGTCTGACCCTAAAGCTATCACAGCCTGGTTCAGTCTGATCCTAACCCTATAACTGCCTGGGCCAGCTCCATCTAACCCTGACCCCATCACTGTCTGGGTCATTCTGACCCTAACCCTATCACTGCCTGGCCAGCTCCATCTGAGCTCCCTTGAGTGGCGTGACCTGGCGGTGGTCTATATGATAGTTTGTTCAGGTTTGTGGTTTTTGGTTGGTTGGTCCGGTAACAGAACCAAAATGTGCGCACTCGTTCACACACATTTATCAACAGTGATTCACACCAATATTTCTCAATAAAAACCAGACCATATGAAATGTAAAGGAAAGGAGGGAAATGGAGAGAACTATCTAAATATCACTTTCCACTCATCCTAACATTAGACAACTTCATAACATTAACTTACCATCCAACTCGCCATCTATCTCCTCCATATCCTCTACTCTTTCCTCCTCTTTCACCATCATGTCTTTCTCCACCACTTCTTCTCCTCCTTCCTCTTCTGTCACCATCACTTCCTCCTCCCCCTCTTTCACTACCACATTGAGTTCCAGTGTTTGACTGCAGTCCTCCAGCTTTACTGCCACCATTTCTGGACCCCGCTGTGTGCTTGTCTGGGCTGGAGAACCACAGCCAGAACCCAGGGACTCTGTGGACTTGTGTTCAGACATGGTAGCTGGGCTGTAAGGTGGATCTGTGTAGAGTAAACAAAGGAAGAGGCACATAGTGGAGAGTTAATTTCACAAACATACAAATGACCAGAAACCTAACAGAAGATATGCACTACTATGAGATGCTGTAGTAAAGCGTCTTCCACATTGACTGAACAGAAGAACAGAAAAGGTGGTCTGGTTTTCTAAGAAGAATGAAAAATAAAAGTATGGGGTTAGCTTACCAAACGGGTACATACACCTTACGATCAGTGCCTGGGCCAGCTTCATCTGACCCTAACCCTATCACTGCCTGGGTCAGTCTGACCCTAACCCTATCACTGCCTGGGTCAGTCTGACCCTAACCCTATCACTGCCTGGGTCAGTCTGACCATAACTCCATCACTGCCTGGGTCAGCTCCATCTGGCCCTAACCCTATCACTGCCTGGGTCAGCTCCATCTGACCCTAACCCTATTACTGCCTGGGTCAGTCTGACCCTAACGCTATCACTGCCTGGTTCAGTCTGATCCTAACCCTATAACTGCCTGGGCCAGCTCCATCTAACCCTGACCCCATCACTGTCTGGGTCATTCTGACCCTAACACTATCACTGCCTGGCCAGCTCCATCTGAGCTCCCTTGAGTGTTGTGACCTGGCGGTGGTCTATATGATAGTTTGTTCAGGTTTGTGGTTTTTGGTTGGTTGGTCCGGTAACACAACCAAAATGTGCGCACTCGTTCACACATTTATCAACAGTGATTCACACCAATATTTCTCAATAAAAACCAGACCATATGAAATGTAAAGGAAAGGAGGGAAATGGAGAGAAATATCACTTTCCACTCATCCTAACATTAGACAACTTCATAACATTAACTTACCATCCATCTCCTCCACATCCTCTACTCTTTCCTCCTCTTTCACCATCATGTGTTTCTCCACCACTTCTTCTCCTCCTTCCTCTTCTGTCACCATCACTTCCTCCTCCCCCTCTTTCACTACCACATTGAGTTCCAGTGTTTGACTGCAGTCCTCCAGCTTCACTGCCACCATCTCTGGACCCCGCTCTGTGCTTGTCTGGGCTGGAGAACCACAGCCAGAACCCAGGGACTCTGTAGACTTGTGTTCAGACATGGTAGCTGGGCTGTAAGGTGGATCTGTGTAGTAAACAAAGGAAGAGGCACATATAGTGGAGAGTTAATTTCACAAACATACGGATTACCAAAAACCTAACAGAGGTTAGGTACTACTATGAATTGTTGTGCTAAAGCGTCTTCCACATTGACGGGGCTGCGGCTTGATTCTCTACCCCTCTCTCTGAATGGTGCACTCTACACTGGATGGATTTAAAAGGAATAGACTGGTCTAAGCAATATGGTGAACTCTCGTGCTAACACCAATCAAATGTTTTTGAATGCGCCCAGGATTCGTAACCAAGGCTAAATCCTGTTTCCCTTTTTCACCCCTACCCCTTGTTCTGGAGTAAGGCTGCCACGATTAGTCGACTAGTCGCGACGACGTCGACTACCAAAATCGTCGCCGACATATTTGGTAGTCGCCGTAGTCGCATGTTTTTTGGGAGCTGAATAAAGCTCATTCGTTTTTCTTCCCTGAAGCTAGCGTCTGCCAGTGTCTTTGATGTACATGCGCAGTGTCGGTCATCCGGGGCACACGTGACGTCTCCGGAAAAACAAACGGAGAAATGGCGTCCCGTCCTCGTACCTCTAAAGTATGGGAACATTTCAACCACAACGTTGAAACAAAGAAAGTAAAATGTAACATTTGCAAAGCTGAACTCGCTTATCATGGCAGCACGTCTATGATGCGCGAGCATCTCAATAGGAAGCACGTTGTGGATCTTGACGAGGAAAACGATGGCTCGTCTAGGTAAGCTAGTTAGCTTGTTATTGGCTAATGGCTAACGATATCATTACGTTAAAAGCCTTCTTACATTATTTTACGTTATGTGCTGTAAAGTTGTCATCAAAGCGATACTTATCAAATAGCTAAAAATGTTGTCTTAACGTTACAGTGCTGAGAAGGCGCGTTCTTCTACTTCTAGAAGTAGAAGAAGATGCCAACGTGCAGTGCACACCCCAGCAAGCCACCGTTCTGACCGGATCAATCCTGAACATGCTGGTTAAGGATATGAGACCCTTGTCCATGGTTGCTGACGAAGGATTTAAAGACATGCAGTGTTTCCTCCAGGAATTTTTACAATGGTGGCGGGTGGCCGTGACCGCGCGCGCAGCGCGCGCGATTTTTTCGCGTGCACGCGCATGAAACGCGCACGCGCGCTCAAAACAAGTTTTTTTTTATTTTTTTTTATTTTTTTATCACAGCCAAAACTAGAGGATGGCCCAAAAAAAATAATAATGAATATACAGAATATAAACTTGTGACTGACAGTCACATACACACACAAAGATCATCAGCTATAATATAATACGAAGTAGGCCTACATGAGCACAAAAGCGGCTAACGTTACTGATTAACTGTTTACTGTAGTGCAGAGAGATGGTAGTCGTAGGCGGCGTATCAAATGACAAAGCTAAACGTTTAATGAAGGACATGAACGATTGTCAACAACACACTCAAGCAGTAAATAGAACAGTCTAAACAACTTGGGTACTACGGACGGAACAATAGTCTCAACCTATAGTTCCGTGCGTGAATTATGTCAACCCACCACATTACAGAAGTAAAATCACAGTCAGATGGAGCATTCGGTAAACAGCTGAGTATCAGCTGAGTTAACACTAGAACAGCCGTGAGGTGTTAAACAGCACCAGTGAGTACAAAAAAAATTCTACCATTGCACTCGATCACATTTCAGGACCCTCCTTTCATGACTTTTCCTAGATATGTGCGTTCTACCACCCAGCATTTTTACATTTTCAAAATCGAGTTAGTATAAAGCGTTTTAGCAGTATTTCTGTGTGTGTCTGTGTATTTGTGGCTGCAATCTTTTTCTCCAAGCCTGCAATTCTCTTTTATATCAGCAGAGGTAGCAAGGGGGCACACACTGTGCTCAAATTCAGGCTTCAGTGCTGAATGAGACACAGTGCATAAGACTGATATTTGTGTTTATATATAGGCTACAATAACAATCCAAATAAGATATGTATATGTGCAGACAGTTATGAAAATGATAAACTGTACAGTATGTCTCCCAATCAATGTTCGTTCAGACAATACAACCAAAGGCGTAAAAATACTGATGTTCTCATAATGTAATTATAGATATAGCTAAATTAGACTGTAGACTGCTATGGAGGTATATTGAAACCAATATATAGATTATATATATAGATTATATATACAACCTGATTGGATTAAATAAGATTCTGTTGTGATTGTGTTGACATTGTTGTGATTGCAAAATAAATATTGGTTATGTAATGTGTAAAGAACATGATGACACGAATGCCTAATGTCTTTTTTGTATATCACTGTAGACCACGTTGTAGTAGTAGCCTATATTGAATGACACTATGTACGGCACTGTCAATTTTTAAATAATGCAATAGGCTATATATATGAATGTTCAGTTGTGATATGAAGTAGCCAACAATTCTCATGTCGACCATGATAATAATAGGCTACAACAAGGTTGTACATAGATATACGCAGATTCATATTTGGATAGTTGATTCTTTTTTAATAATGATAATCAACTTTCATTCATTAGTAAAGCTCCCGCAGTCTCAATCAATCTCCTCTCCATATATAGCATTTAATCTGTTCCATAGTTCGTTCTCAGCTGACTCAAGCTTCATTTCAGATTTCTCTAATAATTTCCCCACTTCTCTGCTTATAGGAACTTTATGCATTTTAGAGAAACATGCAGAGCATGTATTTGACAAAGAAACGTGTAGGCTAAGAACTAGTTTCTAAAGTGAGTATCACTTGACTTCATACAATCACTTGATGCACGGGGGAGGGTAATCTTATTGATCGTTTCCCATTAGCAAACAATAGCTGCCAATTCATGAGCGAGCCAAGCGGGTTTCAAAGCTGCCAAGCAGGTTTCAACGCTTACACGCTTACAGCAGTCGATTGTCTGCTGATGTTACGGGCACGGCCGGCGTGAAGTTCACGACAAATAAACATACTTTATCACTGTGAAGCTCATAACTATGATAACACAATATTGCAATATTTATTACTATTATTTTTGTATAATAATATACGCAGATTCATATTTGGATAGTTGATTCTTTTTTAATAATGATAATCAACTTTCATTCATTAGTAAAGCTCCCGCAGTCTCAATCAATCTCCTCTCCATATATAGCATTTAATCTGTTCCATAGTTCGTTCTCAGCTGACTCAAGCTTCATTTCAGATTTCTCTAATAATTTCCCCACTTCTCTGCTTATAGGAACTTTATGCATTTTAGAGAAACATGCAGAGCATGTATTTGACAAAGAAACGTGTAGGCTAAGAACTAGTTTCTAAAGTGAGTATCACTTGACTTCATACAATCACTTGATGCACGGGGGAGGGTAATCTTATTGATCGTTTCCCATTAGCAAACAATAGCTGCCAATTCATGAGCGAGCCAAGCGGGTTTCAAAGCTGCCAAGCAGGTTTCAACGCTTACACGCTTACAGCAGTCGATTGTCTGCTGATGTTACGGGCACGGCCGGCGTGAAGTTCACGACAAATAAACATACTTTATCACTGTGAAGCTCATAACTATGATAACACAATATTGCAATATTTATTACTATTATTTTTGTATAATAATATACGCAGATTCATATTTGGATAGTTGATTCTTTTTTAATAATGATAATCAACTTTCATTCATTAGTAAAGCTCCCGCAGTCTCAATCAATCTCCTCTCCATATATAGCATTTAATCTGTTCCATAGTTCGTTCTCAGCTGACTCAAGCTTCATTTCAGATTTCTCTAATAATTTCCCCACTTCTCTGCTTATAGGAACTTTATGCATTTTAGAGAAACATGCAGAGCATGTATTTGACAAAGAAACGTGTAGGCTAAGAACTAGTTTCTAAAGTGAGTATCACTTGACTTCATACAATCACTTGATGCACGGGGGAGGGTAATCTTATTGATCGTTTCCCATTAGCAAACAATAGCTGCCAATTCATGAGCGAGCCAAGCGGGTTTCAAAGCTGCCAAGCAGGTTTCAACGCTTACACGCTTACAGCAGTCGATTGTCTGCTGATGTTACGGGCACGGCCGGCGTGAAGTTCACGACAAATAAACATACTTTATCACTGTGAAGCTCATAACTATGATAACACAATATTGCAATATTTATTACTATTATTTTTGTATAATAATATACGCAGATTCATATTTGGATAGTTGATTCTTTTTTAATAATGATAATCAACTTTCATTCATTAGTAAAGCTCCCGCAGTCTCAATCAATCTCCTCTCCATATATAGCATTTAATCTGTTCCATAGTTCGTTCTCAGCTGACTCAAGCTGCATTTCAGATTTCTCTAATAATTTCCCCACTTCTCTGCTTATAGGAACTTTATGCATTTTAGAGAAACATGCAGAGCATGTATTTGACAAAGAAACGTGTAGGCTAAGAACTAGTTTCTAAAGTGAGTATCACTTGACTTCATACAATCACTTGATGCACGGGGGAGGGTAATCTTATTGATCGTTTCCCATTAGCAAACAATAGCTGCCAATTCATGAGCGAGCCAAGCGGGTTTCAAAGCTGCCAAGCAGGTTTCAACGCTTACACGCTTACAGCAGTCGATTGTCTGCTGATGTTACGGGCACGGCCGGCGTGAAGTTCACGACAAATAAACATACTTTATCACTGTGAAGCTCATAACTATGATAACACAATATTGCAATATTTATTACTATTATTTTTGTATAATAATATACGCAGATTCATATTTGGATAGTTGATTCTTTTTTAATAATGATAATCAACTTTCATTCATTAGTAAAGCTCCCGCAGTCTCAATCAATCTCCTCTCCATATATAGCATTTAATCTGTTCCATAGTTCGTTCTCAGCTGACTCAAGCTTCATTTCAGATTTCTCTAATAATTTCCCCACTTCTCTGCTTATAGGAACTTTATGCATTTTAGAGAAACATGCAGAGCATGTATTTGACAAAGAAACGTGTAGGCTAAGAACTAGTTTCTAAAGTGAGTATCACTTGACTTCATACAATCACTTGATGCACGGGGGAGGGTAATCTTATTGATCGTTTCCCATTAGCAAACAATAGCTGCCAATTCATGAGCGAGCCAAGCGGGTTTCAAAGCCCGTCTTTCAACATTGTCACACTTTTCATTACACACATTAGCGGCATCAAAAATGATGGGCTGGGCGTGCGAGGGAGCGTGCTTATTCTGGCAGATTGTGAAATATTAAAACCAATAACATTCTGAATGATTTATCATTCTGTACTCTTTCTCTCCTTTCTTTCATGTATTTTCTTTTCCTTTTCTCAATTAGTAGTCTCCTAATCTCGCTACAGTTTGAGCGAGACTGTAACTGTCATTGTTTGAATGAATGAATGAATGGTCTTTATTTGTCATTGATATAGTACAGGTACCAAACAACGAAATTTGGGAGGGGGGGCTCCCCTGGTGCTAGGAAACTAGGTGCTAGGAACTGGTGCTATAACTGTGTTCATGTTATAATGTTTAGTGAACGAACAATTGTTGGGTGTTTGCCACAAATCGGAATTCTCTTGCCGTGAAATGTGTACATCAAATAACATGATGTCGGCGATCTACTAGAACTGCGGGACGACTGCAATGTAGGCTACCATATCATACCGTTTTATATTGAAAAATATGATGGTAAATAAATACATGTGGGACCGATGTATGATGGCAGAGGTGTGGTGTGTATCAGTCAGTCTTGTTCCAGCGATAAGACATGCGCTCTGATCAATGTGTTCACGCTTCTTGCGTGACATCGCCCTCCAGCGATCTTTGTGCGTCAGTACACTCTTCTCTATGTTAAACTATCATAGTGCTGAAGCACACCTCATCGCGCTTGAATAAGGTCGCGATCCGCAGCGCTCCCAGTGTTAAAGAAAACAAACTCTTACTTTTGATGAGACCCACATGAGCCCTGTTTTCCCGTACTTCTCCCGTGTGTCTCTTATTGTCCAAATGTTCCCTGAATTTTAGCTGCATGTTTTTCCAGCATGTAATTCCGTTGTCAATAAAAAAATCGTCTCCCCTTCTTTTCCCCTTGACAATACTGTGTCGTTGCTAAAGTGACGGCACGTAAGAATCGTTTTTTGACTTGCTAATGTCTGCTAACGTAGCACTTGAAACTGGCGCCGTTCTCTGGACTGCAGCTGCTCCCGCGTTAGCATTAGCATCCATCTTTTCTTCTCCCTTCTCACCGTCACGAGCTCAAATGACACTTGTCGGCCGATCTAACTCTTAACACTCACTTACAGGACTTCTGACACCATGTCGTGTTATTCTATTAAACATACACGTGAGTCCTTCTGTATTTCAATGTAAGTGTCTTTATTTTAACTCGCTCTGTAAGCTCTACAATACCGGTCTCTTGTTGTCTCGTCGTAACCTGCCCATCTGACCTGGGGGGTATTCCATCAACGTCGCTAAAGGAAAATCCTGGCTTATTTTTGATAACTCTCGCGAGACCTATCAGAATATGCCTGGATATTTGTAAGAACTCTCGCGAGATTTATCAGACTAAACCTGGATTTTCCCTTTAGCGATGTTGATGGAATACCCCCCGGATGTCACTACGGTGGCCTGTACACAATAACAATAATACCACAGTTCACATTTAGACCAATCAGGAGCCCTTGTGTCACGTCGTCAACTGAATGTCATTAATCTGATTTTGGATCAGCGGTTAGAGAGAGATGGGCGTGGATTTAGGTGCACTTTTAGTCAATATCCATTATAGCGCTGATCTAGGATCATATATATTTTAATCAGCTAAAATGTTTTGTTTTTTTTTGTTTTTTTTGAGAGATTTTTTTTTTTTTTTTTTTTGAGAAATCTGAATGGTGGCGGAGGAAATTCCATCGTGGCGGCCCGCATGTAGAGGAAACACTGACATGATTAAGCAGTTCAACCCTGAATACCACGACAAATACCTCCCGGGCCGATCACATTTCACCAAATTGATGGAAAATAAATATGATACAACCTTTCAGAAGGTATGTGTCTCTCTCTCTCTCTCTCTCCCCCCCCCCCACACACACACACACACACAAATAGCCATTTGTATTTATGATTTAACACATTTCAAGAAGAAATAATATTAAGAGATTGCTGTCTGAGTGATCAATAATTAAACTTGGTTAAAGCATACATTAAAGCATAAATGGCAGCAATGTAATGTAAATAAAAATCTTAAACTGATATGTTGAATGTTTAACCTACTGTATAATTGTATTTGATATAACAACAAAATGAATAAATAAATAAATCTAAATCTTGATGCATAAACTGGCCACAAGATTGTTAATAAAATCTAACTGATCTGTTTAATGCTTACTGTACATTGTATGGGTCTTTTCATTTCAAAATGCTAACTAAAATCACCCCTGATGTCTTCTTTAAGGTAAAGGAGACCCTCAAAACTGTCAAAGGCTCCCTCACCCTGACTGCTGATGTGTGGACTAGTCGTGCAACAGAGGCGTACCTTGGTGTGTCCTGCCATTTCCTCAGTGAGGATTGGCAAATGAAGAGCTTCAACCTTGCCACCATGCCTCTTCAGGAGAGGCATACAGGTGAAAACATAATGACATGGATGGAGGAGGTGGCAGAAAAGTTTGACATCTCGCCTGCCAAAATAAAAGCAGTAGTTCATGACAGTGAGTCCAACATGGTGGCAGCGATGCGAATGCTGGAAGAAAAACATGGATGGGCCTCTATCCGCTGTGCTGGGCACACACTCCAGCTCATAGTTAACACTGCCCTCAAAGAGTCCACCATCAGCAGAGCGCTAGGTGCTGCAAGACAGTTAGTGGAGCACTTCAAGAGAAGCGAGCTAGCCAGTACACATCTGAAGATGAAACAGGAGCAGATGCACGTAACCAAAAATTCACTGATACAGGACGTCAGTACAAGATGGAACAGTACGTTCCACATGGTAGAGAGACTCCTGGAACAGCGCTGGCCTGTCACTGCCACTCTCTCAGATCCTGAGGTAACTCCAAGGGGCAAGCACTACTTCGACTTGAAGCCAGAGCAATGGGCGCTGCTTGAAGAGCTGAAGCAAGGGTTGGAGCCTTTTGAGACTGCTACCGTTTACCTTAGTGGACAGCAGTATGCAACTGTTTCAGTTCTTCCACAGGTGGTCAAAGGGCTGAAGCGGTCCGTCCACCAAAGCCATTTTCAGACGAGCGCAGGAAAAGCATTCTTGATCAGTGCAGGAAAAGGGATATCAGATAGATGGGGAGGTCTGAGCACAGTCTCAGTAGACAAAGAGAACCCAATTGCCATTTCAGCTGCCTTGGACCCCAGATTCAGAAAGCTGAAGTTTGTGTCTCATGCAGATGGCATCAGGATGCAGGAGACTGTTGAAGTGCTTGCTCTCAAAGAAGCAAAGGAGCCTGGGACACATCAGCAGAATAAG
Organism: Nansenia antarctica; assembly: GCF_963989245.1. Lineage (NCBI taxonomy): Eukaryota > Metazoa > Chordata > Actinopteri > Argentiniformes > Microstomatidae > Nansenia > Nansenia antarctica. Next base: position 22,161,567 of record NC_137677.1, on the reverse strand, counting down.
ACCAATGTTCCAGGCACAGGCAGAGGGGGAAAGTCAGCTCTGGACAGCCTCCTTCAGTCTGACACAGACAGTCAGACTGAGGACGAGGGAGAAGCCCCACAGTCACAGGAGGACGAAAATATCAAAAGGGTGAGAAATGAAGTTCAGCTGTACTTCGCAGAGGCCCCAGTATCAAAAAAGGATGACCCTCTCAAATGGTGGAGCCAAAATGAGGGGCGTTTCCCCACACTGTCTAAGCTGGCAAAATATTTTCTGTGCATCCCTGCGACCTCCACCCAATCCGAGAGGATCTTCTCTGCAGCAGGGAACATCTGCTCTCAAAAGAGAGCAAGCCTCTCTCCAGAACATGTGGAAATGCTGACTTTCCTCGCTACGAATCAATAGTCCACACAGGAGAGAAACAATTTCTTTGCTCAGTCTCCTGCACTTTTCTTTGTTATGTTATTTGATTGAGACCAAACATTTCTTTTTGTGGATAATTGCTCTTTTTTAGTTGCCTTAGTGCCTACCTCATTTTATTTTTTTAATGTATTCTATTTAAAATGTATGTTTGATGCCAGAGATGAGTGAAGCAAAGCAAAACTTTTGTACTCTGTACAAGTATTTATTTTTGTTTTTGTATTGTTTTGGTTGCCTAGTGCCTAGCCTACCTCATTTTACTCAGCAGTTTGCACTCTCTACTCCAGAAATAAATCTGCAAAGTTCATTAAAATGTATATTTTTGAGTGAACAATCATTTTAATTGTCTTTATTTTTAGTTAGCACATGCCTACAACAACAACTAACAACTACAAGCTAAATTTAGAAGCTGATTTAGAAGATGATAGCTAAATAAGAGCGATTGAGTAATTGTGCGATAAGCTGTATGAATGAATGAATGGACTTTATTGTCATTGCTACAGTACAGGTACCAAACAACGACATTTAGGAGGGGTGGCTCTCCTGGTGTTAGGATTTTTTTGATTTTTTTTTGTAATTTATGATCCGATTAGTCGACTAATCGTTTAAATAGTCGGTGACTAGTCGACTATGAAAATAGTAGGGTTGTCAAAAAGATCGATACTTCGGTACTTACTCGATACTAAACATTTTAAACGGATACGATACTAGCTTGCTGTGGTATCGATACTAAAGATACCAAACCACTGACTTCGATACCAACAGCGCTTTCTCTGCTAACGTCTGCTCCTATGCCTATGGTCTGCTGCTAGCCTGCTACAGTCCACACACTGAAGCCTGCGCATGCGCCCCTCCCCCTCTGCTCTGCAGAGTGCAGACTGCTTTCTCGCTCTGCACAGCGCTGAACTCGCCACATGTCCCGGCTTGTGATTGTCTCGCTACTACCAGCAAAACAAGATGGAAAGAAGACATGATATAACCATGGCAAGTGTCGCAGCAGAGCCTCCGCGGCCAGTCCTGGTCGACAGGGAAAAGAGTAGAAGTGCTGTTTGGAAGTATTTTGGCTATGAAGCAGATGAACGTGGAAAGGCAAAGCATATGGATAAGCCGATATGCAAACACTGCTACCGATTTGTGACGACCAGGAGCAGCAGCACATCAAACTTGGCCAAGCACCTTAAAGACCGACATCCCGATCTGTATAAGGAATTTCGAGAGGTAAGCTCCCGTTTGATCGTGATTTAACTGAGTTGTATTTACATCCTAAACGGTAACGTAACGTTGCCAGGGCATTAGCCGAGTAAGCTAGCTTGCAAGCTAGCGCTAGTCCATAACGTAAGGTTACATGGAGCTAGCTGCCAACGTTAGCAGGCATGCCCGCAGCCCGAGTAATCCTAATCGACTGCTTTAACTTAACGAGATACAAACGTATTTGCCTCTGCTAAGTGTGATGTTTCTCTTATAGCTCCAGAGTGACGCTCAGGAGAGTCAACCTGCGCCGGCTCCAGCGATACCAAAACACAGACAGCCTTCGCTAACAGCAGTGTTTGAGCAGCAAAGACATTATGATCCAAAGTCACAAGAAGCAAAGAAAATAAACAGGGCTGTATCAGAGTATGTGTGCATGGATATGGTCCCCATTTACACTGTAGAGAAACCTGGGTTCAAACAACTTCTTAAACAGCTAAATCCAAGGTATGACCTTTCCTTCACGTAATTATTTCATGAGCACTGAAATTCCTGCATTATACCATGCAACAAAACAACTGATCATGGATCAGCTTTCAGAGAAACCGTACTATTCTTGCACAACAGACCTTTGGACCAGCAGAGCAGCAGCTTCATACATGGCAGTAACCTTGCAGTTTATAACAGAGTCTTGGGACATGCAGAGCTGGTGTTTGGGTTGTGTAGGGCTGCAAACAGATCACTCAGGGGAAAACATAAGGGAGGCGATGGAGGAAACTATACAGGACATATGGAAGCTAGATATTTCACATAATGGCAGGAATAACTACAGACAATGCTTCAAATAATATAAAAGCATTTAAGGAGAATTTAACATGGGTCCCCTGCTTTGGGCACAACCTCCATTTGGCCATTAACAAGGGCCTGGAGATAGAACGTGTCGCTGGAGCATTATCTCGATTGAGAAAGACAATAGCAAGTTTCAGCAGATCACCAAAGATGGTCAGACAGCTCAAAAAGAAACAAGTAGAATTACTGGGGAAAGATTTCATTCACATGCTGATCCATGATGAGCCAACCCGGTGGGATTCGTCTTTTGAAATGGTGGACAGGTTTCTAGAACAGCAACAGCCAGTCTGTGCAGTTTTAGCAGATGACAGGAAGAAGTGGCACCTCATGCCAAAAGATTCAGATATAACAATACTTGAGTCTGTAAAAGAGGTATTGAGCCCAATAAGCGATTTCACCGATGCTCTTAGTGGAGAAAAACATACCACTCTCTCCTCAGTCCTACCTCTAACCTGGATGCTAAATTCAGCTTTGACAGTTAAGGTTAGTGATAGCAACCTAAAATGCCAGCTGAAAGACATAATTAGGGAGGACTTTCAAAGTAGGTATAAGGACAGGTATCTGCAGCTGCTACTGAACACAGCCACTTATCTAGACCCACGATTCAAGGACAGTTTTCCTACATTAAAAGAGGAAGTTAGACAAGATCTTGTGGAGAATCAGGTGGAGTTGAGAGTCGCTCCACAACCATCACCTCCGGCTGCCAGCCAACCCGCAAAGAAAACAAGAAAAGATCTGAAGGGACTTTTAACAAACATTCAGGGCGAAAAAAAGAGACAACATGGTCAGGGAGATGATGATGATGATGATGATGATGAAGCAGAAGTTGGGATCAGGAGCGAGTTCACGGTGTATGAAAAGCTGCCTGAGCTGGATGCTGAAAAGGGGGACCCACTAACATGGTGGAAAACACATCAGAGCACTTTGCCACACCTTGCCCAATGTGCCAAGAAATACTTGTGCATAGCTGCTACAAGTTGTGCTTCAGAGCGTGTGTTTAGTACTTCAGGGATTATTTGCAGCCCAAAAAGGGCGCGACTTACAGAGGACCACATTAACATGCTTGTGTTTACAGCAAAAAATCTGAAACTAGCAAAGCAAATTCAGGGTAGCAGTGAGCCCCTGGGCCAGTGAGGTCATACAGCTTTTAGACAGAGCATTCTGAGTGAGCACACAAAGTGTGCCCTTATGTACGTTTTAATATTTTTCTCTGCACTTTGCAGTGTCAGCCAGGCTTTTTGAAAAGGTGTAGCTGGTATACGAATACTGTTTTCCAAAGATTTGGATGTTAATTAGTTGCTACTGTTCTTTCTAGGGATAGCCAAGAACTGAAAGTATTTTAGTTAATTTATTTTATTTTTATTAGTAGTAGTATTATTGTCTGTGACTTGTTGGCTTGCCTTAATGCATATTGCATAAACATGTAAAAAGGTCTAGATACTCAGACAACTTACAGATATGTCAATTGATGTTACTGTAAGTGGTGGGTGTTATTTTTTTTTGACTACCTCAGACAACTTGAAAATCAGGTGTCATTGCTGTTACACAGTATGGTTATTTTTTTTGCACTAGCTCAGACAATTTACAGATTGATAACATAGTTTTTTTGTTTTGTTCTTTTGCACTACCTCAGAGAACTTGAAAACATGGTATGCTACAGTAAGGTGGTTGTATTTCCTATGTTTTGCACTACCCCAGACAACTTGTGTCAAATGTGTCATTGGTTCAAGGTTATTTTTTGGCTGTGGGCACTAGCTCAGACAACATAAAGAGGGTTGTCAATGTCATTGAGGTTAAATACTGAAGTTGTACTTTTTTGTTTTGCACTACCTTATACAACTTTTAAAAATATTGTATTAATGATACAGTAAGTTTTTGACAATAAAAAAAAAAAGTTTACAGCAAAGTAAAAAAAGTCTGTGCTTTAATTTGTTCCGTGTGGTATCGAAATGGTATCGAGTATCGATACTGAACTGGGTATCGGTATCGAAGTAAAAATTCTAGTATCGTGACAAGCCTAGAAAATAGTCGTTTGTGGCAGCCTTATTCTGGAGAGCCACTCTCTTTTCGGCTTGCCCCTCAGAACAGTTGCAAGGGATAGTGATTGAAAGCTTCCCCTATTAAATGGGATAACCCTTCAAGTCCCTGATACGTCATCAGTAGTATCATAGAAAAACATGAACGCTCGCAATTCTACATCAGCATACTAGCGATTTTTTGTTATGCTTGTGATAAAGAAGAGGTCTATAATACATTGAAAGGACATTAAACTAAGATAATATGATGATTATCATCACTTTTACAAATGTATTAAAGAAGAACATAATGACCTTTGTGGTTTTCTTTTGTTGCTTGTGCGTTCGCCACTATCTTACCGATGATTCGCAAGGCATTCTGGGAGATTTCTCATAACACTAGATTTGGAGTGTGCCTCTGAAACAACTCTGTTTGGAGGGCCATGTAGCTCTAACACTTCACCCTACCCCTCCATCCCGACAAGAATCGGGACACTCTACCCCTACTTGTGAATGTGCAAAATGGAGGGGTAGGGCAAAACTGTAGGGGCAAGGGGTGTGTTGGGATTGGGCCTTACCATCTACGATCTAGCTACAGCTACATTAAAGTCAGCGTGTCTAGCTACAGCTACATTACAAGGTTGCTCACTTTATATAATAATACAAGGTTCCACACATGATATAATAATAGCTATTGAAACGCCTCCTTACAGTTGTAAAGTAAAACGTAGTTCGCTAGCTGCTTAGCACTCTCCATAGCTTGACATTGAGAGCTAGCTAGCTAGCATATCCATGGTGTTTCCATGTTCAAACGGGTTGAGGACGCAGAGGCATTTAGAAAAACGCATTTTGGTGCTCAGCCCGGCTAGCATCCCATATGCCTCAGTCATCAAGATAACTTGGTCTTCACATTAAAACGGAGTAGCAGCTAGTTGCAGCCTTGAGTGTAGTACTGTAATAAAAACTAACCTGTTCTATGGAGCTTTATCTCCGGTTGAAAACGGACGCTTAGCAACGTCCGTAGACGGTGGTTCTCCTCCTTGCAACGGGAGACTTCTCCTTGGTACTCTGACATCGTTCTTTCCACCGCCCCGAATATCTCAAAAGCTGCCGCTGTTAATCGCTCGGAGATAAACACTTTCAACTGCTGTATCTCTGCCATTCTGATATCATAACAGTCTAAAAGCGATCTGGTGGTCAACACATGTGAACTTCCTGTTTCCGCGTCTTCTTCTTCGTTTTTTGGGGGGGATTGGCAGTTGGCAACTAACTTAAGGCGCATTACCGCCACCTACCGGACTGTGTGGAACGTCAGATTGACAGGGGAAAGAATTATAGAAAATGGAAATAATAAGCAAAATTGGGGATGGGCGGTGTTACATTTGATCTATTAATCCAGTTTCTTTCAAATACTTTATTATCTGGTTGTATACTTTAAATGTGTTTCCAAGTAAACTCCCTACAGTAAAACTTTCTGAATTGCTGATTTCAGTAGCTTTCTCTGTTCCTCATATTTCTCACATTTCAGCAACATATGCTGAGCAGATTCCTGGTTATTACAGTGGCACAAATGCCAGTTGGGTGTTTTCCTTTTCTATGAAGTGTGTCATTCAATCCAGTGTGACCTATCCTGAGAAAGGAAATGACTGTCTCTTCTTTCCGGTTCCTGCCCATCCTACTTCCTATTCCAACTTTCTTCTGAATGCTATACAAATGTCTTCCTGTTTAATTTCTGTTCCAGTCTTCTTGCCATAATTCCTGCATGTGTGTTTTAATGATTGATTTTACCTCAGCTTTGCACAGTGGAATATCCATTTCTATTGTTGTGATTTAAGTGACTGCTTAGCTAATATATCTGCATCTTCATTTCCTTCTACCCCTACATGAGCAGGAACCCAAACAGAGCCAACATATCTGTGCTATATATTCCATACATTAACTGATGAATCCTGAAAATAATATCCTGTCTGCAAGATTTCAAAGATCTAATACTAGACAATGCTAGACAATGCTGCCCGGCTGTCTGAAGCAATTAATGCATTATTTACCCTGTTTATCTACCAACCGTTCCAATGCTGTCAAAATTGCTAGCAGCTCCACTGTGTATACTGATAAATGATCGGTGGTTCTTTTTTTAATTCCTGTCTTATACTGAGGGAGATATACTGCAGCTCCTGTTCGGCCTGTCTCTGGGTCTTTTCACCCATCTGTAAAAATTAGAGCCTTGTCACTGTAGTGCAGACCAATATAGTTTTGTGCTATGTTCCCAAACTGTGCATATTTAGACTTCTTTCGAAGTTTTGGAGTATCAGAATGTTTAGTGCTCACAGATATTATGGTCTTTAAAGGGATGTTTCAGCCTATTTTCATGTTTAGGTGAAAATGAATTTTACTCTGAGTTGTTCTCATAGGCCAATAGTGAAATGAATATGAGGAGAGCTAGTGGGCAGTGCTTTTAAATGTGTGTGTGTGTGTGTGTGTGTGTGTGTGTGTGTGTGTGTGTGTGTGTGTGTGTGTGTGTGCGCGCGCGCGCGTGCGCTCGCCTATGTGCATGCAAGCGTTTAAGAGAGAATGCATTATACCTATCGAATATGTTAATGGTTGAAATAGTATTTTATAGAGTTTTACCTTGTTTAATCTTGCTTGTGTTTTTCTGCCAACATTAAAATTACATTTAAATGAACCTTGATTCTTGAGTCTATGGATAAACATTTTGGCATACATTGAGGCCCAAAAGAATGAATGATTATCAGAAACAGATCTAATTAGGCCAGGAGCCATGGGGTTGAACCTTGTTTTGTCGGGTAAAGTTGCTGTTTCTTGTTGCTTGTGGGTACCTCTTCAAAATACAGGAGGGTGCCTGGTGATATCCCATGAGCATTTTCAGATATTAACCCTGCAATCAAGATCTGTTATGTAGGACTAGATGTTGATATCCCTCGATACATACATACTTAAGGCACCGATAAGACTCTGTGGTGTTCAAATGAGCGATGGCATCCTTTGGGTTGTCAAGTGGGCGCCCTCCTTCATGAATGTTTCGCTGATAAGCCCACGACACCTCCAGAGGGTTCAGCAGTGAATCCCAGCGTCCCAGGTTCACTCCCTAGATGCGATCAGCTCATTTGAACGCCCGGGTCGAGTCCTTTCTCTTCATCCACAGCCACTGGCTCCCCTTTTCAGCAGCCCTGGAGAGGTCCTTGATTGCGTGCCGGTGGGTCTTCCCTCGCACTCCCATCTCCCTGAGTAGCCTGGATGTTGAGGTGGCTACGAACCCTCTGCAGCCTACTTCCACTGGGCGTACCTTCGCTGTCCAGCCTTGTTGTTGGGCATCTGCTGCGAGTTCAGTGTACCTCAGCCTCTTCCGCTCGTAGGCCTCCTCCACTGCACCCTCCCAGGGCACAGTGAGCTCGATGATGTAAACGAGCTTGAGCGAGGCTGACCACAGCACAAGGTCTGGTCGCAGGTTGGTGGCTGCGATCTCAGCTGGGAAGCAGAGTTTCTTGTCCAAGTCTGCCAGCAGCTTCCAGTCCCGTGCTCTGCCCAGCTGCCCAGTGTCTGGTCTTATGGTGGTGAGGCAGGCTTGACCCTCGCCCTCCCGAACAAATGGTGCTGGCTGCCACCGGGATGATGGGGGAGGAAGGGCGTTCACACTTGTCCGTTGACTTTCCAGCACTGCTGCAAGACACCTTAGCACCTGGTCGTGCCGCCAGGTGTAACGGCCTTGGGTGAGGCTGGTCTTGCATCCCACTAAGATGTGCTTCAGTGTTGCTGGACTTTGACATAGAGGGCACGTGGGGTCTTCGCCATACCACTGGCTTAGGTTTACAGGAGAAGGCAGGACATCGTAGGCAGCCCTGATGGTGAAGCTCGCTCTGAATGCCTCCATCTCCCACAGATCTTTCCAGGAGATCTTCCTCTTTTCCACTCCTTCCCATGCCATCCACTGCCCTTGCTTTGCCTGCGCCACAGCTTGTGCGCGCCTTCCTGCTTCCTCTTCCCGACGTACCTCCTGGACCACCAGCTTGCGTCTCTGAGATGGATTGGCCTTGCTCCAGGCCGGTGTACTAATCCCGAGGCCAAGACCACTCCTCCCCTCCTGCACTCGGCCCACAATGTCCCTGTGTCTGAGTGCTGCCTTTGCCTGCTCAGTTGCAGCCAATGGGGTCCACTTCCTCCCAGTGGCCAGGATGGGGGCAGCTTGGGCTACAAATGGATCATTCGAATCCAGAAGCATCATCTCCAGTCTGACTTTGGCACACTTGTACTCCTCTGTCAGACTGGAAATGGGCAGGTGTAACATCCCTTTGCCGTAGAGCCCAATGCTGCTGAGGCACCTGGGAAGGCCAAGCCACTTCCTTGCATATGAGTTGACCAGTCTCTCCAGCTTTTCCACCTTTGAGAGAGGAACTTCATAGAGGGTTAGTGGCCACAGGAGACGTGGAAGTAGTCCATACTGCATGCACCAGAGCTTCAGCTTGCCAGGAAGCAGGGTTCTGTCGATGTTCTCCAGGCCGCTGGCTACCTCCGTCCTGAGCTGCTCTACTTGCTCTTTATCTTTGAGGGAGGCATCATACCAACGACCTAGGCTCTTCACAGGCTTCTCGGAGACCGTTGGAATGGGTTCTTTGCCAATGTGGAAGCGGTGGTCTGACAGCTTCCCCTTGACAATGGAGATGCTTCTGGACTTGCTCGGCTTGATCTTCATGCGAGCCAACTGAATGTTTTCCTGGAGCTTTCTTAGTAGCCGTACTGTGCAAGCCTTGGTCGTGGTGAGTGTTGTGAGGTCATCCATGTAGGCTCTGATCGGCGGCAACCTCAGCCCAGGTCTTATTCGCTGTCCGCCAACCACCCATCGAGAGGCCCGAATAATGACCTCCATGGCCATGGTGAAGGCCAGCGGGGAGATGGTGCAGCCGGCCATGATTCCCACTTCCAGATGTTGCCATGCTGTGGTGTACTCTGCTGTGGTCACGCAGAGCTGGACGTCCTGGAAGTAGGCCTTGACAAGGGTTGTGAGAGCTGGTGGGATCCTGAAGTAGTCGAAGGCTGTCCACAGGAGGTTGTGAGGGACTGAGCCAAAGGCATTCGCAAGATCCAGGAACACCACGTGGAGGTCCGTTCCCTCCTTCTTGGCGACCTGGATCTGATGCCAGATGACACTAGCATGTTCGACACACCCTGAGAAGCCTGAGATGCCTGCTTTCTGGATTGACGTGTCAATCAGGTTGTTTCTTTGCAGGTATCCTGCCAGCCTATGAGCGACCACGCTGAAGAAGATTTTTCCCTCGACATTTAGAAGGCTGATCTGCCGGAACTGTCCGATTTCTGTTGAGTCCTTTTCCTTGGGGATAAGGATCCCTCCGGCTCTCCGCCAGGACGTTGGTATCGCCTTCTTTTGCCACACAACTTTCATCAGCTTCCAGAGGAATCTCAGGACATCTGGTGCGTTTTTGTAGAGCCTGTATGGAACTCCGTTGGGACCTGGAGCTGACGCGGCCCTTGCTCTACGCACAGTGTTGTCTACTTCACTCCACCTGGGTGGACTGATATCTAGTTCGTGCTCTGGTGGATTGACTGGTGGCATGTCAGGTGGGAGCGTGACCTCTTCCTGGTGTCGGTCATCTGTGCAGCCCTTTTTCAGATGTTCTTCCAGGTGGGCCTTTGCCACAGAGAGACTTCCGCTCTTCTCCTTTGTGAAGAGAGTCTTCACAAATTTGAAAGGATCTTTGTAGAAGCGTGATCTTGTTTGCTCCTTCCTTCTGCGCCTCTTCAGGAGGTTTTCAGCTCTCCTCAGTGTTGCAAGCCTGCTCTTAATCTCTTCCTGCAGCAGGTTTATTCCCTCCTTCTCCTCCTCTGTGGCCTTCCTCCATTGCTTCTTCAGCTGCCTCCTCTCCTTGACTAGTCGGTCTATTTCTGTCTGCCTTCTGGACTTGGTGGGAATTGACTGAGTAGATCGTTTGCCTTCGACCACTCCGAACTGTTCCACTCCATAGGCATAGATGAGGTTGCCCATTCTCTCCAACTTCTTCATGGTGGTGCCTCTGATCCCTTCTAGGATGTTGCAGAGATCAGTGTTGACCTCCTTCCACAGCGTCTTGTTGCAGGACTTTGGCCACTTGACTAATGGCCTTCGCCCCTGGATCTTCTTCTCTGCTGGTGGTCGTGATGTGTTGGATTCAGGTTGCTCTCCTGTGCCTTGTTCTTCCTCCTCTGGGACAGGGGTGTTGATGTCCTGCAGACTGTGGTGTGTGTCCTGCTGCTGAACTTCAGTCGACTGACTCGGCCTGCTTCTCAAAAAGTAGCTGTCGATGCGACTTCCCTGTTGACCCTTCTTTAGGCACCCTTTCTTGCCCTGGTGTATCTTCAGGCCATGGGTGGAAGTAACCTTTGTCCAACCACATACGCAGTTCTGGAGCGTGTGTCCTGCTGTAGCTGTCGGCGCCTCAGGTATGCTGTTCATCAATCTCGTAGTCTGTTCCGTTCCTGTGTTCGTTACCGGGTAGTCTGCCGATGAGCCATCTTCCGCCCCCGCTCTCGCAGGCTCAGGGGGTATTTTCTTCTTAGAATTTTTCGTAGCCAAGTTTGGGTGGGACCCATACACTGTTCGTGCTGGATCCCGCCGCCACGGGTAGCTAGCCCATGGCGGCCCCGTTGGGGTCTATTCCCTCCTGTCAGCTGTCTTTCCATGCTGTCGCAAGGTCTTTCCCTTGTTGCCAGCTGCACTTTCACAGCAGTCACTGGTTCACCAGATGATCAGATCTGTTATGTAGGACTAGATGTTGATATCCCTCGATACATACATACTTAAGGCACCGATAAGACTCTGTGGTGTTCAAATGAGCGATGGCATCCTTTGGGTTGTCAAGTGGGCGCCCTCCTTCATGAATGTTTCGCTGATAAGCCCACGACACCTCCAGAGGGTTCAGCAGTGAATCCCAGCGTCCCAGGTTCACTCCCTAGATGCGATCAGCTCATTTGAACGCCCGGGTCGAGTCCTTTCTCTTCATCCACAGCCACTGGCTCCCCTTTTCAGCAGCCCTGGAGAGGTCCTTGATTGCGTGCCGGTGGGTCTTCCCTCGCACTCCCATCTCCCTGAGTAGCCTGGATGTTGAGGTGGCTACGAACCCTCTGCAGCCTACTTCCACTGGGCGTACCTTCGCTGTCCAGCCTTGTTGTTGGGCATCTGCTGCGAGTTCAGTGTACCTCAGCCTCTTCCGCTCGTAGGCCTCCTCCACTGCACCCTCCCAGGGCACAGTGAGCTCGATGATGTAAACGAGCTTGAGCGAGGCTGACCACAGCACAAGGTCTGGTCGCAGGTTGGTGGCTGCGATCTCAGCTGGGAAGCAGAGTTTCTTGTCCAAGTCTGCCAGCAGCTTCCAGTCCCGTGCTCTGCCCAGCTGCCCAGTGTCTGGTCTTATGGTGGTGAGGCAGGCTTGACCCTCGCCCTCCCGAACAAATGGTGCTGGCTGCCACCGGGATGATGGGGGAGGAAGGGCGTTCACACTTGTCCGTTGACTTTCCAGCACTGCTGCAAGACACCTTAGCACCTGGTCGTGCCGCCAGGTGTAACGGCCTTGGGTGAGGCTGGTCTTGCATCCCACTAAGATGTGCTTCAGTGTTGCTGGACTTTGACATAGAGGGCACGTGGGGTCTTCGCCATACCACTGGCTTAGGTTTACAGGAGAAGGCAGGACATCGTAGGCAGCCCTGATGGTGAAGCTCGCTCTGAATGCCTCCATCTCCCACAGATCTTTCCAGGAGATCTTCCTCTTTTCCACTCCTTCCCATGCCATCCACTGCCCTTGCTTTGCCTGCGCCACAGCTTGTGCGCGCCTTCCTGCTTCCTCTTCCCGACGTACCTCCTGGACCACCAGCTTGCGTCTCTGAGATGGATTGGCCTTGCTCCAGGCCGGTGTACTAATCCCGAGGCCACTTTACTTGAAGGTAAATTGTCCACCACCCTTTATACCAAATCCACAGACAAGAATAGCCTGTTACATGCTACTAGTGCACATCCGCCTCCCCTCAAGAAGGGTCTACCATATTCTCAATTTCTTAGACTGAAACGTATCTGTAGTAATCCATCAGATGTACAATAACTTTGTCGATAGGGGTTATCCCAGAAAGTGGCTTGACTCTGCCCTAACCAAACCAGAATCCCAACCCAGGGGCACAGACCACTAAGAAATATTAATGTACCTGTATCACCGACTATAACCCTCTTATCAATGATGTTCTCACATTATAGATCTCGAAGCATCAGGGACTATATGGTGAAAGCAGACTGTTACATACCACCACAGCACCACACAGGGCGTCTTGATGGAGTGACCGGCTTCTATCCTTGTCGTCACTGTGTAGCTTGTTATCACTCTAAGAAAACCAACACGTTTAAGAGTGCAGTCACTAACAAACAATACACTATCAAACAATTTGTCAACTGCAGCTCTCCAAATGTCATCTACATGATCTTGTGTAAATGTAATCTCCAATATGTAGGAAAAACATCTAGACCAGTCCGCACACGTATAATAGAGCATATGAGTGCCATTAGACGCAAGGACATTAAATCTCCAGTTGCCAGACATTTCATGGAAGCCAGTCACTCGACAGCAGACTTGACATACATGGTCATCCAACAAGTAAACAGATCACGTAGAGGTGGAGATCTTGACACCAGACTCCTCCAAACTGAATGCAGATGGATTTTCTATTTCCAGTCTGTTAACCCAGGAGGCATGAATGAGGACCTCTCCCTCCAGTGTTTCCGATAGGACTCCACCGTCTCCCATTCAAATGTATCTTGTCTGCTATGTTACCTACTAAATGTGCTATATTTGTTGTTTGTATGAACTATGACAGATTTACTATGTTACTACTTGGTCAACTTGTAGTTATGTATTTACATATACTGTATATAGTGTCCAAGTTAACTTGCCTCTTTATTATGATTATTTTGTTATTTTTCTATGTCAATGTTTTTTCATTCATGATTGATTGATTGGTTGTGTAATCCTGATGACCCTGATCATCAACACCTGTGTAGGCCTGTGGCCCTATCATAATATCATGTCTGTCTGTTGCCCGGTGACACTGATGATGGTCGTATGACCGAAACATTTGTCCCGCATCTTGCACTTTTTGCACCTGAGCACTTTGCACTTTTTGTAAAGAGTATGACAAAATAAAGATAATTTTTTTCTAAATCTCTGTCTAAGGAGTTTTTCCTTAAAGTTATTGCAGAGTGCGAGTTTCTCTACTCTCACTGTCCAGATATTAACCCCTCCATGCCCAAAGTGCCAAAATCCCAGAAAAATAGGTATTCATGAGATTTCATGCAAAATGCACAAATAAAATGCATCAAATTTGCTTTCTCCAATGTTTATTCATGAAGGAGGTCATGTAAAATGTACTGTATTTATTTTTTATTTAAATAAATAAATATCTTCCAAATTAATGAATAGTAACACTTTCAGGCCATACCAGCAAAACACACTTAATGACAATACAGGTCATGCTGGATGAACCTTCCTGTTTTTGTATAAAATGATAACTGCACAATTGCATTTGCATCACAGTAACCTATTTTTGTCTCCATCAAAATAGCAAATACCGTCTTTGTTACCAGCATTGATTAATAAAGCAAAATAGCATTCATGAAATGCTTAACAATTATTTGTATAACATAACAAATATGGTCTTTGTTACCAGCAAAACTGATAAATAAAGCAAAATAGTATTTGGTCTGAACAATGATTTTGTATAAAATGATAACTGCATAGTTAAACAAAACACATTTGGATCACAGTACTTTTGCCTTCAACAAAACAACAAATAAGGTCAAAATAGTCAATGCAATAAGTCGTATCCAAAATATTGGCACTTAATCAATTGATCAATAAGATCAATAAGATAACTGATCAATAAGATAACTGATCAATAAGGCAGGGGAGCGTTTTGTGGGGTTATAAATCCTCCTCCTCCTCTTCGTCTGTGTGTGTGTGTGTGTGTGTGTGTGTGTGTGTGTGTGTGTGTGTGTGTGTGTGTGTGTGTGTATGTGTATGTGTGTATGTGTATGTGTGTGTACGTGTATGTGTGTGTGTGTGTGTGTGTGTGTGTGTGTGTGTGTGTGTGTGATAAATATAATTGTTAAATCTCCGACCCAATCATGTCATCATCCATAGCTTTGATTTGGCCACAAATATTAAACATGCCATCGTTACATTTACCTGAAGTTAGTAGTGGCTGTATAAACAACTCTGGACCATGTATTATTACAGTTTCTCCTGATCTATGGACATACAGGTTACATACAGGTTACATACGGGTTACATACAGGTTACATGCATGTTATGAAACCATCTATAATGTGTACTGAACTATCCCTTTAATTAGTGTGCAGAGGAACGTTGTGGGTGAGTTCCTGTAGCGTTCCATGTGTGCATGGGGGACTGACAGTGTTGTGATTGCCTTGTGTGCATTCTGGTGGAGGTGGATTTTTCAGAATTAGACTCTGTCCAAAGTTTGAGTCCTAAAAACCTTTAGTAAAAGTTCGTGAATTTATTAGTTTTATTAAAAAACAAAGATGAACCGGAAATTCTGTTGTTTGCTACTGGTCTAGTCTATTGCAAACTAAAACTGTTAAGTTAAAGGTGTCACTGATGTAAACGGTTACAGCTCGAAGTGGCGGTGAGGTCTGGAAAAATATTGACAAGGTCCTTAAAAAGTCTTAGAAAGGTATTGAAATTAACCTCAAGATTCCTGTATATACCCTGTTGTAAGAGCTGGCGACAATTTGCATGTCAACGTTAGCATTATCTACTTCCCTGGATCTAAAACCAGAGTACTATACAACAAAATGTTTAGCATCTAACCAAAAGTGCAAATAGTGATATAAGAACATGATATACTTGCCTAAAGCTCTTCAAAATAAAAGTCACCGATATCCTATTCAAACAACATATGAATCACATAACAGAGCAGTTTACAAATATATGGCAGGTTAATCAACATAAAATAATAATAATAAAATAATTTCTTGGGGTTCTTTACAAGGCTACTTGAATAATTTCCTTTGTCTACCAGTGTAGGCTACTTGAATGATCCTGTAATACGCGATTCATGTGGCCAGAGATTATTTTGGGCGACAGTGTTAAAACGCGTCTTTGGCCAGAGATCAGATCCGTAAGTGTGTAGAGTTGTGTAGGTATACTATTCTCACACGTTTTCATGTGCATTGGTCCTAATGTAGGTGTAACCAGTGGGGTTAATTGGTAAATCACGCCCACTTGGCATATTCTCTATAAATAACCTACCTGTGACAAGTGCCTGTGTCTTGCTCCCCTCCTCCTCTGTTACCAGCTGTGGCCTCTCCTACTGATTCCACACGGCTACATTCTGACTACAGGTATGCAGCGTCTCCCTTGGTTTCCCAGTCGGCAGTGTGCACATGGTTTAGTAGGCTAATGTGTGTTTGATATACATCCATGCATTGCAGATATCCTGCAATATAGCACTGGAGTGAGTGATTGTGTGTGACTTCCTCTTGCATGTACTTATTTAGTGGTTTCATATAGAGTGCTGTGTGTGGCATTGCCAGTGAATCTTCTAATGTGTGCTATTGTCTATTGCTACTAGTACAGTAGGCTATTATTGTGTGCTCCACTATTGTGTGCCCTATACTGGGTTGTAATACCTTTATCTCCAGTTCCCCTAGATACTAAGTGGCAGTCGCTCCCAGGGGTTGGGTCATGCTACCTGGCTAGCTCCATTTATACTGTGGGTGTTTTAAACGATGTATTTGTAATAAAGTGATCTTTTGTATACTTTTCTAAAACCGGGTCTCTGACTATTCTGTGGCCTGTACCTGCAAGAAGGGAATCCCTGTTCATGATAATCAGCCCGTCAGGCTTACCTGGTTCATATGACTAGATTCTTTAGGTGAAAGTCCTAAGGTGGCGTTGTCACACCTTGTAATTTTAGGCCCCCAGTTGGCCGGGTTACATAGGCTATATAGTAGGCTATATTCCCACACACTTAATCCGGTGCATTGGTCCTAATGTAGGCTATTGTCATCATTACTCACTTGCGCGCATTATGCTACTTCAAGACTTCACTGGCAACTGCAAGATTGGAGAGAGAGAGGAGGGAGGCACACAGCCTAAATGAGAAGTCCGACATCAATATCAAGCTTTCTGTCAAACAGTTATGCTCTGCCCAAATTGTGTGTGTGTGGAGGTGTGGCTCAAATATAGAACGTAGCCTAGTAGGCAGGTGCAGCTCATTAACACATTCCTCAGCATTTGATGCGCCCGTTGTAGTGTAATCCAGGCCTATAGCTTTATATTGCACTGTGCTGTTTTCTCAACACCGGCTAATGGTCTCTTGATAAATGTGATGAAATTCTCAATCATATTACATTTATATTATTATTTAATTTCATTAGTAACCACTAATAAACTGCAGTCAGCAAGTCATATCAAAACATAATCTAGGGATGTATAGGAATACAAAAAAACACAATTAGAATTTGCCTAATTGGCAAATACGTTTATAGCCTTGTTACGACCCCCTAGATGGTCTATGGATTAGGGGGGGGTAACAATTAAATAAACCGGGGGGACAAGAATGAGAGGAGAAACGGTAATATAAAATAAACAAGATTTATTGTAGAATATAACAAAAACTGGTTTCCGTGAAACTCTCGAACTTAGAACTACTCTATAAAACAAAGAGCTAATTAATCTATAATATTAATAATAAAGAATAAACTATCTAACTGGCCAAGGGGTAGACAACTACCAGACATCAAATACAAATAAGACTAAAGTGACACAAACATAAGATTAACAAACACAACATACAAAGCTACACAACATACAAAGCTACACAATACAAAACTACAGCTGTACTAACTAAACCAACACAAAACAAGCATCAAGTTGTAGTCTGGCCCACTGGCACCATCCCTGTGTCTCTCCCAGGCTTTTCTCCTCCCTCACCCTTGATTGATGATTGAGCACAGGTGTGCCCAATCAGGCCGTCACCATGGCCGCAAGCAGGAGGAAGGACAATCACCTGGGAGAGAACACAAGAAACAAACAAGACACACAGGACCCCACACTACGGACGTAACAAGCCTACTAAACTATTCCTAACCAAACATGTTGTTTCATCATGTGAAAAACAGTTCTACTTCGTCATATATAGCCTAATAAAGGTCTAACACATATTTAAATCGGATATGGATAGAACTTCCTGTCTTACCCGGATATAATTATTCAATTCCACGTGATCAGTCCACTTTGATTGAAGAAGAAGAAGGAAGAACACGCACATGAACGGATCCGTCTGCATCGAAGCCATCCTGGGTAAGAACTAGTAGTTAAGTGAATATTGGAACACACAATGTAATGCGGGGTACACACATAAGGATATTTTGATATTTCGGATGTCTGAAAACGACAGAAAACGCCCGATTATCAGATGGCTCTTAACATTTTCCTATAACAGAATCCTGAGGTGTGTTAACACTAGGAAAGCAAACACAATTCTACCATTGCACTCGATCAAATGTCAGGACCCTCCTTTCATGACTTTTCCTAGATATGTGCGTTCTACCACCCAGCATCTTTACATTTTCAAAATCGAGTTAGTATAAAGCGATTTTGCAGTATTTCTGTGTGTTTCTGTGTATTTGCCTTGGGATTCGGCCGCCATCTTTTTCTCCAAGGCTGCAATTCTCTTTTATATCAGCAGAGGTAGCAAGGGGGCACACACTGTGCTCAACCTTCAGGCTTCAGTGCTGAATTAGATACAGTGGATAAGACTGATATTTGTAACATAATGTGTTTATATATAGGCTATATATAGCAATAGTGATACATAAGATATGTATATGTACAGACAGTTATGAAAATGATAAACTGTACAGTTGTCTCCCAATCCCTTCAGATTTGTTGGAGCTGAGGTTTTTTTTTCACAGCGGGTTTACCCAAGTTCCATGCAATAGTGATAAGATATTATGATATGTGTAGCCTATGTACAGTTATGAATGATACACTGCACAGTATGTACCTATCAAGTTGTGTGGTGCATGCATAGCTACTGCAGCAAAGTAATTGGAGTAACCTACGTTTGATTATGCCTGTACTCATCAACGAATATTATATAACGAACAGATATTTATAATATTGTATTATTATTATTTTTTGTATATAATGTTATAGTATAATGTTTTTTTCTGAGTGGGGCAGTCCCACTCATAGTTTTCATGTTATTGGACTGATATAGTGAAGACAGACAGGAAAGTAAGGAGAAGAAGGGCCGACATATGTGTGCACGACCACGGTGCTAGACCACTGGACCATGTTAGGCCACCAGTATATTGATCATTGATAATAAGATATTGATCATGTATTTCGCTGCCGCAGAAAGTCAATCAAAATCGTGTGAAACGACGTGTGTTGTGCATTGAATGACACTATTTAGCCTACAGCGCTGTCAATCTTCAAATATTGCAATAGGATATATATATATATGTATATGAATTTACAGAAACACATCATCATGAATGGAAACACGCAAGAGCGTCTATTACACGCTTACAATGCTTACAAGCTTACAGCAGTTGCCGGGCTGATGTTACGGCCGGCGTGAAGTTCACGACAAATAAACACGACAGGTTTGTGCATCTCTGTGAAGCTCATAATTATGATAACACAATATTGCAATATTTATTACTATTATTTTTGTATAATAATAATCAACCATCATTCGTTAGTAATGAAAACTCCCGCAGTCCCGATCAATCTCCTCTCCACTTTACACATTACATAACCAAGATCTCTTTTGACATCACAACAATGTCAACACAATCACAACAGAATCTTATTTTATCCTACCAGGTTTTATATTTTGATTATGACCTCATGTCTTTCAACATTGTCACACTTTTCATTACACACATTAGCGGCATCAACAATGATGGGCTGGGTGTGCGAGGGAGCGTGCTTATTCTGGCAGATTGTGAAATATTAAAACCAATAACATTCTGAATGATTTATCATTCTGTAGGCTACTCTTTCTCTCCTTTCTTTCATGTATTTTCTTTCAGCTCTTTTAGGTGAAACTAACTATAACAGGTTGCGGCACATGAACGCTCCGTGCAGGTAGGCTACGCGCTCCTGTGAGATCATTCAAGTTTCAAGTTTATCTGTCATTATACCAAATACAATTATATAATGTAATCAAAATAACAAGAATGAACATATTCAGCCATTCCGTATAATGTGAGCAGTTGCAGGGACACGCTGACGTTACCGGTGAAGTTCACGACAAATAAACAGACTTTATCACTGTGAAGCTCATAACTATGATAACACAATATTGCAATATTTATTACTATTCTTTTTAAATAATGATAATCAACTTTCATTCATTAGTAAAGCTCCCGCAGTCTCAATCAATCTCCTCTCCATATATAGCATTTAATCTGTTCGCAACCCTTCCAATCTCATCTACCCACCTTTTTCTACTGACCATGACTTTATCGCCGCAGGCGGTCTCTGGAATTGCCCGTCGGCGGTCCGGAAAGCTGACGCTATCTCAGCTTATGCATCTCTTATGGCCCTCGATTTCCTTGCTCTCACTGAAACCTGGATCACACCAGAAAACACAGCTACACCGGCAGCTCTCTCTGCCGCCTACTCCTTTTCTCATTCTACTAGACCCTCTGGTCGAGGGGGAGGCACAGGACTCCTCATCTCGCCCAAGTGGTCACATACTGTCCTTCCCCTGGCACACTTGTCTATATCCTCCTTTGAATTTCATGCTGCTTTTGTCTCCTCCCCGGTCAAACTCCACATTGTTGTCATCTATCGCCCCCCAGGCCAGCTCGGTGACTTCCTAGGCGAGATGGATGGCCTTCTCAGCTCTTTCCCTGATGATGGCACTCCGCTCGTACTACTAGGTGACTTCAATTTCCAATCTGAGAAGCTTCTCTCATCTGGAGTACTTGACCTTCTCCTCTCCTTCGGCCTTACCCTGTCCCCCTCTCCTCCGACTCATAAGGCAGGCAATCAGCTCGACCTTGTCTTCACCAGATCTTCCCACACTTCCAACCTTACCGTTACCCCTCTTCCAGTTTCTGATCACCACTTTATATCCTTCTCCCTTCCCCTCAAAACTTCCTCTTCCCTCTCAGCCTCTAACCACTTAAGACCCTCTCGTCGTAACCTACTTACCCTGTCCCCCATCACCCTCTCTTCTTCTGTCCTATCCTCCCTACCCTCTGTCGAATCCTTCTCCCTTCTATCCACTGATGCGGCATCCTCAACCCTCCTGTCCGCTCTCACCTCATCCTTCGACACCCTCTGTCCACTAACCTTGAAGCCAGCTCGATCCTCTCCTCGAGCTCCCTGGCTCTCTGAAACGCTACATGCTTGTAGACTAGAGCTCAGAGCAGCTGAGAGGAAATGGAGAAAAACTGGCCTTTTTGATGACCTTAACCTCTATCACTCTCTCCTTGCCAACTACACCTCCTCGGCATCAGCTGCTAAAGCATCCTACTATCATTCCAAAATACATTCTTCTGCCTCTAATCCTAGAAAACTTTTCTCCACTTTCTCTTCACTCCTTAATCCACCTCCTCCCCCTCCTCCTGCCTCCCTGTCCGCCGATGACTTCGTCACCTACTTTGAAAAAAAGGTGGACGACATCAGCAGCACCTTTTCCCCCCCACCTCTCCCTCCTCCCACTAACAATGCTAACACTCCTTCCAAACTCTCTCCTCGACACTCGGTCTCTGGATTGTCATCTTTTTCCCCCCTCTCCCCCGATGAGATTCTCACACTTATCACATCAAAGCGGGCAACCACATGCCCTCTTGATCCCATCCCCTCCCCCCTTCTCCAATCCATTTCCGCCGACATCCTTCCTTACCTTACCACCCTAATCAACTCCTCCCTATCCACAGGATCTGTCCCTGTGGCCTTCAAAATAGCCAGAGTCAAGCCTCTCCTCAAGAAACCTACCCTTGACCCATCATCTGTCCACAATTACAGACCTGCATCCCTTCTCTCCTTCCCTTCCAAAACCCTTGAACGCGCGGCATCTAAACAACTGACTGACTATCTCCGGAAGATGGATCACTTAGACCCCCACCAATCCGGCTTCAAGGCTGGGCATTCCACTGAGACTGCGCTCCTTGCTGTCACGGAAGCCCTCCACTCTGCCCAAGCTTCCTCCCTCTCCTCTGTTCTCATTCTCCTTGACCTGTCTGCCGCCTTCGACACAGTCAATCACCAGATCCTTCTCTCCATCCTCTCAGACCTGGGCATCTCTGGCACCGCACACTCCTGGTTTTCTTCCTACCTGGCGGGCCGCTCCTACCAGGTGACCTGGAGAGAATCGCTATCTTCTCCACGAACCCTCTCCACTGGGGTACCCCAGGGTTCTGTCCTAGGGCCCCTACTTTTCTCCCTCTACTCCAAGTCTCTTGGCTCGGTAATCTCTTCACATGGGCTCTCCTACCACAGCTACGCAGACGACACTCAACTCTTCCTGTCCTTCCCCCCGTCTGATGTACACGTGGCAACCCGTATCTCAGCATGTCTCGCTGACATTTCAACTTGGATGGCTGACCACCATCTCAAGCTCAATCTTAACAAGACCGAGCTCCTCTTCATCCCCGGGAAAGCCTGCCCTCTCCAAGACTTCTCCATCACAGTGGAGAACTCTACTTTAACCCTCTCCCTGACAGCCAAGAACCATGCAGTGATCCTGGATAACCGACTATCCTGTGCGGAGAACATTGCAGCAACGGCTCGCTCCTGCAGATTCTTCCTCTACAACATCAGAAGGATACGACCATTCTTTACCAGAGAGGCAGCGCAACTCTTGACCCAGGCACTGGTCATCTCCCGCCTGGACTACTGCAATGTACTCCTGGCTGGGCTCCCCGCTTCAGCCATTAGACCTCTGCAGCTCATCCAGAATGCTGCTGCCCGGCTGGTATTCAACCTCCCCAAATACTCGCATGTCACCCCTCTCCTTCGCACCCTGCACTGGCTCCCGATAGCAGCTCGCATCAGATTCAAGACCCTGGTGCTTGCATACCAGGCAGCTAAAGGGACAGCCAGCTAAAGGGAAACCCCTGCCCGCTTACTCCGCTCCTCCACCTCGGCTGGCCGACTGGCCCCACCTCCTCTACACAGCAGTCGGGCTGCCCGATCACGTCTCTTCACAACACTGGCTCCCCGCTGGTGGAATGAGCTCCCCACGGCTGTCAGAACGGCAGAGTCACTACCCATCTTCCGTCGAAGACTGAAGACCCACCTCTTCAGGTTACATCTCAACTGCTCCTCCTGAGACATCTTCTGACCCTCACCACTACGTCTCCTAAAGACACCCGCTTTCCCCTCTACTGTGTCCCCTATGACTTCTATTGCCCCCCTTGTACTGCTTCTCTGTTTCTCCAGTAAAAAAAAAAAAAAAGTTCTAGAAGAAGGTGGTAGAAGAAGGTTTCTCCTTCTATCAATGGCCCCGGGCCTGAGCTGGATTACTCTTCCTGCCACGAATGGTGGACTGATGATTCACATGCTTAGCATTCAAATGTATTGATTGTAAATCGCTTTGGAATAAGGCGTCTGCTAAATGCCAAAAATGTTTTAATCTGACCACTAGATGGCGACAAAGTTTGACTATAAACCAGTGTAGACTCACTTTCCCATGATTCCATTCACTCGACTCCTTGAGTAGGAAGTCAGCGCTCGCTCTCCATGTGATTGGATTGTTGCGGGTATGTAAAACATTTACAATGTAACTCTGTTGATTTATTAAATATAATTATAATATATATATATTTATTCATATGTCAAGTTAGAGACAATGTTAGTTAGAGTTATGCGCGCATGAATGCAATATGTTACTGTATGACGGCGCGTTGTCACATGGATGTTTTTCCATAGACAGTTCCGTGATCATTTGCCTGCGATGTCATTGTAACTGCAAATAATCTGGACTTGCCCGCCTGTTTTAGCAGGATGAACAATGTTATCCACAGAATTTAAAACAGTTCATTATAGTCTAGCTTCGGTATGGCATCTCTGAGTCAGCTGCCAACCACAGGCACCGAGCCTCAGTCCTGTTAGACCCAGACCTGCAACATGATTCTGTTAGACCCAGACCTGCAACATGACTCTGTTAGACCCAGACCTACAACATGGTTCTGTTAGACCCAGACCTACAACATGATTCTGTTAGACCCAGACCTGCAACATGATTCTGTTAGACCCAGACCTACAACATGATTCTGTTAGACCCAGACCTACAACATGACTCTGTTAGACCCAGACCTACAACATGACTCTGTTAGACCCAGACCTACAACATGGTTCTGTTAGACCCAGACCTACAACATGACTCTGTTAGACCCAGACCTACAACATGACTCTGTTAGACCCAGACCTGCAACATGACTCTGTTAGACCCAGACCTACAACATGACTCTGTTAGACCCAGACCTACAACATGACTCTGTTAGACCCAGACCTACAACATGACTCTGTTAGACCCAGACCTACAACATGACTCTGTTAGACCCAGACCTACAACATGACTCTGTTAGACCCAGACCTACAACATGACTCTGTTAGACCCAGACCTACAACATGACTCTGTTAGACCCAGACCTGCAACATGACTCTGTTAGACCCAGACCTGCAACATGACTCTGTTAGACCCAGACCTGCAACATGACTCTGTTAGACCCAGACCTACAACATGACTCTGTTAGATCCAGACCTACAACATGACTCTGTTAGACCCAGACCTACAACATGACTCTGTTAGACCCAGACCTGCAACATGACTCTGTTAGACCCAGACCTACAACATGACTCTGTTAGACCCAGACCTGCAACATGACTCTGTTAGACCCAGACCTACAACATGACTCTGTTAGACCCAGACCTACAACATGACTCTGTTAGACCCAGACCTACAACATGACTCTGTTAGACCCAGACCTACAACATGATTCTGTTAGACCCAGACCTACAACATGACTCTGTTAGACCCAGACCTACAACATGACTCTGTTAGACCCAGACCTGCAACATGATTCTGTTAGACCCAGACCTGCAACATGACTCTGTTAGACCCAGACCTACAACATGACTCTGTTAGACCCAGACCTACAACATGATTCTGTTAGACCCAGACCTGCAACATGATTCTGTTAGACCCAGACCTGCAACATGATTCTGTTAGACCCAGACCTGCAACATGGTTCTGTTAGACCCAGACCTACAACATGATTCTGTTAGACCCAGACCTACAACATGATTCTGTTAGACCCAGACCTACAACATGATTCTGTTAGACCCAGACCTACAACATGACTCTGTTAGACCCAGACCTACAACATGACTCTGTTAGACCCAGACCTACAACATGACTCTGTTAGACCCAGACCTACAACATGACTCTGTTAGACCCAGACCTACAACATGACTCTGTTAGACCCAGACCTACAACATGATTCTGTTAGACCCAGACCTACAACATGACTCTGTTAGACCCAGACCTACAACATGA
The DNA here is from genome assembly GCF_963989245.1 of Nansenia antarctica. Lineage (NCBI taxonomy): Eukaryota > Metazoa > Chordata > Actinopteri > Argentiniformes > Microstomatidae > Nansenia > Nansenia antarctica. The sequence continues at coordinate 22,136,515 of NC_137677.1, read as the reverse complement.
CTCTGTTAGACCCAGACCTGCAACATGACTCTGTTAGACCCAGACCTACAACATGACTCTGTTAGACCCAGACCTGCAACATGACTCTGTTAGACCCAGACCTACAACATGACTCTGTTAGACCCAGACCTACAACATGACTCTGTTAGACCCAGACCTACAACATGACTCTGTTAGACCCAGACCTACAACATGACTCTGTTAGACCCAGACCTGCAACATGACTCTGTTTACTGCAGCAGGTTTGAGATCATGTACTGTGTTACTTGACAAATAGCTGCTGCTGCTGTCGGCACTTTGACAGCCGATGTTCAAACTATTAACCGCGGCAGTTGTCAACCAGAACCAGTTACCGTACACTGCAAGAAAAACTGTTTTTACACCAGAAAACTACGGATGAGTATTAGGATGAGTATTTGGATGAGTATTAGGATGAGTATTAGGATGAGTATTAGGATGAGTATTAGGATGAGTATTAGGATGAGTATTAGGATGAGTATTAGGAGGAGTATTAGGATGAGTATTAGGATGAGTATTAGGATGAGTATTAGGGGCCATCAACTGATTCAGTTTTTCCTCCCGAAAGGGGGGAAGCTTATATTCTGAGTTTAAAGTTAGAATTTCTGATAAGAATTTCTGAAATTATTAGGAAAAAAGTCAGATTAGTGTTTATTTACTGGTTATATGGATGACATTAATGCTCCTATCAAGCTGTCCTTTGGAATTAGATTTGGAAGTTGTACTTTGGAGTTAATTCAGACTTTTCTCTCAGAAATTCTGACTATTAAAAAAATCTGAAACTCTTTGGGAGGAAATAAAAAACCAAAAGTTGGTGGCCCCCTCAGTTTTACATAGAAAACCCTGTTATACACCACTACTGAACAGTTCAGCTGATGTCATTACAGTAGTTTATTGGTGTGTCCTCACATTAGGGCTGCCACAAACGATTATTTTCATAGTCGACTAGTCACCGATTATTTTAACGATTAGTCGACTAATCGGATCATAAATTACAGCTTATCGCACAATTACTCAATCGCTCTTATTTAGCTATCATCTTCTAAATCAGCTTCTAAATTTAGCTTGAAGTTGTTAGTTGTTGTTGTAGGCATGTGCTAACTAAAAATAAAGACAATTAAAATGATTGTTCACTCAAAAATAGATATTTTAATGAACTTTGCAGATTTATTTCTGGCATCACTTGCATGTAATGTAATGTAAAGAGTAGTAGAGGGTGCAAACTGCTGAGTAAAATGAGGTAGGCTAGGCACTAGGCAACCAAAAGAATACAAAAACAAAAATAAATACTTGTACAGAGTACAAAAGTTTTGCTTTGCTTCACTCATCTCATAGTAGAACGCGCCTTCTTAGCACTGTAACGTTAAGACAACATTTTTAGCTATTTGATAAGTATCGCTTTGATGACAACGTAAAATAATGTAAGAAGGCTTTTAACGTAACGATATCGTTAGCCAATAACAAGCTAACTAGCTTACCGAGACGAGCCATCGTCTTCCTCGTCATCTGCCACAACGTGCTTCCTTTTTAGATGCTCGCGCATCAGACGTGCTGCCATGATAAGCGAGTTCAGCTTTGCAAATTTTACATTTGACATTCTTTTTTTCAACGTTGTGGTTGAAATGCTCCCACACTTTAGAGGTACGAGGACAGGAAGACATTTCGCTGTTTGCTTTTCCGGGGAAGTCACGTGTGCCCCGGATGACCGACACTGCGCATGTACATCAAAGACACTGGGAGACGCTAGCCAGTGGCAGCTTCAGGGAAGAAAAACGAATGCTTATCGAATGAAATGAATGGTCTTTATTGTCATTGATATAGTACAGGTACCAAACAACGAAATTTGGGAGGGGGGGCTCCCCTGGTGCTAGGCAAAAAACAAACAAAAAAAACGCTTATTTCAGCTCCAAAAAAACATGCGACTACGGCGATTACCAAATATGTCGGCGACGATTTTGGTAGTCGACGTCGTCGTGACTAGTCGACTAATCGTGGCAGCCTTACCTCACATTACAGTGGGCATTTCTGTATCTTAATCTAATGAAATTAATACAATAAAACTGTCTTTAAAAAAGCAGTGCAAATAAAATAAAATAAAACATGGTGCAAAATAAGGACAGGAAAAAAGATCAAGAAAGGAATGAGGTAGTTTACAACGTTCCACCACAACAAGTATTCAGTATCGTAGCATTCAGACTGGTTCTGTTAGACCCAGACCTACAACATGACTCTGTTAGGTACTGTGATTCTGCTGTAAGGGTATTCAGTATCGTAGCATTCAGACTGGTTCTGTTAGACCCAGACCTACAACATGACTCTGTTAGGTACTGTGATTCTGCTGTAAGGGTATTCAGTATCGTAGCATTCAGACTGGTTCTGTTAGACCCAGACCTACAACATGACTCTGTTAGGTACTGTGATTCTGCTGTAAGGGTATTCAGTATCGTAGCATTCAGACTGGTTCTGTTAGACCCAGACCTACAACATGACTCTGTTAGGTACTGTGATTCTGCTGTAAGGGTATTCAGTATCGTGGCATTCAGACTGGTTCTGTTAGACCCAGACCTACAACATGACTCTGTTAGGTACTGTGATTCTGCTGTAAGGGTATTCAGTATCGTAGCATTCAGACTGGTTCTGTTAGACCCAGACCTACAACATGACTCTGTTAGGTACTGTGATTCTGCTGTAAGGGTATTCAGTATCGTAGCATTCAGACTTGTTCTGTTAGACCCAGACCTACAACATGACTCTGTTAGGTACTGTGATTCTGCTGTAAGGGTATTCAGTATCGTAGCATTCAGACTGGTTCTGTTAGACCCAGACCTACAACATGACTCTGTTAGGTACTGTGATTCTGCTGTAAGGGTATTCAGTATCGTAGCATTCAGACTGGTTCTGTTAGACCCAGACCTACAACATGACTCTGTTAGGTACTGTGATTCTGCTGTAAGGGTGTTCAGTATCGTGAGCATTCAGACTGGTTCTTCAGGTCATTCTTGTGAATAGGTCTTTCAGGATGCTGAAGAGGCAAAAAAAAAAAAGACAGAATATACTGTATAGTTACAGAACTTCTAATACGGTACTTAAAGATAAAAATTGATAGTGTGTGGTCCATAAGTTAAATAATGTAAATGTAAACAATGTAGAAAAGCAATGTTTTAAAAGCTAGAGAGGGGTAAATAAACTGTATTACAGGATAAGCTTGTTATGTAGCCTGTGTGAATAAATATTAGCATGTGGTGATTCACATTAAGTCAATAGGAGAGACATTCACCAAGGAGAGCTTGTACCTTTAAGAGTGGGTGTTAAAGGGGCTATGGTTTCCGGTTCCGGATTATACTAGTATTGTTACTATGGTTACAGTTGTTACTTACTGAGTGTATGTTTTGCATGTATCTAAAGTGAGGAGAAGTAAACAACCTCGACTCCAACCTACGTCTGTCGTCTCATTGTTACAACTCCCACATTGGTGACCCCGACGTCTCATTGTTACAACTCCCACATTGGTGACCCCGACGTCTCATTGTTACAACTCCCACATTGGTGACCCCGACGTCTCATTGTTACAACTCCCACATTGGTGACCCCGACGAAAGCGAACGAGATGTCTGACAACGAGAACGCCGGTGACGACGCCGCGTTGCCCACAGCGCCCGCACCGGACTATGCTAACATACATGCTAACATACATGCTAACATACATAGTATATATATGTCATAACATCTACGCTGCAACCGTCAGGCTGCCCGACTTTTGGCAGTAGAACCCCCTTGTGAGCTGTTGGAACTAGAGAAAGCAGACCGCCTGCTGTCACTCAACGGCCTCGGCGACGGCAAGCCGTCGGAGTTGATGGAGAGAATGTTGTCTGTGCTGGGATCAGCTGATCCCTCGTTCCTGTTCACACACGTTTTTCTGCGGCAGCTCCCGGCGCCTGTGCGCACAGCAATTTCCTGTACTTTGACGGTACTAAGAATTCTGCTGTTGAGTTAACAGGCTAGCTGTCAGATGTTCAACTTTCTGCTCTGTAGGACTGATGTTTCGTTTCGTACTGTCTTCGAACATTATAATCTTTCATCACCGCTTCAAATTCCTTGAAAACCAAACAAACACACTTCCACATGACTTCTGTGTGTAAGTATTCACTTTCCCACCGTGCCTGCAATTTTCTGCACTCACTTGCTATTTTTTGTCTTTTTGCTTCCACCATGTTCGACCCTTCAAAACGTTTTCAAGATAGGATCATTGCAACGGTCGGTCTAGTCGTTCTGAAAAATGGTAGTGACACCTAGTGTTGAAACTAAGAAGTCCAATGCACAGACAGTGCAATTTATTTTTATAGACTATTTTCTAATGGGCCATATTCCATTTTATTTAAAAAATGTGCAGTTGGCCCACAGGTCATAGTTTGGCCACCACTAGTCCACAGTGAAGGCAACATGGAGGTTGTAAGAAATGTTTTCTAATATCTCTCTCCCAGGTTGTCTGATGTTCTAGCATGGGGGTGCACGGTCTGACCAGCTACGTGGAGGGGGACCGCTCCTTCTTCCAGGATCTGAGGCTCAGGGACAGTCGGCTGGTGGTGGACGGCTGTAGCCTGTACTTCAAGCTGTATTTTAACCACCGTCTGGAGCAGCAGCATGGGGGGGACTACGACATGTTCGCTAACCTGCTCTCTCAGTTCCTCTCTGCCCTGGCAGCCTGCGACATACAGCCCTACGTGGTGCTGGACGGAGGTACGTCCAGGTCCTATGTATGGTCTATGTATGTCTGTGTGGTCTATGTATGTCTACCAATGTTTTATTCAAGGCTTATGTATCTTGTTGATGTCTTATGTCATGTCCTAGCCAAGGTTTTTTTCGTCACAGATTTTGGCTCTGATGTGATTTCAGTGTTTGTTGGTTAGAGCTGAAATAAACGGGCATAGTCCTACCTGCCTTGTAGAATACCAAGACAAATCCCCATCAACCTAGAATCACTCACCAAGAATGTCAATAGCATTTATTTTATTTGTATGTTTATTTGAGGCTTGTGTTTGTGAGGCATGGACTCCAGGGGGGTATTACATCAATATCGAAATCAGGAAAATCCAGGGTTATCCAAGTCTTTTAAGTCTTGCAAGATTTATCAAAATAAGCCTGGATTATTTTATAAGTGCATATAACCTCCCCTACCCCTAACCATCTCCCCTGACCCTGCCACCCCCCTCCCCCCCTGGACATTGTTCTATGTGCTCATGTTATCTGTTGCTTGTTGTTTCTGTGTTTTCTGTTTTTCCCATATTGTCAGCGTCTTTGAGCCCCAGAAAAGCGCTATATAAATACAATGAATTATTATTATTAAGTCTTGTGAGACTTATCAAAATAAGCCTGGATTTTCCTTTATTTATTTATTGTTTTGTTTATGTTTTTGAGGGATGGACCCCAGCAACAAGAAGTTTGCCACTGTGAGGCAGCGTCTGCAGAGTAAGATCAAAGAGGCGGACTCTCTCTCCCATGGTCGGCGCAGCTGTGTCCTCCCCCTCCTCACACGGGATGTTTTCATTCAGGTCCTCTCCCAGCACGGCGTGCCGCTGGTCCAGTGTCCCGTCGAGGCGGACTGGGAGATTGCCTGTCTGGCCAGTCAGTGGCGCTGCCCTATTCTGACCAATGACAGCGACTTCTTCATCTTTGACCTCCCAGGTAGGGCGACCCGCATACAGACCTAGAAGCATCAGATGTGCACAATTCCAAATTTGGGAGGTGATTGCGTCATCAAAACCTGACGTTTATTTATATGAAAATGTGCCGAAAATACAGATAAAATACAGATAAAACACAGCTAAATTCACTATAACACTTTCACGGTCGGTTTTGCTTAACGATGTTGTTGGCGAGCCAAAGATAGTTCACTCTGTCATTACTAGACGTATAGTTTAACACTAGAACAGCCATGAGGGGTCATTTGTGAGTAAAGAAAAATGTGATATCTTTGCACTCAATCAAATTTCAGGACCCTCCTTTCATGACTTTTCCTAGATGTGCGTTCTACCACCCAGTATCCTTACATTTTCAAAATCACATCAGGATAAGCTAGTATAAAGCTATTTTGTAGTTTTTCTGTGTATAGTGCAGCAGATTAATGAAATAATCGTTCGCTTGGTGATACAAGCACCAAATTTGGCACACAAGTGCTTTGGGACCTACTCTCTCAGAAAAGTACGGTTTCCACTTGATAAAACAAAATGGCCACCATTTTTCAAGATGGCCGCCATTCGAAATGGATTCAAACAGCGTTTTTGACTGAATAATCCTATTTTGATGGCCTATACATTGAAATATATGTTTTTGAGTGTGAGAAATCCAATTCTGCATTTAGAATATCAAAATTATTGAATATTATGGTGATAAAATGGGAATTAAACTAAAAACACTCTCTTGGTGTTGTTTCCGATACGCAAAATACGCATATTGCATTTAAGCAGTGCTACAAATTTATTTTATTTTCTCATTTCAAAAAGGACACAACATAACCAGAATGATTGAGCAATTTCCTAAAAGATGCATTAAAGACATTAGTTTCACTTTTGGCTATTGGACCTGTAAGCTACTTGTAGGGAAGGCCACGTAGAGGCTGTCTTTGTCTCCCCCCCAATTTTTTGTTGTTGTATTTTGTATTATTATTATTATTATTATTATTATTATTATTATTATTATATTATTTTTTTCATTTATACTGTAGTTAGCGGAAACACAGAAAACATGTCCAAGCATAGGCTGCATTGTACAATTCTGAGCAAAACATGGCTGGCAATCATGGCTGTTTCTTCTTTTAGTCCTCACATTCACAGGCACACAACTGGGTACACTTCAGGCCGAATCGATAACATTTGCATCGTCCTCTGCATTCAGTCTTGCAGCCGCATTTCGTCAACTGCTCACACGTCTGAACAATTGGTGGAAGGGTTGTCCAGACCACTTGCCAGACCTCACCATCTTTTTTCCAGCCCCAGTTGGCAGGGCTTTCAATTTGCATTTTGCACACTGTTGCCTGGCCCCATATGCAGGCAGCTTGGAAGGCAGACCGTTTCACATGCTGAACGAGGGATGCGCTTGTCGGTGGAATGGCATCATAAGACCTTTGCTTCCGCGCAAATAATTCTAGTCTTGACTCATCAACCTTGCCTGTAGTGCTCTGCTTGTCATACATGGTGATGACAAACTTCTCAAGGATGTTGAGGTCTGCATCTTCTATGATAGGTGGGTACTGACTGAGCTTTTTGAAGACAGGGCTCACTTCAGGGCAAACCTCCCATGCTTGCCATGCCGTTTTTTTGCCTTTGCCACGAAAAGCTGACACAACATCACAGCCAGTGAAGGCGTGAAAGAACAGCATGCCACTGGATTTCTCTGGGCCAAGAGAAAGCACCATGTCATGGATAGGCAACCACTTAATGGACTGACCTTGGCCAAATTCTACCCAAAGCCTTACTAAGCCTGCATCCTGAAGAGTAGCAAAAACATTGACTGCAACAACAAGAATATCTGTGTCGCATGCCTTGATCAACACAGACTTCATCTGTTGCTTGGCTGCATGAAGAGTATGTATGAAGATTCTGGAGTCAGCTTCCTCATGGTTACATGGACTTAAGCCTTCAAGGCTGATGGGCTTGTTTGATAGAGCCTGCTCCCCTTTGGTCACAACTATGACATTGTTGGGACACAGGGTCACTATCTTGTCGGCTAGGAACATGAAGAGCTCAGTCTTGTTGTTGCTGTCTCGCAGGAAGCTTTTCCAGTTGGGTGGCAGTTTGTTTTTGTCTGTCACTCTTCGTCGACCTCCCATACCTCTGTTTGACCTAGTTTCAGCCTTCAGGCTTGAAGTCCAGTAGACATCAAAAATGATATCTGTTCGCTCATACTTTGATGAGTAGGTCTGGATTTTTGGAACTACATCCTGGACAGCATATTCCTCAAAGGTCTTTGATGTCGTAGGAGACAATGAATGCACAAGAGAGGAACCATCAATGATAATGGCATCACATTCTGGTTGTTTGTCAGGAGGAGAAATGGTAGCTTCCAGAATTTTTGAAAGCTGAGACTTCTGGCCAGAGTGGAGTTTCCCTGTGTCACTCAGTGCAGCAGGGAAAGGTTGATTGTCATGCTTAAAGAACTCAAGCAGGTCACACTCTCGTGATTGGCACGATATAAAAAGCTGCGAGAACAGACGACAGTCATCTTTGAGTACCTGCTTCTTCATGTCACTGGAAGCTGCAGCTGCCTCTTGGCGAAAGAAGTCGGCTTTGTTCTTTTTAATGGGCTTATAGAAGGAACCCTCATCCCCCAGACCATTGAAAAAGTCTCTGAAGGCAGCTTGACCTTTCTCAAAGTGAGTTCTTACAAGCTCAGCAGCACTGGGATGTGCGATGGTTTTTGTGTCCAATGTGAGCAGATCTTTGGACTCTTCCTGGAAAGGATTGCCCAGATCCTTCATCACATCAAACAACTTTTGGACCTTGTCAGTGAAGGACTTCTGAGACTGACTGGTCTGCTCATGATGCCTGACATCTTTGTTTGCTTCTTTGACTTGAGATGCCAACTCATACTGGTTGACTAACTGGCTAACTTCTGGTCCAGACACCATCCACCGCCTCAGTGCAGATGGATCCTCTGTAAGGCCAATGGCACCACCATCACCTTTAACAACTGCATTGGCCTGCTCGTGAGCTTGGTCAATGGGTAAGCCTGAGAACTCCCTGTGAGTCTTGTGGACCACAAACTTTCCAAGCTGAAATTCATGGAAAACCTGAGGATGAGTTTGCTCCAAAGACGCCAATTGACACAATTGAGTTCCAGTAAGGATACATTCATTTTGATGTTTGGACCATTAACCCATTTCTGTTCATTCAAGTTCTACTCCAAAAAACGTTATTTTGCATCTGATGAGGCGGCCATCTTGAAAAGTGGCAGCCATCTTGGATTTTCAGCTGGAAACCGTACTTTTCTTAGAAAGTACATCCTGGACATCATTTGTGCCAAATTTGGTGCTTGTATCACCAAGTGAACGATTCTTATGAAATATTGATTTAATCTGCTGCACTAGTAGGAGGAGGCAGGCTAATATACAAGTGGCCAACTAGTGGTCGTTGTGTGTAAATAGTAGCTTGAGCATTGTAAAGAGGGGCTCTTTTAGTAGTTATTTTTAGCTGTTCTAGTGTTAAGTTGCCTTGAAATGTTGATATAGTGGCGCGGCCAAATTCACAGCGTGGCGCAGCGCGACTCTTACATTATTTGGGGGGAGAACCCTGATCGACAGGGTTCCCACCGGTCCTTGAAAGTTTGTGAATTTGAGAAAAAAAATCAAGGTCTTAAAGGTTTTTGAAAATAGACATGGGTCATTGAAAGTGCTTGAATTCCCCTCTCTCTCTCTATATATATATATTTTAAAATATATATTTAAAAAAAAGTTTTTACGTTATTATAGTAGATAAGTCTCTGTATTGCTTAACTTAACACAGTAACTTATATATCACAATATATTGTTTTGCTCTGCTGTGGTAGAAGGCAAGTATTCAAGCCTCTACATTCAATTCTACATCTTTTTAATTGTTGTCTGTGAGTGGATAGTTCCTATTATATAAATTCTCATCTAGAACTGTCTCAAACTATGCCGTGTTGGGTCCTTGAATTTGAGGGAATTAAGTCTTGAAAGTCCTTGAAAAGTGCTTGAATTAGATGTTTCAGAAGGTGTGGGAACCCTGGATAGATCACTAAGTTCTTCAGGAAGTAAACTTCCAAATGGAACCTGTGTGTGCGTGCGATGGACTGGAGCAGTCTCCTGGTCTCATCTCTCATCTTTTCCTTATTTATTATTATTTAGGATTTTCACACACGCGATAACAAAAGGAATCTTCATCTTCTTCATCTTCTCTCATCCTAGGGGGTTACCTGCCGTTCAGTTCCTTCCACTGGAAAGGCCTTTGCGGGAAACCGGGAAACCAGTACATCCACACCCGCTGCTACACGGTGGCTGGTCTGTGTCAGCGGTTCGGGGGCATGAACCAGCAGCTGCTGCCTCTGTGTGCCGTGCTGGCGGGCAACGACTACGGCACGCCCAAGGGCACCGCCACCCTCCTCTCCATGCTGGACCGGACCTGCCCGGGGGGAGAGGCGGGAGGGGCAGGGACGGGGGAGGGGGAGGGAAGAGTCCACCCTCCCGCATAGAGGGTCTCCTCCTCTGGCTCTCCTCCTTCCCTGGACCAGAGGAGGCGCTGGCGGAGGTGGGGAGGATGATGGGAGGAGGAGGAGGAGGAGAGAACAGTCTCTGTTCCCTCCTGCGGGCGCGCATGCAGGACTACCACCTCGCCCCTCAGAGCTCTCTGGTTGGCTGGTTCTCTGGAGGCTCCACGGCGGCACCGGAGGGGGGGCAGACGGCCGTTCCCAGCCCGCTGCCGGAGTGCCTGTCCTGGGCCCTGGGGCGGGGGGCTCTGGCCCCTCTGGTCCTGGACGTCCTGGTGCTCCGCAGGGTCATGCTCATTCCGCAGGTGGAGAACAGCAGGCTACCCAGCAGCCACCGCTGCGCCCTGCCCATACGTCAGGCTCTGTACGGCATTCTGCTGCACGAGAAAGGGCCGGGGGAGAACCAGGAGCAAGGGATGGATAGTAGTGTACAAGGGGGTAGTGGACAAGAGGGTAGTGGACAAGAGGGTAGTGTACAAGGGGGTAGTGTACAAGGAGGTAGTGTACAAGGAGGTAGTGTACAAGGGGGTAGTGGACAAGGAGGTAGGGGACAAAGAGGTAGTGGACAGGAGACTCCAGGCCAGGGGAAGAGGGGGAGGGGCCGTGGGGAAGGGAGGGGGCAGGAGGGTGCAGGGGGGGGGGCCAGGGAGCAATAGCAGACCAGCGGGCGGGGCAGCGACGGAGCAGGGAGAGACGGGCGTGAGGGGAGAGGAGGGTGCCTCTGGCACCCACGTGGTCGTGGAGGAGTACGACAGGAACTTGCTGGCGCTGAGAAGCGACCAGACGGAGCCACGCCCACCCTGTACCACGCTGCACCTGGACACACTCGGCCAGGTAACCATAGCAACCACCTGTCAGCATAGCAGCCCTTTTTTCTCTAGGATTCCGTATATTTCATTTAATAATAATCATAATAATTCATTGTTTTTATATAGCGCTTTTCAAAGACGCTGACAATATGGGAAAAACTGAAAACACAGAAACAACAAGCAACAGATAACATGAGCACATAGAACACAGAGTTAACGAGCAGGGAACAATTAACACAGCAGTGTCCAGGGGGGAGGGGGGTGGCAGAGTTAGGGGAGATGGTTAGGATTCGTTTTTAGTTTGAATGTATTAGCTGAAACACTGTCATTACCCTCTGATCACATGTCCACATTGTCGTCGTCCCCCCTCTCTGCCCTAGGCCCCACTTGCCGTGCGTCTGGGGGTCCTGTTGGATGTTCTGGGGGTGAAGGAGGCTGCTCTAACCCCCGTGCCCCCCCACCTCCGCCTGATTGTGGGGGTCACAGCCTTCTGGCTGGGAAGGGCCAGGCCAGCCCCCTCCCCACCCCAGCTACAGGCTCTCCTGCTGGGCATGGTCTACGGAGAGCTGGCCCGCTCAAACCTGTCTAGAGCTACACACAAGCAGGACACAGGTCAGCTACAGAGTGTGTGTGTGTGTGTGTGTGTGTGTGTGTCTCTGAACGTGTGTCACATTGGGCAGCTAACCCTTTTTACTTGTCTTCATATAATGCGAAACACTTCATGAATGGCAATTATAGTTACTATATATAATAACTAATAATTATAGTTTTCTTTTTTACTAGTAATTCTCCATGTTTCCATGGTGTTCTCTGATAGGTCCTGAGGCAGACGGGGCTGCAGAGCGCAGCGTGGGGGCGGGGCTGGACAAACAGAGGGTGCAGCCGGGGCAGAAGCAGCATATGGATGTCGTAGTGGCTCACGGTTTCAGCCAATGGCAAGCCTGCGTCTGGAGCGTGCTCTGTCTCAACCAACTGCTGTTACTGCCCCTGCCTGAACCATACACAGCATGGTAATACACACAGACACACACACACACATACACTGCTTCATTTACAATTGACCTATTATGCTGTTTCTCCTGAAAGGGGTTTGACTTGTCCTTTATTTATCCTCCCTCTCTCCCTCTCTCTCTCTCTCTCTCTCTCCCTCTCCCTCTCTCTCTCCCCCTCTCTCTCCCTCCTCCTCCCTCTCTCTCTTCCTCTCTCTCTTCCTCTCTATCTCCCTCTCTCTCTCCCTCTCCCTCTCTCTCCCTCCCTCTCTCTGTCTCTCAGGTTGTTCAGTGGCTCGCTGGTACACGGGCTGGTCAGGTCTCTCAGAGGGGGGCGCACTGCCGAGTCCCTCGTGGCTGGAGGTCCTCTCTCTGGGGAGCTCTACCGCTCCCTGCTGGCCGCCGTGGAGAACTTCAGCCACCGCAAAACTCAGCCCTCCTCCTCGTCATCTGCAAGGAGGAGGAAGAGGGGGAAGAAGGGGAAGGGAGGAGGAGGAGGAATTAAAGTCCCATCCACTCAGGGTTTCAACAACCGATTTGCAATACTGATGAGTGAGGAAGAGGATGAGGAAGAGTAAGAGAGATGATCAGGTGGGATTTTACAAACCCTCGGGCCCAGCCCCCCCACCCCTCGGGCCCCCCCCACCCCCCACCACCCCAGACCTTTTTGGGCCCAAGTATTGTTGTTTGTTTTGGTGCGTTATGTTTCCACCCCCCAGGGTGTTTCTACGGAGGAGATCTAGCACATCTAATGATCTAGCGAGTGTCACCCACAAAATCCAGCACCACGACTCGTCACGAATAACAAATAAAGTCCCGAAAACGTCCCCAAGGACCCAGGCCTGGGCTTCCTTTGGGCAGTTTTTTCGAAGATGACCACCGTTGCCTATAGCGACAGTGGAAGAGCGCCACCATTCCAATGTTTTTAAAACAGCTCAGGGATTGCCAACGGGAGATGCAGGGAAGAGGGGGGGTTTTAACTGTCAGGGTTCGTCTCAATCGTCTAAAGTGGTTTCCTCCCCTTGCCTCCTCTCCTTGTCTCTTCCCCTTGCCTCCTCTCCTTGTCTCCTCTGCTTCCACTGCACTGATCTATGTGGACGGGACGGATGAAAGCAGCACTCTCCCAGACAGTCTGTTCTGTCTCTGCTTACATCTGTGTCAGTCTGTGTCAGTCATGGGATAGTGAAGGAGTTCTTTTTTTTCTTCTTTTGGTTTTATGCTCGCAAGGTTTTGATTTGAAATCAAACAATTACTATGAGGTAAAAGTAGAGATTCTCAGCTTTTATTTGATGGTATAATGTTTACATATCTGTTTCACCGAAGATTAAAAAAAACAGTTGTTGTTGTTGTTTTTTTCGTCCCTGTCCCATGAATCATGCAGGGTGTAACTGTATCTGGTGTGTTTCTACGAGTGCAGCTGAGGGAGAGGAGAGGTCACTGTTGACTGTTGGGATGCATTTCTAAACCTTTTCACAGTTTGTACAGCGGCACCTACTCTGTTCCCAAAGAGAACTTCGCCTGTTCCTTTATATACACTATACAGTATGTGTATAGGATTTCAGAATTGGTTCTAACAAGTTAAAGTTAAGGGTAAATGGGATCCTATGCTGAAATGCTATATAGGAACAAGCAGAGTTGGGGAACAGAGGATGTCCTGTCATTTTATGTCACAAAGACTGCAGTCACGATAGTGCCTATGTACCAATCGATTGAATAACATGTTTTTTTTATATTACAAAATGTGTAAAATCCATATAAATGTTGTAACCAAAGAGAATGTGCCTGTGTGTTGACGAGTGCTTTTTCTGCTCAGAACATTCTGGAACACTGTAACCCTCTCACACTCCAGACAGGTACTGAGACACACGTGAGTTGCCACAGATAAGTGCTTGAAATGTCTCGTTCAATTATCTCTAGTGTATACTCAGGGGTGCAAACTGGTGATGACCCAAAAAGGTGACACTTATTTTTTGTACTAAGACAAATTATCAATGCGCGGATAACATTTTTGTTAATGGGGGGGGGGGGGGTGGAAAGCGCTAGCACTAACGGTGCTAAATGGATAGCGCTAACTAGCACTAATGTTGGTCTCAGCAGCGGTCCTAACCTTAACACCCACATAATTATGTTGAAAACAGGTTGCTTCTGTGACTGTCCTCCACACTGTCTAGAATTGTACCTAGCTGCATCAAGCTAAAAGTTATTTCAACAGCAGCGGAGTTTAGCAGACAGGAAGTGTTAGTTAGAAGAATGTGACTTTGATGAGACGTCGACCCCCCCCCAACCCCTCCCAAAATGTTTTCGGGGCAGATCTACATGATTCGCGTGGATGACCTATTTTGAAGTAAAAACGGCTAATTTATCAGAAAGGTGACAAGTTTGCACCCCTGATACTCCTTCTGTTGATACTTCTGCATATCTGTCTCTCACTTGAGAGTTACATACCAGGGGCCTCATTTATAGAAGGTACTTAGATCGCATTTTGATCTTACCCGTGTCGTACGTAGAAAACCACGTCAACGGAGTTATTACAGGCATGTGAGCCGCACTGCCTAGTGTAATTCATGCAAGTGGCTCGTAATAAAATTAATGATGTTGTTATCAGCCGAGAAAATGAGTTTAATTCAAGATTTAAAAGGAACTGATGTTTATGATTGTATTTCAGTCTTCCTTTATATCCCTGCGGAGCTGTCTATCTCCCCTTCAACATGCCTAGTGCGTTCCACAACGGACCTTGCCCGGCCATGCGCTAAATTATACTGGATTTTCTCCGGTGTCTGGGAGTGAGCAGCCATATAAGAATAAGACCACCTGATAAGAATAAGACCATTATATTATTACAGTATAAGCAGCACTTGAGTTGAGGGGGGAAATAAACAGTCAAAAACGTCCATCCCCCCTTTCCATATTTTGTCATTTTATCAATGAACGTGGTATTACTGCTATTTCAAGGTGCGAGGGGGCACGCACACATGCAATGACATTTTTACCAAGTTACTGACACTGAAGTCACTGACGCTGAGGGGATGCTAAAATTGTCCTCATATGATAAAATCCACCACCTCCCCTGATTTTCTTTTACAACTTGAGTACTGAGTATAAGCATGTGTCTGGTTAGTTGTCATGATCAAATGCATGGGCGTCACCACCATATATTTGGGGGGGGACGTGTCCCCCCCACCTTTGAAACAAGGTCGTTTGGACCCCCCCACATTTGCCATCAAAAATATGTTGCATGACTGGTCAGCGTTATTTTCAATGCTTCACAATCAAATCCGTTCCACTTTATGAGTAGGGGATTGCCCATATCCAGAAATCCACTCCGCGTTTTACTTCTGTTTTTAACACGGCAGCAGCAGCAGCATCGGACATGCACGCAGATTCAAAACATTCAGACTGAGGCAAGACGATATTTAGATCATCCACCAAGATGGATATAAGGATTTTTTTTCTTCTAAGAAGAGAAAAGTAAGTCAAAGTCATCCAAGTTTTCCCGTGAGTGGCCAAACAGCAACATTGCGTTCTCCCAAGGTCAAACACAGCCAGCTTTTCTGATAAGAATGTTAGCACCTTATGAGACATTCTCTGTATTAGCAATAGAATTAGCATAGCCTACTAGCAACCAAATACGCGCTAGATCAGCTATATGGCACTAGCAGTTTTGTTAGGCATTACTAGTGCGGTTAGACATGTTTAAATGCAGAACAGACACAGGCGAAATGTCATCAAAAGCACAGAATGGCGACAAACACCTCACAGTGCTTACCTGTCCTGTCATTATTGCATCTCCTGCCCGTGTTCATTGCCCTGAGCATTTGCACTATTTAATTTGGCCATTGCACCCACCCAAAGAATCAATTTTGCATCTGATTGCTTGAGCTAGGGTTAAAAAAGAAGAAGAAAACACCTGTTCCATTTATTTTTCTATTTCTAAAATGCTTGTGATTGTATTTTTTGTATTGATGATTGTATTTCTATGTCAAATGTTCTATTAGAGAAAAACAATATGAACAAGTGCTCAATGCTCAAAGGCGCTTGAACATGTGGCTGTTTGCCACATCCACCAAGAGCATCTTGACAAACTTGACTTAAAGGAGATTTGCCAGTCATTTGTGTCTGCAAATGACAAAAGAGGTCACACTTTTGGAGCCTTTGTATGATGTCTTATGTTCTAATTGTAGAAATCCTGCTGTATACATAGTACAGATAATAGAGGAGAAATATGATTATAGGAGGAGATATGGAACATTTAATGAAAGGACAAAAAAGGGGAATCTTTGAAATTTTGGGGAAAGAATGGAGTAAAAGCAAGTCTTTAACAGGTTGTATTGAGTTACCTCATTCTTTTCTAATTCACTCTTTGATTCTTTTTTAATCTTCATATTTAATAAAGTACCTAAAAAGTGCCAAGTGTCAGTGTCAGGCCTCTGTGAGTTAAACCAAAACATAATAGTAGTCAGTAATTGCAGACCATGCCAGCTCCAAGGAAAAACAAAGAAAGAGGGAGATTATTTTGGGTGTAAAACGCACCAGAATGCAGGAAATTGAATCTACTATTTAAAAAATTTCGGGGGGAGGACCCCCAGACCCCCCGAAAAATAAGTGTCCCCCCCACATTCAAAAAGCTGCTGACGCTCATGATCAAATGTTACAAACGCAACTTACCGAGAAGCCACCCTTCTCTGCCCTTTCCCGCTTCCAGACGAACGCCTACCCTATATTATAGCACTTGGCTTAATTCTATGGAGATAGATTTATATCATAAATACACACGTACGAAAGTATAATCCGCAACCTTGTTTTGCTATCC
Organism: Nansenia antarctica; assembly: GCF_963989245.1. Taxonomy (NCBI): domain Eukaryota; kingdom Metazoa; phylum Chordata; class Actinopteri; order Argentiniformes; family Microstomatidae; genus Nansenia; species Nansenia antarctica. The sequence goes on along the minus strand of NC_137677.1, from coordinate 22,119,671 downwards.
ATCCGCACACATCTCTCGAGTCGTGTGTCGTAAAAAGAATTCATCCGTGCGTGAACAGATCCACGCAAGCGTGTTTTGCTATCGACCCGCAAATATCTCTCCATTCGTGAACCGTGTTTTGTGAACCGTGTTTTGCTCTGCTTGGATTTACGTATGTATTTTTTAGACAAACATTTCCCTGTTTTGCCGTCTCGATTCGTAACTCGTAATATTCATTAGCTGATTATAAGGCGCTATCTGATTGGCCGGACGGCCAATCATTCTAGGCTGGAAGTGCAGGTTGTTTGAAAAGTAATCAAGGGTACGCCGGTGTTGTGCCGTATTTATCCCCCCTCACATGTATTGTGGTTAACCTACATGTTTTGCTCACTGCACTTCTTATCCACCACTGATGTAAAAACCGAACAATTTCAGAATGTTTGCTTTTATAATATAGACTACCCACTTCAGTCACCTACACCAGAGGTTCCCAAACTGTTTTTAACCAAGGCACCCCTGAAGCTTTCCCCCTTCTCCAAGGCACCCCAACTCTACGAAGATTTTAAAAATGCCTCGGAGCTTAAACTAAAAACAATACATGATGAATTGGTTTGAAAATGTGTGTTTATATATAATACATAAGTATTGCCCCAATGAATTTTAACAAGATAATAAAAGTCATAAATGAACTGTAATGGATGGGCAAGAATGCATAGGTCAGTCAAACTATCGCTAAATAAAATAAAATTGTGGCCCTCAAGGATTGTACAATATGGGAGGAGACTCAGAGGGAATTCTTCACACAAATAAAATATCAAAGGCCTGTATAATCAATCAATGGAACAATGCTTTTTGGGGGGGCTTAAAATAATGCCTTAAAATGTAATTCTCATTTCAATGCTCATTCTGAGATTATTATTTCACATCTGAACCAAACGGGTAACTCACAACTATAATAATTTAACAATAATAATCATGACAGAATTGTAAAAATTGAGAGAAATACAAAACAAAGAAATATGTTGTGCGCATTAGTGGGACACATGCGCCTGCTTTTGGGAGCAGAGTCTCTTTATGCGGGGAGAGATAGTGGACAGCGCGACACGCAGGTCCTGTTCCACTGACAGTCGCGTGCGTGTCTTGTTCTTGACGTATGCTAGAGAAGAAAAAGCCAGCTCGCACAAGTAGGAGGTTGGGAAGGGTAAAAGCACCTTGATGGCGCTCTCTGAGAGAGAGATGGATATTCATGTCCCACAAGCAGTCAAAACCTATCCAAACCTAGCTCACCATGTTTGAGCTTCAGTGTGCGGTCCATAATGAGCTCTGCCAGTTCATCTGGAGCTTTGCTGCTCAAACTAGCGGCTGATGCTGATGAGAGGGGGTTGAACGGATCCCGGAGCCAGTCGAAGTCTTCGTTCATTGGAGGGAAATAGGACTCAAATCTCTCCTCCAGCATACAGAGGTGCGCAGCGATCAGATTCAAGAAAGACGCTGCCTTGTGTGCTGCGTCATTGGCCGTCAACGTAAACATTTCAATGTTTTTCTTGGCCACCCCGTCTTGCCACCGTCTCAATTTGGATCGGAATCCGTTCAGTTTGTCTGTCGCTGTCAGGATATTCTCAGCCTTCCCTTGCATTTTTATGTTGAGGTCATTAAGGTGGCTAAAAATATCTGCCAGATAAGCAAGCTTAATCCACCACGATTCATCTTCCAATTGTTCTTTGTATGGCAAGTCGTGCTCACTGACAAAAGTGATCAGTTTCATCTCGGAGCTCATAGACACGGGATAACACCTTGCCCCGCGACAGCCAGCGGACCTCTGTGTGTAATAAGAGCCCCTCATGCTCGGACCCCATCTCATTGCACAATGTGCTGAACAGCCGTGACTTCAGCGGGCGTGATTTGACATAATTAACCATTTTCACCGCTTGGTCCAAGACTTCAGTGAGGAGTAGTTAGTTAGTAACTAGTAGGCCTAGTTAGTAAATTAATATCTTTCAAATCTGAGAAATATATATTTTATTTGCTTATGAACTCCATTGCACATGTAATAAACAAACGTTTATTAATGTATTATTATTATAATTTTATATTATACTTTTTATATTATATATTTTTTTTTTTTTCCGAGCAGATTTGGCGGCACCCCCGGACAGGTGCTGCGGCACCCCAGGGTGCCGCGGCACCCACTTTCGGAACCTCTGACCTACACCACTGCTAGAAAGCATATGTTTGTAGTTGGAACAGGGAGCATTTTGAGGGAGGGGGTCAGAATATGGCAGCCTGCCTTTCATGCTTTCATTCTGACCCCCCCCCCCCCCCCCTTACCAAGTCACAGTGACCTTCTCTGCCTCAGCCAGGGTTGCCAGATGGGATTGACAATTTACAGCCTAACCAGTCTATAACCGCTAAATCCAGTAGCCCATTCAGCGGTATCCCGCCCCATCTGGCAACCCGGGCCTCAGCCAGGACGTTGGACCGTTCTCGGATAAGGAGAGTGTATTCCCAATAATAATAATAATAATAACAACTTTTATTTGTATAGCGCTTTTCTTGCAAACGTTGCAGCTCAAAGTGCTCCAATCATTATATAATCATAATTTAATTATTTAGTAGGCATTTAAAGGCAATATTAAAAGATGGGTTTTTAGTCTTGACTTGAACATAATTTGCTGAGGTTGCAAATAACACATTTATTTACCCAATAACCATTCATACAAAAAAAGGGCACATTTATAAGACACATAATTAAAGTATTATTGTTTACGAATATATGTAAGATCACTAAGGATGTTCCACCACAAGCTGCTCTCAGGGGCTCTCGTCCAGGAGCCGTACGGAGGGGCAGGTACCTCTAGCAGAGGGGGGGGCAGGTTCCTCTAGCAGAGGGGGGCAGGCTCCTCTAGCAGAGGGGGGGGGCAGGTACCTCTAGCAGAGGGGGGGGCAGGTACCTCTAGCAGAGGGGGGGGGGGGGCAGGCTCCTCTAGCAGAGGGGGGGCAGGTACCTCTAGCAGAGGGGGGGCAGGTACCTCTAGCAGAGGGGGGGCAGGTACCTCTAGCAGAGGGGGGGCAGGCTCCTCTAGCAGAGGGGGGGCAGGTACCTCTAGCAGAGGGGGGGCAGGCTCCTCTAGCAGAGGGGGGGGCAGGTTCCTCTAGCAGAGGGGGGGGCAGGTACCTCTAGCAGAGGGGGGGGGGCAGGTTCCTCTAGCAGAGGGGGGGCAGGTTCCTCTAGCAGAGGGGGGGGGCAGGCTCCTCTAGCAGAGGGGGGGGCAGGCTCTTCTAGCAGAGGGGGGGGCAGGTACCTCTAGCAGAGGGGGGGCAGGTACCTCTAGCAGAGGGGGGGGGGCAGGCTCCTCTAGCAGAGGGGGGGGGGCAGGCTCCTCTAGCAGAGGGGGGGGGCAGGCTCTTCTAGCAGAGGGGGGGGCAGGTACCTCTAGCAGAGGGGGGGCAGGTACCTCTAGCAGAGGGGGGGGGGGCAGGTACCTCTAGCAGAGGGGGGGGGGGCAGGCTCCTCTAGCAGAGGGGGGGGCAGGTACCTCTAGCAGAGGGGGGGGGGGCAGGTACCTCTAGCAGAGGGGGGGGGGGCAGGCTCCTCTAGCAGAGGGGGGGCAGGTACCTCTAGCAGAGGGGGGGGCAGGTACCTCTAGCAGAGGGGGGGGCAGGCTCCTCTAGCAGAGGGGGGGGCAGGTACCTCTAGCAGAGGGGGGGGCAGGTACCTCTAGCAGAGGGGGGGGCAGGTACCTCTAGCAGAGGGGGGGCAGGTACCTCTAGCAGAGGGGGGGCAGGTACCTCTAGCAGAGGGGGGGCAGGCTCCTCTAGCAGAGGGGGGGCAGGTACCTCTAGCAGAGGGGGGGCAGGCTCCTCTAGCAGAGGGGGGGGGCAGGTACCTCTAGCAGAGGGGGGGGCAGGTACCTCTAGCAGAGGGGGGGCAGGCTCCTCTAGCAGAGGGGGGGCAGGTACCTCTAGCAGAGGGGGGGGCAGGCTCCTCTAGCAGAGGGGGGGGCAGGCTCCTCTAGCAGAGGGGGGGGGGGCAGGCTTCTCTAGCAGAGGGGGGGCAGGTACCTCTAGCAGAGGGGGGGCAGGTACCTCTAGCAGAGGGGGGGGCAGGTACCTCTAGCAGAGGGGGGGCAGGTACCTCTAGCAGAGGGGGGGCAGGTACCTCTAGCAGAGGGGGGGCAGGTACCTCTAGCAGAGGGGGGGCAGGCTCCTCTAGCAGAGGGGGGGCAGGTACCTCTAGCAGAGGGGGGGCAGGTACCTCTAGCAGAGGGGGGGGCAGGCTCCTCTAGCAGAGGGGGGGCAGGCTCCTCTAGCAGAGGGGGGGCAGGCTCCTCTAGCAGAGGGGGGGGGCAGGCTCCTCTAGCAGAGGGGGGGCAGGTACCTCTAGCAGAGGGGGGGCAGGTACCTCTAGCAAAGGGGGGGGCAGGTACCTCTAGCAGAGGGGGGGCAGGTACCTCTAGCAGTGGGGGGGCAGGCTCCTCTAGCAGAGGGGGGGGGCAGGCTCCTCTAGCAGAGGGGGGGCAGGCTCCTCTAGCAGAGGGGGGGGCAGGCTCCTCTAGCAGAGGGGGGGGCAGGTACCTCTAGCAGAGGGGGGGCAGGTACCTCTAGCAGAGGGGGGGGCAGGTACCTCTAGCAGAGGGGGGGCAGGTACCTCTAGCAGAGGGGGGGCAGGCTCCTCTAGCAGAGGGGGGGCAGGTACCTCTAGCAGAGGGGGGGCAGGTACCTCTAGCAGAGGGGGGGGCAGGTACCTCTAGCAGAGGGGGGGGCAGGTACCTCTAGCAGAGGGGGGGCAGGTACCTCTAGCAGAGGGGGGGGCAGGTACCTCTAGCAGAGGGGGGGCAGGTACCTCTAGCAGAGGGCGGGGCAGGCTCCTCTAGCAGAGGGGGGGGCAGGTACCTCTAGCAGAGGGGGGGGGCAGGTACCTCTAGCAGAGGGGGGGCAGGTACCTCTAGCAGAGGGGGGGGCAGGTACCTCTAGCAGAGGGGGGGGCAGGTACCTCTAGCAGAGGGGGGGCAGGTACCTCTAGCAGAGGGGGGGCAGGCTCCTCTAACAGAGGGGGGGCAGGTACCTCTAGCAGAGGGGGGGCAGGTACCTCTAGCAGAGGGGGGGCAGGTACCTCTAGCAGAGGGGGGGGGGCAGGTACCTCTAGCAGAGGGGGGGCAGGTACCTCTAGCAGAGGGGGGGCAGGCTCCTAGCAGAGGGGGGGCAGGTACCTCTAGCAGAGGGGGGGGCAGGTACCTCTAGCAGAGGGGGGGCAGGCTCCTCTAGCAGAGGGGGGGCAGGCTCCTCTAGCAGAGGGGGGCAGGCTCCTCTAGCAGAGGGGGGGGCAGGCTCCTCTAGCAGAGGGGGGGGCAGGTACCTCTAGCAGAGGGGGGGCAGGTACCTCTAGCAGAGGGGGGGGCAGGCTCCTCTAACAGAGGGGGGGGCAGGTACCTCTAGCAGAGGGGGGGGCAGGCTCCTCTAGCAGAGGGGGGGGCAGGCTCCTAGCAGAGAGGGGGGCAGGTACCTCTAGCAGAGGGGGGGCAGGTACCTCTAGCAGAGGGGGGGGCAGGTACCTCTAGCAGAGGGGGGGGCAGGTACCTCTAGCAGAGGGGGGGGGCAGGTACCTCAAGCAGAGGGGGGGGGCAGGCTCCGCTAGCAGAGGGGGGGCAGGCTCCTCTAGCAGAGGGGGGGCAGGTACCTCTAGCAGAGGGGGGGCAGGCTCCTCTAGCAGAGGGGGGGCAGGTACCTCTAGCAGAGGGGGGGCAGGTACCTCTAGCAGAGGGGGGGCAGGTACCTCTAGCAGAGGGGGGGCAGGCTCCTCTAGCAGAGGGGGGGGGCAGGCTCCTCTAGCAGAGGGGGGGCAGGCTCCTCTAGCAGAGGGGGGGGGCAGGCTCCTCTAGCAGAGGGGGGGCAGGTACCTCTAGCAGAGGGGGGGCAGGCTCCTCTAGCAGAGGGGGGGGGCAGGCTCCTCTAGCAGAGGGGGGGCAGGCTCCTCTAGCAGAGGGGGGGGGCAGGCTCCTCTAGCAGAGGGGGGGCAGGTACCTCTAGCAGAGGGGGGGGGCAGGCTCCTCTAGCAGAGGGGGGGGCAGGTACCTCTAGCAGAGGGGGGGCAGGTACCTCTAGCAGAGGGGGGGCAGGTACCTCTAGCAGAGGGGGGGCAGGTACCTCTAGCAGAGGGGGGGCAGGTACCTCTAGCAGAGGGGGGGGGGCAGGCTCCTCTAGCAGAGGGGGGGCAGGCTCCTCTAGCAGAGGGGGGGGGGCAGGCTCCTCTAGCAGAGGGGGGGCAGGCTCCTCTAGCAGAGGGGGGGGGGCAGGCTCCTCTAGCAGAGGGGGGGGGCAGGTACCTCTAGCAGAGGGGGGGGGGGGCAGGTACCTCTAGCAGAGGGGGGGCAGGCTCCTCTAGCAGAGGGGGGGGCAGGCTCCTTTAGCAGAGGGGGGGGCAGGTACCTCTAGCAGAGGGGGGGGGGCAGGCTCCTCTAGCAGAGGGGGGGCAGGTACCTCTAGCAGAGGGGGGGCAGGTACCTCTAGCAGAGGCGGGGCAGGTACCTCAAGCAGAGGGGGGGGGCAGGCTCCGCTAGCAGAGGGGGGGGCAGGTACCTCTAGCAGAGGGGGGGGCAGGTACCTCAAGCAGAGGGGGGGGGGCAGGCTCCGCTAGCAGAGGGGGGGGCAGGTACCTCTAGCAGAGGGGGGGGGGCAGGCTCCGCTAGCAGAGGGGGGGCAGGCTCCTCTAGCAGAGGGGGGGGCAGGTACCTCTAGCAGAGGGGGGGCAGGTACCTCTAGCAGAGGGGGGGGCAGGTACCTCTAGCAGAGGGGGGGGGGCAGGCTCCTCTAGCAGAGGGGGGGGCAGGCTCCTCTAGCAGAGGGGGGGGCAGGTACCTCTAGCAGAGGGGGGGCAGGTACCTCTAGCAGAGGGGGGGCAGGCTCCTCTAGCAGAGGGGGGGCAGGTACCTCTAGCAGAGGGGGGGCAGGCTCCTCTAGCAGAGGGGGGCAGGCTCCTCTAGCAGAGGGGGGGGCAGGTACCTCTAGCAGAGGGGGGGCAGGTACCTCTAGCAGAGGGGGGGCAGGCTCCTCTAGCAGAGGGGGGGCAGGTACCTCTAGCAGAGGGGGGGGGGGCAGGTTCCTCTAGCAGAGGGGGGGGGGGCTGGCTGGGTCTCCCCCCTGGTTAGCTGTGCCAGGTCCTCTGGTGTGCTGCCCCCCAGCAGGTGTGGGGGCGGCTGTGGTGCAGGAGGTAGAGCCGCAGTCTAATGATCGCAAGGTTGGCAGATCGGCGGTTCGATGTGTGTGTGAATGGGTGAATGAGAGGCCGTTGGAAAGCGCTTTGGATAAAGGCGCTATATAAGTCAGTCCATTTACGCTGATTGGCCCGGGCGTGCTCCCTGCCGATTGGCCGATGTGGTGCTCCAGGGCGTGGAGGTAGTGTCGGTGCTCCCCGACCCCCCCAGGTGCCCGTCCGTACGGCTGTCCGTGGTGCTGGCGGTCGCTTCTCCCCAGTCGAGGGCACGGGTCGCCACAACGCGCACACACATATACACAGTTTATCACGCAAAGCCACACTCCGCAAATGTGTTAAACATTTAATAGTTGAAATAATCGTAGTAATAGTTCAATAATAGTTTAAAAAAACATAAAAAAGCATCACACACACACAAGCGTACACAAACACACAGACAGGTGTCACAGGCTGGACTCTTGCCGTCAGACCAGGACTGTGTGTGTGAAGGTCGTGACTGGCCGCTGTCTTTTCCGTTTCGGTGGTCCGGCGGAGCCTAGGTGGCGTTGTCAGACACACACACACACACAACTGAGCACACCTCATGTTGCTGTCGATGAGGATGATGATGATGATGGAGAGATGGTGTCTCCTGACTGTGTGTGAGCGTGTGTGTGTGTGGACCAGATCTATCTCCTGTTCGTTGGCTCCGCAGGTGTCCACCAGACAGATCAGACAACTGGTGACAGGAAACGCTCTCACTTTACTGCAGGTCACCCACCTGGAACACACACACACACACACACACACACAGAGTTACTTACAGAAAGAGATTACTCTCACACACACACACTCTCACACGCACACTCATCCTGGGGGGTGGCGTGTTCGTGTACCATTTAGGGGCACCGGCACAGAAGAACCAGCTAGACAGGGGGGGTTTAGGGGTTTTTGCAAGTTAGTTAGGGACGTGGGCTGATTAGGAGTGTGGCCCAGCTGCTCCTGTGTGACGGGAGTGTTTGGCCAGCCGCCGCACTCTCAACGTGTTCCTGCGCCGCCGAGGGTCTTCCCCTTGACAACGACTCACCCGCTACAGTCACTTCAGACGGTCGCAGTTAACTGCTCCGACCGCAGGGGGGGGTCTTGGAAAACCGCCAAGTTATGTGCCATTTTAATCTCTTTATACATGTTTGTTGTTTTGTCTAGGCCTATGAACTGTTAATAATATAAAGTGTTGTACCTGTATTTTAATTACAGCGGGTTGTCGGCTAGGACCGACAAGGGGGGTAGACCAGGGGTTGGGCACAAGCCAAGTAATTAGTCTATAGTAATTGATGTGTGTGATCACTGGGTCCTGTGTTGACCACCTTATGCGTGCGTGAATCATTGTGTGGCGTGCCGTGGCTCTAGAAAGCGTGTGCTCTAATGTGTGGCTTTAAGCGTGTGCTCTACCGTGTGACTTTAAGCGTGTACTCTAATGTGTGGCTTTATGAAGCATAACTCACTATACCTATGGCCTATGAGATAGGGGGAGTGCCTGAGTCTAGTAACTTGGGTGTGAGACACCGCAGCGTACATTGCCTGTCTCCTGGCTCTGACTTAAATGTCCTGCAGAGTCTCTGACAGAGTTCGCAGGCAAGGCTACAGGTGCAGCCAATTACTAATTAGGGTGAGCTTCCCTAGGCAATCACACTACATTATTATAACCGGACAGCCCAGTAATAACGTGAAGTTAGCTAGTGACATACTTAATTGTACCCAAAATTACAGAGGATATATTTTTATCATCATGTTTATTGGATGTAGGTGAGGTGTCACGGCTGTTTATGCCGTATCGCCGGTCAACGTCAGTTGGGAGCAGTGGTGTCCAGCGCAGACCGGAACAACCCTCAACTTACACCCACAACTTTTTCTGCCTGAGTGGCAGAAAGGACAGCCGTGTCCCTTCTGCCTATGGAAAGGAGGAACTCGTGGTGGCTGGTTTGGGCAACAGGCGCATAACGTTCCCTGGTAAAATTGATAGACAATGTAGCCTAATGTTAATAAAAAATAAAATGTTTTTTTTAAACGGGTAGCTTGTCTTACAGGGCTGTTTAATAACTTGTTCTTTGGACTTGGTCCTAATAGTAACCTGTGTAAAAATGTGTTTTAATATATATAAAGACAAAAGGTGCAGTGCCCAGGGGTTTATGGAACAATTGACCTTGGTGTATCCCAAGCTTGAAGGCAGTGGAGGAATCGAACTACTCAGGCCACGGGGCCAGACCAGAACAAGAGCTCTGGATGTAATCCAATGTCCTGGTAGTGGGTATACTCCACTCTTTCTTTATGGATGTCTTCTGGGAACATCCACTATAAGGCCCCTTCAGAAAGATCTGGATCTGGATCCTGTAAGTGAAGCAAGCTTTCTGACATTATTCCTTCTTGATTCCCATGCCTGTGTGCTTGATGTGAGGGTTGGACACTTGCCTTTATATTATCGTGTACTGTATATTTAAATGAGTAATACACTGATTATTTCTGACTTGTACAGTAGTACCTCCATTAGTATTGGGACGAAGTGAAATTTAAGGATAAAACAGTACTGTATTGTCTGTGTTATTGTATCAAACTTGTAGCATGTATCTGATTTGATCAGTGTTGTATTTGTCTAATTCTAGGTGCCTATGGATGTTGAACCAACTAATGGACCCATGGTGGACTGTTTGTATTGTGGTCAACGATTCCTAAACTCTATTATTAATGAGCATGTGGACAGTTGTGTGTAAGTTTGACATTTTTGTTATTTCATATGCCAGTATTTATGAAACAATAGTATTGGTAATTTCAATGTAGTAACCAAATGTCTAAACATTTCTTCCGCAAGGGAAACCCCCATGCCGCCCTCCTCCTCAGGGAGAACCGCCATGCCCCCCTCCTCCTCAGAGGGAACCCCCATGCCCCCCTCCACCTCAGGGAGAACCCCCATGCCCCCTCCTCCTCAGGGGGAACCCCCATGACCCCTCCTCCTCAGGGGGAACCTCCATGCGCCCCAACACCTCATGGGAGGGAGCAATAAGCCACGAGCAACCTGCAATTTTATTTTATTTTTATTTTTATTTTATTTTTTTATGCAAAAAAACAGCATCCACACACTCAAATCTGTGCAAAAATCATTGTTTATTGCGAGCTGTGTGACACAGGTGTTTTGTGCATTGGCTAATCAAGTGATGTTGTTTGAACACCTCAGCTAAGTCTGATCACGGATGAGCGGTGGTATTTTCACTATTTTGACTGTTGAAAAAAATTTGATAAGAATAGTTGCTATACTAATCAGTAATACATTTGGTAATACTACATTGTTATTCATGCATGAATTCCTATTGTTACTGTTGTAAAGCATTACTTTTTAGACTTTTGAAGCTCTGGTTTTGAATGTAATTCAGTTTTCTTTTCACAGAATGGAAGACGGAGGAGAATATTGAGAAAGCAGCACTCTTATTCAGGCAGAATCTTCTGCAAAATGCTGAACACAACCCTGTCCTCCGTGTCAGACTTGAAGACTTTACAGAAGATAAGGAAAGGAGTATTTTGGCTTTCTATAAGCAGCAGAACGTGAATTGGGCTAATTTGGGGTACCGGTAATTTAATCTCTAGTTTCTAAATCTCTAATTTACTAGTCTACAATACATATCTCTTGTTTCAGTTACAATAAGTGTTTCGTAATGTTTAGGTGATGAAGCTGTCGGGCCGGGAGTTTCTCGGTTCTTTTTCTCCATGACAATCTCCAAACTACAATTTGGATTTGATATCAGTCTAGGTACCTCTTTCACTTCCATATTAAATGTGCTGTTCCATTAACACAACTGATAAACTGTTGATACATTTATTTATTTAACCATGAGTATTCACACAAGGCAGTGTCATTTGCATCAGCAACTTGGTTTTCTCCCTAATTATTAACTAAATAGGCAATGACTACTGACTACATGAATTAACACAGGCCGTTTAGAATCCATTATAAACAACCAAACAGATAAAATCATGTATTGTGCAACGTACTATGCACAGTTTTTTGTATATGTAAGCTATACATTGCCAAACTCGTAAGCCCCTCAAGCCCCCTTCTATTCCTCAGCTTCTATTTATTATTGTAGTTGTTATAGTAATATTCTTGCAGTTCTATTTCAAATGGAGTGTGATATTGTTACAAATGGCAAATAGGTGTCAGATATGACAAAAAAGCACGTTTTGTGCTTATTCATAAAAAACTATTGTGGATGATAAATGAAACTTGTTCTCATCTCACTCCATTTTCCAGGTGGACCAGGGAAGACCCTTTTATTTGAAGGGGAGGAAAATCATTTGGTGCCATCCACTTCCAAAGTCCTGCTTGACAGTGGGCTTTTTGTGGTTGTGGGCAGAATGATTGGCCATTCTTTCATCCACGGGGGTCCCAGGTTGACTGGACTGAGCCAGGCGCTGTTTGATAACACTCAGCTGTCCTGTCTGGACTGCCCAGACATGGACATACGGGAAATGGTTGAGATTGTGAGTTCCATGTTTATTAAAAGATTTTCCCTCCATATCCTTGCTTATCATTTGCATTTGACGACAATGCTGTAATGGTGAACAACATTAATGTAGTTCGGGATAAATGCCTGCTAGTAATTGAAATCAAGGGTCAACTGATTGTGTAACAACATGATAATATTTACATGTAACCTTTTAACAGGATTCGTGCTGCTTTGTTTGTTTTGTAATTCACAGCTTGATGGCCAAAGAAACCTCAGGAAGGACGAACAGCAAACCCTGCATGACCTGTGCCTGAACTGGGACCTGCCCCAACTCACTTCTGACAATCGGAAATGGCTGGCTGAGAAGATTCTCATCCATGCAGTAGGTTTCAGTATTTGCTGTTGAATCAATTGCCCTTTGCAGATTGCTGTTGTAATCAGGTTAGGCTCATGCCTTAACCAAGAAGTGGCTTCTTCTTCTAATAACTATTATAAATCTTTTTCTTCTAATAACTATTATCGTAGGTCCTTGGCCGGAGAAGGGAGCAGGTGAAACAGCTGAGGAAGGGGCTGAAGGAGTGTCAGGTCCTTCAACTTTTAAAGGAAAGACCGGAGGCAGTGGAGGTTCTTCTTCCAAGATCGTTGAGTGTGAATGTGGTCCCAGAGGTATTAGAATTCATTCAAGGCATCAAATGGATCAGTGTGTAAGTTTTAGTGACCATCTAGTGGTAATGTTGAGGTTGCAACCAACTGATTATTTGGCAAAAATTGAATATAATATTCATAAGTATGTTTTAATTAAATTAAATCATAATTACACACTGATCAAATATGAATGGTCAATTATTTATCCAAACAAAATTAGTACTACACAATACAGTGCATACTGGCAACTCACTTACAAATACAGTGAGCACTCGATGCCTCACACCAGTCAATACCTGGCCTTGTCACTCCTTGCATGTCCAAGAGTACAGTATACTCACTATGTCCCATGTTATGGAAGTGTACATGACAGTTTTAACTGGTCCTATAATCCAAATATTTTGAGTAAAATCGTCTTATTTTCATAGATGATTCTAGGGCGAATTGTGTGGCCAACAGCAGAGAGCGAAGACTCGGACGACGACTACTCGACCAATATCTCGCTACTTGAAAGCCGGTGTCGTGTGACTGGGTTCTTGAGGAAATATATTGAGAAAGGTAAGTAATCGATTTGTGTTGCTATTTATTCTAGATCGTTGTGTACGTGAATGTTCTGTTGTCTGACTTGCAGGTAAATTGAAATGTCCAATTGTATTCGACAGAACGTTTCAGGGAATGTAGTTACATTTTACAGCACTGTGGATGTCCAGTTGTCAAATAGTCAGTCAGTTTGTTAAACGTGTGTCTTTTTTTCTGCAGCCACATCAGAAGAACTGAGCCAACTTTTGAAGTTCTGGGTAGGGTGGAGTGTTCTGCCAGAATTACTTTATGTTGAAGTTTGCTCGGTCCAGATGCCCACTTCAGCCACATGCTCAGAATTGTTAAAGCTACCTGGTCACTACACATCCTTCCAGGATTTTTCAACTGATCTCGTGGCTTCTGTGTCCACAACTGACAATGGATTTGGACTTCTCTAGTAATGGAAAGAGTGTGTACAGTGCATATGATGCAAGTGTAGCCCTATGGAAAATTAGGCTAGATGTTACAAGTTTATAGAATACGTTAATAACTAGAATAAATAGAAGTTAAAAGGTTTAAAACTATTCAAAGGTTTGCTATTGTATATGGTGCAATAGTCATAGTAATGTCATGGTTAAGGTCATGTATTGTGTTATTTACATGATGTAACATGTAATGTGTTATTTTATAATATGATCCCAGTGTGGGAAATGTTTCTTATGTATTTTAAGTTAAATTTGACTCTTAGGGGAACTGGGCAGTAGTATATTCGTGTTGTACCGTTAGTGGAGAAGTCGCATTGTGTGACCGAGGGACACGAGAGTCTAGCTCGCTATATGTTGAGGACTTTGCTAAATGTGTCCTGCTCGGATACCCTAGAATGCATCGTACTGACATACAAGTGGACCACGCCGATGGACAAACATCTAGAGTGAGCTGCATATAACCACATCTTCCCTTCTCATCATACTCGGATCGCTCGCGGAGGCGGCTGCCATTGAGCGAGCGAGCGCCATTCTTTCTTCCAACAGGCGCATCTGGCGCGAAGTTTATTTCAACGCACCCGAGTTTGTTTCAACGCACCCGAGTTCGAATCGACATACACCATCTGACTGGTAAAACATTGTGGGATTATAGATATACTAATTTTAAAATAATAATAATGTTTTTTCGCTTTGTCATTCGGGGATATTGTGTTTGGATTGATGGCAAACTTTTAATTTAATCCATTTTAAATTGAGTCTATAACAAAACATTGAAAAAGTTAAGAGGTCTGAATACACTTACGAATGTACTGTATGTAATATTAACTGTTTATTAGTGTATACTACTTTCATTTAGATGTGGCATTAGTGATTACTGTTTAGTTTCACATTGCCACTGTGTAGATGTTAATAGAAATGTCTGTAACATTGCCACTGTTTAGATTCACATGGCAGCTTGCCCTGATGTACCCTCATGTATGCTGTCCAAATGCGCTCACATGCACAACGATGTTTACTGCTTGACAATGCTTGAAGGATTAACGAGGGGGCACAGAAACCACAGTAGCCTACTTTTCTGACCAAGTAGTGTGTATAAAATAACTATCTGTCCAGACAGGCCATTTCAGGACATCTCTTACCACCTAGACCTAGGACAAATCTACTGTAATTCACAGAGCCATAACAGGATGGAACTCTTTACCCAAGCATGTTAGTAAAACTAATTCTAGATGCACTTTCAAGAAAACTATAAAAGAGCACTTGATACAATTAACTCTGAATGAACAGTAGATTATTTATCTAGTTTGGTGATCTGTTGTATTTCATTCTTTTATTTTTATTAAAATGTATAAATGTATTTATTTTTATTCATTTATTGTTATTATGATGTATGTTTACAATTTTTTACAAAAAATGAAATAAAATTCTCTGTTGCACTCCTTTGTCTTCAAGTGCTCCTTTGTTCCAGACGACTATCTATACTTTAGATCAGGCCTGTTCAAATAGCGGCCCGTGGGCCAGAGGCGACCCCCGAGTGGTCCAGCCCTAAAAGCAGAGAAAAACGGATTTCGCCAGCCTTCAGAAATTCATGCAGACATGTCTACAATAGTAGCCTGCAAAACGTGAATATAACTATGTAGCCAATCAACAGTCAACCCAATCAGGGCATTGTTTGTTAAAGTGTGTCTAGCAACATTAGTGGTAGCCTACGCTAGTACAGTGTTGCCAGATAGGTCGTTTTGGGCTGGGAAAATTGGCCGTGGGCTGGTTTTCCATGAGTTGGGCTGGTTCAGAAAAATGTATCACTGTAATAACTCACAACACGCAGCTTGTATAATAAAATGATCTCTTTAGTAGTGTCAACATAGCAGCCTTGAAAAACACTGGGTCCCAACAGTGCGACCAACAAACATATGCATGTTTATAACAAATAAATACATTCAGATTCAAACAGGCATATGCCAGGGGTCTTATTCTGAATATTCTCCAGTCAGAATATGGCCTTAATCGGGTTCTGCACGTGTTTACATGACTTTTGCCCAACCGGAATATTGAGCATATTATAGTGTGCGTGTAAAGGCAATATCATACAGTATGCAATAATATAGTTCAGATATGATACAGTACAGAAAGTTCAAGTGGTACGCTACATTTTGTGCAGCAACTAATGTTAGGGACTAATAAAGTAGCCAGTTCCCCTTTTAAGTCAAATCTTTCAATCTAGCTCAACAGGGTAGTCAAGACTTCCAGTGTTTGCAAATACAAGTGCACCCCATAATCATTCACTGTGTTATCAGGATGAGGGAACTGGTCTAGCTCTGCCTGAGAAAGTTGCCGTGGCAGTTGAATCTCAGGCACTTGAATTCCAGCAGCGTCTTCTCCAGGGTCACTGGGTCCAATCAAGTCAATGCCATAGTTATTGTCCACCTAAACATCAGGTTAAACAGAATGGATAGGGTTATTGGTTTTGAGAGGTATCTGTATGACAGATGACGTCACAATCTCATGCTACAACCGGACACACACACAGACGGACACATGTCATGTATAGAAGTGGCTGCACCACTTAAAAAGACGGTTACATTTTTAACAGCAATGTAATATGAGAATGTCAGCCTATTTCAGCATGAGTTGAAGGATCTTCCATTAGTGATCTACTGTTTCCAATAAACTCCAATGACAACAACTGTCTATTTTGGTATGATTTTAAAGGTATATAAAATCAGTGTATCCGCTCACTGTTTCTGTTGCTTGTGTGTTGTTATTTTATGAATGAATGAATGAATGAATGGTCTTTATTGTCATTGCTATAGTACAGGTACCAAACAACGAAATTTGGGAAGGGTGGCTCCCCTGGTGCTAGGAAAGAAAGAAAAACCGAAAAAAACAAGAAGGGAAAGGAGCTGGTTTACATAAATAAAGGCTATGTACACTATCCACTATACTATACTGTACAGATAAAACACTGTGCTGTACTCTATGCTATGCTATACCTATTCTAACATTTCCTATTTCTCTGCAACCTTATGTACCCTAGGGTTGTCATATTGCACATAGTGTTATTGCACATTCATTTAAAGTGTCGCCGTTTGCAGGCTTGAAATGTACACATTTGTGCCTCAGCACTACACCTGATTTTTCAATCCAGCAGCTGCCATCAATCCGTCCAGACTATCCAGGGCCCAGAACCTAGGTCTTTGCTGTGTTCAGGGCCTGGATGGCCCTGGGGTAGAAGCTGAGCTTCAGTCTGTTTGTCCTTGCGGCCATGGTCCTGTACCGCCTGTTCGTGGGCAGCCGGGCAAAGTGTTCATACCCAGGGTGGGATGGGTCTCTGGAGATCTTGGAGGCCTTCCTGAGGCAGCGTGTGTTGTACAGTTCTTCCAGAGAGGGGAGCGGGGCGCCGGTGATCTTCTGGGCTGTTCTCACGACTCTCTGTAGCGCATTTCATTGTATGTTGTATGTTTTTATAGTATAAATAAATAATAACAACATCTTTTTTAATTAAGTGCTGCTTTTCTTGGCCAGGGCTCATTTGAAAAAGAGGCTACTGTCTCAATATGACTACCCTGGTTAAATAAAGGATTAATAAAAAAGTATAGAAACCTGCTGTAGATCTGGAGAGCCTGGGCTGTTTCGGAACCTGTGCCATAGCTGCATGGGTGACTGATTTCGGGCAGTGCGGATTCCATGGTGGTTCCACCCCTGGACAAAGAAGTCCAGGTGCATCTGAATCCTGGGCAGGAACACCCATTGAAGAGCAAAGAGGTGTGTCTCATCGTCTGGACACAAGAGTCCTTCACACTCCAAGTTCCAAAAGAGTGAGTGGAAGAGCTCTGTCACACAGATGAAGACATCCCTCCAGAGTCTCTCTATTCTGTTGGGGGATAACATATACACCATATGTATGGTGTAAACCACAAAGAGGGATGCATATATCAAAATATACTGCATGGGTAGGCTGCTCATTAACCCTACCCATGAAATATATACAAACGCCTCAGAGTGCTTCATACCATGGTCACCATTACAATAATATGGGTAATAGGTGTTGAACAATTGTAATTGGTGTAAGGTGTTACAGAGTATTGTTACAGAAAGAAATACCTCTGGTTATGCACACTTCTCCCAGCAATGTGGAAGTGTCTGTCGATACCTCTGTTGGCCACCATGTAGCTTGCTACATCCCTGTTCTCGCCCCCTTTATCGCTGCGAACCCTGGATGTTAAGCCATGGGCATGGACAGCCTCAAGAACATGGGAACAGACTGTCTCGGCACGGTTGTTGTTGGATGCTTTCAGAAACACAACCATTCTGCTGAAACCATCGATCCCTCCATGGATAATGATGACACCATCGATCCCTCCATGGATAATGATGACACCATCGATCCCTCCATGGATAATGATGAGACCATCGATCCCTCCATGGATAATGATGAGACCATCTATCCCTCCATGGATAATGATGAGACCATCGATCCCTCCATGGATAATGATGAGACCATCTATCCCTCCATGGATAATGATGACACCATCGATCCCTCCATGGATAATGATGACACCATCTGTCCCTCCATGGATAATGATGACACCATCGATCCCTCCATGGATAATGATGACACCATCTATCCCTCCATGGATAATGATGACACCATCGATCCCTCCATGGATAATGATGACACCATCTGTCCCTCCATGGATAATGATGACACCATCGATCCCTCCATGGATAATGATGACACCATCTGTCCCTCCATGGATAATGATGAGACCATCGATCCCTCCATGGATAATGATGACACCATCGATCCCTCCATGGATAATGATGACACCATCGATCCCTCCATGGATAATGATGAGACCATCTATCCCTCCATGGATAATGATGAGACCATCGATCCCTCCATGGATAATGATGACACCATCTGTCCCTCCATGGATAATGATGACACCATCTATCCCTCCATGGATAATGATGAGACCATCGATCCCTCCATGGATAATGATGACACCATCTGTCCCTCCATGGATAATGATGAGACCATCGATCCCTCCATGGATAATGATGCGCCACCTTCAGAAAACATAAGAAATGAGACACATTTATGATGAATATGATTTTGTTTTTCTCAATGACTTGTTATTCATCACTTCTGACCAATATTATCTATGGATACCTGATAAGCTTATGATTCCCATCAATGTGCCACAAGCAGTTTGGTGCGGGGACACTGTACACCCTTCTTCTTATTGTGTTCAGACGTAATGTACGCTCCAATACTCCCTCTGGGTCAATGCGTCTCATTGATTGTTGGACTCGGAGACCTATGATCATAATATCCAATAACAGTGATCATTAATACCATTTAAAAGGACAATATGGTTACAAAATATATCACATAACCTTGTTTTGTGGGATTTGGAGCTTTGTATACTGTTCTGCACTAACAACGCAAGCTACTTTCCAAATCCCCCTCCCTCAATACACTGTATACAGTCATGCTTGAAAGTCGTCATCAGACTATGGGACTCATATGAAGATCAAATAAAAGAATAAAATGTGTGGAAATTCCAACAGGGTTCACAAGCGTTCAAGCATGATATACGGATCCTGCTGTGGACTCATTTTCACCATAGACCTTTTTAAATTATTGTCTATTGGATGTAAACATGATTTAAACTTTCTTGACGGCAAATGTATTCATGTGATAAAACCTTTGGTGCCAAGATAGCTGTAGGTTTGCCAAACTCTGAATCAGACTACATACTCTGAACCCTGATGCCTCTCCCTTGAAGATGTCCTCGCATCATCTTGTACCCACAGTTGGGAAACATATGCTTGATATCAGACATAATGGTGTCCAGGTGCTCATCTTCCACATCAGAATAGAAATCTGATACCCTATTGTGAAAAAAAGATATATTGTAATATTCAGGGCTGCCAAGTTTCACCAAAAGTTTGGAGTGAGATTTTTTGGCGGTGGAGCGACCCAAAACTGTGCACGTTTTGGCAGCGGCGGCCCCTCTCTCCCACCCAATTATTTGTGCTAGTTTCCTGCAATTTTATATGTTGTTCATAATAAACCAGCACAAGAAATGAAAATAATAAATAATAACATTTTATAAAACAAGAAAAAAATTCAGACAATATATCATATTTATGAAATCTTAATAAACAAATACAGTAGCCTACAGACTCTGAAAGAAAGATTGGCCCCATCAACAGGACTCAGCCCCTTGGTCAGCAGCAGAAAGACCCGTGGTCATCATCTTATATACAGTGCATTGCTCATAGATGGCTATCATGTTATACAGTACATACCAGGGTTTTTCCTGGGTCAGAATGAGGGCTTGGTGGGTGATTTTGTGCGCGCGCAGCGCGCCCACATTTTTTTGGAGGGACCCCCAATTGTTGTATTTGTATTGTAAATTGTAATTATTAATTATTATTATTATTAATGTACCTGGTTATGTTACAGTAGAGAAACAAAAAACAGTTACCAAAACTGAGTATTTACTAGCTAAGATTGGCAAAAGATTGGCGTGGTGCAACCGAAATTAGTAAACAACTAGTTTGAAACTAACTAGTAACAACTAGGGGTTTAGTAACTACTAAATGCCTGTATTTAAAAACTAAAACTAAAAACTAAAAACTAGTTTTCACTTTGGCATTATGGGGTATTGTGTGTGGATTTTTTTTTCATTCAGTCAATTTTAAATTGACACAACAAAATGTGGAAAAAGTGTGATAACACACTGTAATGCGGCACTGTATGTCTCAATATGTCCTGTATCAAACTTAATGTAAAGTTCAAATACAGTTCTTGAAATAACCTGCATGTACTGCAGGTTAAAAAATCTGCAGTACATGCAGATTACATGGGGCATGGGGCAGCGTACATGCAGTAAAAGTTAAAAAAAGTATTTAATCCCATGTAATCTGCATGTACTGCAGCATTTTTAACATGCAGGGGGTACTGCAGTACATGCAGTAAAAAATCTGCATGTACTGCAGGTTAAAAACTAGAGTATGATTTAGCTTTTTATTTTCTCAACAACAAACATGCCATAACAGTCACTGTACTGTAAGTCTCTGTATTGGATCAGACCTCATATGTATAGAATGTTGTTAGAAACATAGCTGGCATAGTTTGCTGGTAGTGTGTGAGCAGTCTAAATGCGAAACAGAGTCACTCCATCCAAACGTAAACTGTAAACAATGTTCTCCATGTTGTCACACAATGACGCTGTAAGGCTGTGGGAAACCAGACAGGCTTGTAGCCAATGAGGCGGGGAGGTCAGGAGGTGTAAAGGTGATTATTGTTCATATTACTGTGCTTTATTGTATATAGTTGATGTTGTGTGTGTTGCTGTCTTGATGTGATAATGTTCTTTGCACATTTCTATGGTTCTAAAAGAAAGCAAAGCATGTGGATACTTGTGAGAGATTTGGGGACCTGGAGACGTTTCAAGGGAACCACTTACAAAAAGCCTTATCACTTCTGTTCTGTTAGCAGATGCAACACAACTATTTTTGCACACATGTTACTGACAAGTTGCTGAGGCACTGTGAAGTCTTTTTGTGACCTACAGTAAACTGGTCAATGATCTGTGGAAGATGACTTTGAAAATGAAAAAAATAAAGGTCAGATATTTTAGGCATTAATTGCTTCTGTAATAACCAGGAATCTGTTCAGCATGTTGCTGGAATGTGAGAAATATGAGGAACAGAGAAAGCTACTGAAATCAGCAATTCAGAACGTTTTACTGTAGGGAGTTTACTTGGAAACACATTTAAAGTATACAACCAGATAATAACGTATTTGAAAGAAACTGGATTAATAGATCAAATGTAACACCGCCCCTCCCCAATTTTGCTTATTATTTCCATTTTCTGTCATTCTTTCCCCTGTCAATCTGACGTTCCACACAGTCCGGTAGGTGGCGGTAATGCGCCTTAAGTTAGTTGCCAACTGCCAATCCCCCCCAAAAAACGAAGAAGAAGACGCGGAAACAGGAAGTTCACATGTGTTGACCACCAGATCGCGTTTAGACTGTTATGATATCAGAATGGCAGAGATACAGCAGTTGAAAGTGTTTATCTCCGAGCGATTAACAGCGGCAGCTTTTGAGATATTCGGGGCGGTGGAAAGAACGATGTCAGAGTACCAAGGAGAAGTCTCCCGTTGCCAGGAGGAGAACCACCGTCTACGGACGTTGCTAAGCATCCGTTTTCAACCGGAGATAAAGCTACATAGAACAGGTTCGTTTTTATTACAGTACTACACTCAAGGCTGCAACTAGCTGCTACTCCGTTTTAATGTGAAGACCAAGTTATCTTGATGACTGAGGCATATGGGATGCTAGCCGGGCTGAGCACCAAAATGCGTTTTGAGCATGGAAACACCATGGATATGCTAGCTAGCTAGCTCTCAATGTCAAGCTATGGAGAGTGCTAAGCAGCTAGCGAACTACGTTTTACTTTACAACTGTAAGGAGGCGTTTCAATAGCTATTATTATATCATGTGTGGAACCTTGTATTGTTATATAAAGTGAGCAACCTTGTAATGTAGCTGTAGACACACTGACTTTAATGTAGCTGTAGCTAGATCGTAGATGGTAAGGCCCAATCCCAACACACCCCTTGCCCCTACAGTTTTGCCCTAACCCTCCATTTTGCACATTCACAAGTAGGGGTAGAGTGTCCCGATTCTTGTCGGGATGGAGGGGTAGGGTGAAGTGTTAGGGCTACATGGCCCTCCAAACAGAGTTGTTTCAGAGGCACACTCCAAACAGAGTTGTTTCAGAGGCACACTCCAAACAGAGTTGTTTCAGAGCCACACTCCAAATCTAGTGTTATGACAAACCTCCCAGAATGCCTTGCGAATCATCGGTAAGATAGTGGCGAACGCACAAGCAACAAAAGAAAAGCACAAAGGTCATTATGTTCTTCTTTAATACATTTGTAAAAGTGATGATAATCATCATATTATCTTAGTTTAATGTCCTTTCAATGTATTATAGACCTCTTCTTTATCACAAGCATAACAAAAAATCGCTAGTATGCTGATGTAGAATTGCGAGCGTTCATGCTTTCCTATGATACTACTGATGACGTATCAGGGACTTGAAGGGTTATCCCATTTAATAGGGGAAGCTTTCAACCACTATCCCTTGCAACTGTTCTGAGGGGCAAGCCGAAAAGAGAGTGGCTCTCCAGAACAAGGGGTAGGGGTGAAAAAGGGAAACAGGATTAGGCCCGATCCCAATTCCCTTTTCTACCCCTACGGCTCGTTTTCGAGTGTCACTCGATTCGAAGGCCTTGCCTTCGAATACGTCACAAGCCCTACCCCTTCAAATCTCAGCCCTTTGAATTGGGACAGCCCTTCACGGCGCCTACGTCATCAACAGTGGTTTAGACGCGGTACGGGTGACGCGTTGTGTTGCCGGCGAATTCTCACATCTCGCAATGCCTTCAGCTGTGTTTATTTCTGTTGCGTGTGCTATAAGGATCTTTTTTCGTTTGTTATCAACACACTGTAGTTAGACGTTCCTTTTTTAGTCTCTTCCGTCAGCGATGTATTTTTTGTGGACATCGCAATAATGACAATGAATGACTCCAACCAAAACACAGAGTATTAACCATCTGTCAGCGCACAATGTTCCTCCAAAGATACCTGTGACTCAATCCTCAGCCACCACATACACACGAGTCCATCAGTAGTCATAAAGCGTTGTCCAAAAATCACGTTACCAAGCGCCTTTCTCAGAACAATTCGTCGTCTAGAATCCAAAAATCAATCCATCATAGTGGTGGTCAAAAACGTAGAAAGAGGATCTCTTGGGGACACGGACACATTTGCCCGTGAAGGAGAGATGACAAATAAGCGGAAACATTTCTCAGTAGAGTCGAACGGTGATAGATCATCATCCTTTACGCGTATCCTTAACTGTTACATTTCGCGTGTCATATGCCATCAGACATGGAAATATGTCAATGCGCGGCTGTCATGCACAAATCAGCTTGTAACGTTAGACACACTTATATCGGCATGATAACGTTTTGTTGTTGTTGTGCTTGTTATAAAGAAAAGGTCTATAATGCATTGAAATGAATGATACAACCCATTAATAATATTACATATTAACAACTGCTCGGATTAGATTGCGGGTGGAAATAGGTCAAAATGCGCATCATGTACAAGTCAGCCGAACGTTTGATAGATAACTTTACATATGTACCATCATCCACTGTCAAACGCCACAGGTAATAATTGATTTATGATTGTACATCTCTGAAATGCTCGACTGTCATGCAGCGTTGCGTTACTGTAACGTTAGACACAGCACCGACATAAAAGCGATTTTTGGGTTAAGCTTGTTATAAATAAAAGGTCTATAATGCATTGTAATGACATTAAACTAAGACAATACGATGGTTATCATAATTTTTCAAATCTTTATTAATAAGTAATTACAGAGAAAGTAAAATGACATTTCCGCATTGAATAGAGCGACATAAGATTTCTGTAGATGATTCGCAATGCATCCTGGTATCAAGGGGTAGCGTACCGTTAGCCCTTCGAAGCTAGTGTGGTCCTGAAATCCCTCGAAACGAAGGGATAGTTAGCCCTCCCCCTTACCCCTAGCCCTCGATGAAATATGAATTGAGACAGCCCTCGCCCTAAACGTGAACGCGCAAATCGAGCCATAGGGGTGAAAACGAAGGGCTAGGGGTGAATTGGGATCGGGCCTTAGCCTTGGTTACGAATCCTGGGCGCATTCAAAAACATTTGATTGGTGTTAGCACGAGAGTTCACCATATTGCTTAGACCAGTCTATTCCTCAGGGTGTCCGCGGTGTCTTGAAAAGTATTAAAAGTTGATAAATCGATTTTGGGAAAATCAAGACCCTTAATAAGTATTAAAGTCTTATCACGATTTTATGAGGTCTTGAATGTTGTAGGTATTTTTCTGAATTAGACTCTGTCCAAAGAGTTTGTGTCCTAAAAACTTTTAGTAAAAGTTCGTGAATTTATTAGTTTTATAAAAAAACTAAGATGAACCGGAAACTTTAACGTAATGCATAACCCCGAGGTTACGTCACATGACGCCCTGAGAGCGAAAGACGAAAACGAATTTCTTTGAATCATTTTGTAGAAACGTGCAGAGATTATATGGTGTCTCGACACAGCGGTGAAACACCACTCACTGAACTCAAACGAAAACATTTCCGATGTTTTCAAGGCAATGTTTCCAGATTCGGACATTGCCAAGACGTTCTCCTGTGGCAAGGACACAACTGGATATATAATAAGATTCGGGATAGCACCATACTTTAAGCAGCAGCTCATTGACACCATTAACAAGGCTGGCCAGTTTGTGCTGATGTTTGACGAGTCTCTCAACCAGTCAACAAAAACGAAACAGCTCGACGTCCACATTCGGTTTTTGGCAGGATGACCGTGTTCAATCACGGTACATTGGCTCTCAATTCCTGGGACACGGAAAAGCTGACGACCTGCTGCATCACATCAAAGTAAGTTTATTTACATTTTTCATACTTGTGGACAATCGTGTGGCTAAAGTGTAGATTAATAGATGAGATTGGGATGTGGCAAGTGACTCGACACAGGTTGATGGGATTGGGGAGGAGGAGGCATGGACGGTAGAGAGGGTGGTTGTCTGTCAGTAAGGATAGAAATGTATCCCTAGGGATAAATGTGACACAGAGAGTGGTGTAATAAGGTTACTGTTGGATGTGTGATTTTGATTGATTGATTGATTGTGTGTGTGTGTGTGTGTGTGTGTGTGTGTGTGTGTGTGTGTGTGTGTGTGTGGTTATTGTGGGTCCTTTAACTAGCAAATTGTCTTCATTATTCTTGAGGAGTGAAGTTGGGTGACCAGGCTAGCAGTTCAGTTTAGCTTGAATGGCTTGGAAGTAATTTACATATAATGATGAGTGGAAATTAGGCTATAGTTAATATCTTACTGAATGTCTGAATGGCAGTGTATTTCAAGAATAAACATTTAATGAATATTGTCATTAAATACTAATTGCTGTGTCTATTCACAGGAATGTGTTGCAAAACTCAATATGAGGCAGCTTCTATCCATCAGTATGGACGGCCCAAATGTCAACTTGAAGTTGGCAGACCTCCTCCAGAAAGAGCATGCTGAGCTGTATGGTGCTCATCTAGTCAATGTTGGAAGCTGTGGGCTTCACACCATCCACAATGCAGTGAAGGCAGGTTTTACTATGTGGCAGCTGGACAAGCTCCTTCGAGCACTCCATTTCCTTTTCCACAATGTTCCAGCTAGGAGGGAAGACTTCACTGCCTTGACTGGGTCCACCTGCTTTCCGCTACCATTCTGTGGCCACGGGTAGGTTGAGAATACACATTGAGAAAGGGCTTGGCCTGAAATGTCTGTGTTTTTATGTGGCAACAATGAAGTAAAATTACACAGTTAAAATTGGAGTGACCTGACATTGTCCATTTTTGCACAGGTGGGTTGAACATGTCCCTGTGTCAGAGAGGGCAATTCTAGTGTGGCCAATGATCATGATGTACATGCAGTGTTTCCTCTATATGCATTATTCGAAAAATATACAGAGAGTAGAAGTGGATAGGTTACTGTAGGCTAAGACCATTTTCTGTGCATTCTTTTGTCAGTGTGAAAGTGTCTAAGCTTTTTTCAAATGCATCCGAATGAAATAATAGTAACACAGAAGATATCTACACTACACTGCTTTCCTTTTAATCACTTTACAGACACTGTGCCGTGTATTTGTCCAATGAAAGATTAACTAAATGACTAGAATTACATTTAACCTATTAGTAATATTTATTTAATTTCCCCTGTTCCAGGTGATGTGATCGTCCA
This sequence comes from Nansenia antarctica, assembly GCF_963989245.1. Classification (NCBI taxonomy): domain Eukaryota; kingdom Metazoa; phylum Chordata; class Actinopteri; order Argentiniformes; family Microstomatidae; genus Nansenia; species Nansenia antarctica. The sequence goes on along the minus strand of NC_137677.1, from coordinate 22,093,474 downwards.
ACAGTTCCAGAGCTTTCAGCCAGTCTTACCCTGAGCTGTCCAAGTTTTCTTAGAGCCTTCTACTTCTGTCCCATGGACAAGCCACGGTAGAAAGAGGATTCTCCATCAACAAGGAGGTTGAAACGTGCAACATCCTTGAAAGGTCGATGGAAGCTTTGAGGTTGATCTGCGACAAGGTCTGTGTCTGTGGGGGTGTTCTCAAGGTACCTCTCACCAAGGAGTTCATGGGTTCAGTAGCCTCTGCAAGGTCAAAGTACAGGATTTACCTGGAAGATGAACGGAGGAAGAAACTGAGTTCTGCACAGGGCCTCAAGAGAAAAGCCGTTCTAGAGGACATAGAAGACCTGAAGAAAAAGAAAAAGGTTCTGACAGAGGTGTGCCACTCCCTCCAAAGAGATGCTGATCAGCTAGCCGAGCAGGCAGAGGGGAAATGTGGATCATTAATGGCCCAGCTGCTCACAAAATCAAACACCCTGAGAAGAAGATGCAAAGAAAAACAGAACACACTGGTTGAAACTGAGAAGCTGCTGGACTCGAAATCAGACGAGCTGAGGCACATGAAGTCATGAACTGTCAAGATCTTTTTTTGGGTTGAGTGGAGCACGTCATGACCAAACCCAAACCTGTCTGAGAATACTGTTGTTGTTCAAATGGTGAATTAGGGAGGGGAGATGGTCCTAGGACGTGTGTCTCCCTTGGTGGGAAGAGTCACATTACGTCTTGTTTCTTAAATCCCTTTTTGTTTAACTAAGAGTTATTGGGATGTTATATGGACAGGATATGTTCTTTATCCTACATTAGGTCTACTGTATTGAAACATATGTGTATGCATGTTGGTGAGAGTATGCTGCCCTAACTGACTGTGTGCGTGCGTGTATATCTGTCTGTTTGTGTGTACGTGTATTAGGGATGGACGGTTTCCAATTATTGAAACCGAAAAACCGTCAAAGACTAAAACCGGGGTTTTCCGGTTAAACCCCCCCCCCAAAAAAGAGCGCCAATTTCAAATAATTGAGCCCTACTGCTACAATACACTCATGTCGAACACCATTAAAACACCGTAAGCACAGTCGCAACACATTTAGGCTACTTAGTTTCACAAATATAAGTGGAAAGGCAGACTTTTGTAAGCTACACCATACATGAACACTTAACACACCAGCTCTGCTGATCCAGGGTGCACGCCTGCACGGAAGATCATCTCTTGGAACAGCGTCTTCATTGAATGAACTGCTTTCTCAATATCTTGGTTCTTAGACAAAGTTTCAGCTGCTGCTCAATGTATTTAAATATTTGAATACTGCTCAATAATCACTGAAATATTAGACTTAGAATTATGCAGTGAACATACTTAAAGCTTTTCATAAAAACCACATGCCGCGAGACTGACTCGTCCTGAACTGTCGTAAGTCAATCAACAAAGAATGCCCCATCAAAATAAGTGCCCATGGTAGAGCTGTCAAAATAGAGCTTTCAAAATAAATGTACTAATACAGATAGAGATAAATACAGAACTACCTTTGCGTCACTAAGTGACCACGTATCTTCTGAGACATGCGTTCTGTCATCACTTTCAGTAGCGCCTTCACACACAGTGGCGCTGTGCACAAACACTCTTGATCCGTATAGCTCTTGTTTTATTATATTGTGGTTTAGTAAATACTGCACTTGGAGTTACATTCAATGCATGATTTGTGTTATAGAACATGAATAAAGTTTGATTGATTGATTGATATCAAATCAAATCACATTTTATTTCTATAGCGCATTTCTCACAAAAATGACCCAATGCGCTTTACAGAGAGCAGCGAAAATGATCTTATTAAATGTAAGCGAGTAATTGTAAAAAACCTTTCCTATCTACCAATAACTGAAGGCAACTATCTTTGGTACCAGTGAAGTGGTAGGTCGCGTGGATGGGCCTGCTTGAGCAGCGTCGGCCTGTGAACACGAGACCATCCTTGCAGCAATAAGCGGGTGATTTGTTTTTAGATGGCGACGTAAATTCGAAGTATTGCCATCTTTGGCTACCACCATATTCATGCAGTGTCGACACACTGCCTCGTCCACGTTTGCTGGCTCACCTGTGTCATTTGGTACGAAACCAAAATGAGTCCATACAACAGAAGTCGTGTTTTTCTTGAACACCAACTCGTTCACGCTAGCCATAGTTTTTTTCTCCTCACTCTCTGCTCTGAAGAGAAGCTGTCACGTGACCCGTCTTTTTAGACATGTCATTTATTTGACAAGTTATAACAAAGTTATAATGTTTACAAAATCACTTTTATAGCATCTTCAACCACACACTCTTGTACACACTCTAGGCATGTATTATATAGCAATCTATGATATTTTGATAAAATGTAAAAATAAAAAAAAAATCCGGTTTCAGACGGTTTTGATAAAAAAACGTTTCTATTTGTATAAACCCCGGTTTTCGGTATAACCGAAAAACCGTCCATCCCTAACGTGTATGTGTGGTGTGTGTGTACGTATGCATCTGTGTGTGTCTGTATATCTGTGCGTGTGTGTGTGTGTGTGTGTGCATGTATGTTTTTAATAAACCTTGCCTTTGGTTTAATTTTTCCCAGCCTATTTGAATTATGTTGTATGATAGTGGTCTAGTCTATTGCAAACTAAAACTGTTATGTTAAAGGTGTCACTGATGTAAACGGTTACAGCTCGAAGTGGCGGTGAGGTCTGGAAAAATATTGACAAGGTCTTGAAAAAGTATTAGAAAGGTATTGAAATGAACCTCAAGATTCCTGTATATACCCTGATTCCTTTTAAATCCATCCAGTGTAGAGTGCACCCAGAGGGGTAGAGAATCAGGCCGCAGCCCCGTCAATGTGGAAGACGCTTTAGCACAACAATTCATAGTAGTGCCTAACCTCTGTTAGGTTTTTGGTAATCCGTATGTTTGTGAAATTAACTCTCCACTATATGTGCCTCTTCCTTTGTTTACTCTACACAGATCCACCTCACAGCCCAGCTACCATGTCTGAACACAAGTCTACAGAGTCCCTGGGTTCTGGCTGTGGTTCTCCAGCCCAGACAAGCACAGAGCGGGGTCCAGAGATGGTGGCAGTAAAGCTGGAGGACTGCAGTCAAACACTGGAACTCAATGTGGTAGTGAAAGAGGGAGAGGAGGAAGTGATGGTGACAGAAGAGGAAGGAGGAGAAGAAGTGGTGGAGAAAGACATGATGGTGAAAGAGGAGGAAAGAGTAGAGGATGTGGAGGAGATGGATGGTAAGTTAATGTTATGAAGTTGTCTAATGTTAGGATGAGTGGAAAGTGATATTTAGATAGTTCTCTCCATTTCCCTCCTTTCCTTTACATTTCATATGGTCTGGTTTTTGTTGAGAAATATTGGTGTGAATCACTGTTGATAAATGTGTGTGAATGAGTGCGCACATTTTGGTTCTGTTACCGGACCAACCAACCAAAAACCACAAACCTGAACAAACTATCATATAGACCACCGCCAGGTCACGCCACTCAAGGGAGCTCAGATGGAGCTGGCCAGGCAGTGATAGTGTTAGGGTCAGAATGACCCAGACAGTGATGGGGTCAGGGTTAGATGGAGCTGGCCCAGGCAGTTATAGGGTTAGGATCAGACTGAACCAGGCAGTGATAGCTTTAGGGCCAGACTGACCCAGGCAGTAATAGGGTTAGGGTCAGATGGAGCTGACACAGGCAGTGATAGAGTTAGGGTCAGACTGACCCAGGCAGTGATAGGGTTAGGGTCAGACTGACCCAGGCAGTGATAGGGTTAGGGTCAGACTGACCCAGGCAGTGATAGGGTTAGGGTCAGACTGACCCAGGCAGTGATAGGGTTAGGGTCAGATGGAGCTGACCCAGGCAGTGATAGGGTTAGGGTCAGACTGACCCAGGCAGTGATAGGGTTAGTGTCAGACTGACCCAGGCAGTGATAGGGTTAGGGTCAGATGGAGCTGGCCCAGGCACTGATCGTAAGGTGTATGTACCCGTTTGGTAAGCTAACCCCATACTTTTATTTTTCATTCTTCTTAGAAAACCAGACCACCTTTTCTGTTCTTCTGTTCAGTCAATGTGGAAGACGCTTTACTACAGCATCTCATAGTAGTGCATATCTTCTGTTAGGTTTCTGGTCATTTGTATGTTTGTGAAATTAACTCTCCACTATGTGCCTCTTTCTTTGTTTACTACACAGATCCACCTCACAGCCCAGCTACCATGTCTGAACACAAGTCCACAGACTCCCTGGGTTCGGACTGTGGTTCTCCAGCCCAGACAAGCACACAGCGGGGTCCAGAGATGGTGGCAGTGAACCTGGAGGACTGCAGTCAAACACTGGAACAGAATGTGGTAGTGGAAGAGGAGGAGGGAGAAGTGATGGTGAAAGAAGAGGAGGAAGGAGGAGAAGTGGTGCAGAAAGATGTGATAGGAGAGGAAATAGAGGACACACATTTGGGTGGTAAGTTCATGTGATGAATTTGCTAATGTTAAAATTAGGGTTGAGTACCGTTTGGTTTTATTCGATACCGGTGCCAAATCGATACTTTAAAAACGGTCCGGTACCTAAATCGGTACTTTTGATAAAAATAAATAAAAATGTTTCCTCCAGGATTTTTCACATCAGTTGCGGGGTGGTCACTGACGCGATTTTCCGAGTGCATGCCATTAATGACGAGCAGCGATGTTTTATATAAGGTGATAAAATACGAACATATCCTGATGCTACAGCTGCAGTAGAACATGGGGAACTACAGCACTGAACATAGGTTACCGTATAATATACATGTGACTGACAGATACGCCCAAGACACACACACACACACAGTGAAAGATAATCTGCTCATTGAATATGAAGTATACAAGAGTACACACAGAACCGGGAACGCGCATACAGCACTGAACAACATCCGTAGAATATAAACTTGTGACTGACAGTCACATACATACACACACACACACACTGAAAGATTATCAGCTCATCAATATGAAGTAGGCCTACATGAGAGTACACGCACAAAACGGGCTAACGTTACTCATTAACTGTTTACACAAGTAAAATCACAGTTTGACAGTCAGATGGAGCATTCGGTAAACAATCAACAGCAAGGTAATGCATCAGCTGAGTTAAAGAAAACCAACTTTTACCTTTGATGACAGTGACATGATGATGTTCGTGATGATTTCAGATTATTTTTGCCCCACGCATATTGCCCTGTAGTTAGACCGCGCGACCACAGCTTCCTTGTGTCTCTTATTGTCCAAATGTTCCCTGAATTTTAGCTGCATGTTTTTCCAGTATGTAAATCCGTTGTCAAAAAAAATTCGACTCCAATTCTTTTCCCCTGCCAATGTCGTTGTTAAAGTGATGGAGAGACGCAAAGGAGAGGGATTTCCTGAAATCAACATTTCCCGCTAAATTCAGACCAATCACAAAACTGTTTTGCATGCGCGTCGCCTCGCACTTGTTGAGAGCGATTCAGTCTCGGATTACATGCACTGGAACTAACAGGCGATGTCACGTGCGGTTGCATGTAACATCCGTTTCGGACACCAGGGGGCGACAGAGGAACCGAAACGAGGAACCGGAGGTAAAGTAACCGGTACCATACCGGTACCGGTTTTCGGTACCCAACCCTAGTTAAAATGGTATTCATTGGACAACTCCTAGTCAGTGCTCTATGGTGTTAATAGTGTACTACTGTAACAGTCAATACTTAGTTTGACAGTGCCTCTTTGGTCTCTTCTATTGTGGCATTGATAAGTCTCTCTTGAACTCTGTGTTCAGTCATTATATTCTACAGACCCCAGAGATGTTGTCACTTCTGCCCCGATACTGTTTTTTGCCACCGATACCGATCACAGATAATCTATGAGAAATACCGGCCGATATACTGCCGATACCTATCAAATAATAGCCTAATACTAATAGGATAATAAAAAAAAGAAAATTAGTGTGGATGAGACAATTGACAATTGAGCATCCGATAAAGCGAGGCCTAGGCCTAAATGTTTTAAAAGTCTTTTTAAAAATCTCCACAAACCTTTTGCTAGGCTGGCCGAGTTGTGTCTGTACACTTTCTCTGCCTTTTTCTTCTCCTTCTCTGCGGTCAGCTTTTCAAACTCGCCATGCTCTGCTACGTGATGCACAGTAAGGCCCGATCCCAATTCACCCCTATGACTGTTTCACCCCTCCTGCTCCGTTTCATGTTTTCATCGGGGGCTAAGGGGGAGGGGGAGGGCTATCCACGGCTCAGTTTGGAGATTTTTTGGGACCACGTTAGATTTCTGAGCCATAACCCTACCTCCCAGGATGCATTGCGAATCATCTACAGAAATCTGATTCCGCTCTAGGCAATGCGGAAGACAACCACACATGTCATTACTTTTTACTCTGTGATTACTTGGTAATAAAGATTTGAAAAATTATGAAAATTATCTCATTATCTTAGTTTAATGTCATTCAATGCATTGTAGACCTTTTTTTATAACAAGCATAACCAAAAATATATAACTAAAAATAACCAATATATGCCGATGTGCTGTGCCTATGCTTAACATAGAAATACACCGTTCCAAAGTCCAGCGCGCTTCAGCCAAGTTTAAGATCTGAGGGTTTTGGTGCTCAGCAGTAGAGGACAATAATAGCTAAACTATAACCTGGGCACTTCCATTAGACTACCAAAAGCAAGACAATGGAGCACTCATATCTGTGCGTTTGTCACCCTGTTCCTCTGCAACAAACGCAGAGATTGTATGAGCGCCCCGGCGTCCCTGTCCAATAGAAGCGCCAGGCACAGCCTCCCCATAGAAATACACCATGTCATCGGAGCGCGATTCACATTTCTCAGATGTACAATCCTGTTTAAAATAAATAAATAATAATAATCTTACATGTGTCGTTTGACAGCGGGTGATGGATTTGATGTAAAGTTATCTATCAAACATTAGGCTGATTTGTGAATGATAGTCACGCGTTAGGACCTATTTCATGTCGCATTTCTCCTCTTTGATGGCATATGACGCTATAGCTATGGCACTTATTAAACCAAAACACGCAATCTAATCCAAGCAGTTGTTATTATGTAATATTATTGATGGGTTATATCATGTTCTGACTAACAGCGGCTGTTTCTCCAGCGTTCCTGTCACATCGAATTTCGGAACGCCATGAAAATAAATCTGCCCTCCGTGTCTAATGTTATCTATCTAACGTTACATGTTTTAAGGCTGATCTGTGCATGATACTGGTGCATTTTGACATACTTCATGTTGCATTCCCCCCTTTGATGGCAGATGATGCCTGAAATTTACCTTAAGTTCAGCCGCGAAGTTCTTGCATGGTTTTCCTATCTCAGTGCAGACTGGCAGGGTAGGAGCACAGGATGATAGCCTACAGATCACCTATTCTGCCATGGTCTGATAATGAAGCATTGTTCTTTTTTGTTTGATGACTTTGATCCGTTAATAGTGTAAAACCGAGCGTCAATGCTTTTCTATGACACTACTGATGACGTATCAGGGTCTTGAAGGGTTGTCCCATTTCATAGGGAAAGATTTCAACCACTATGGCTTGTGGCTCTGTTCAGAGGCCTTGGCTCCAAAGCAAGTGGCACTCCAACACAGATAACATTTGCGTATCTGCAACTTCTGCACATGCTTCTGGTTAGGGGTGTAACGGATCACGGATAATCCGTGATCCGTACGGATCGCCCCCCACGGTTCGGCACGCATGTGTACCGCGGATTAATTGCAAAATGTAACCAAGTAATAATATTACTTAATATTAGTTAATATCCCTTGTAAATCACAATGTAGAGTTGCCATGAAAAGATAGACGCGACAGTTGCGTGCTTTCTTTTACTCTAAAGCGCAATGATAGGTTGATAATGGGGGAAAAAAATCCAGAACAACAAGGCTGCGTTCGTAAATTCGCTCTGGAATCTGATCAGCATTCATGGAACACCTCTTGTCCAATCAAATTACTTGGTCCCTTTATGACGTCGGACCCAGTGTGCTCTCCGGCGCTCTCAGTGTATGGGAACACTTTGTCTTCTCTGTCAATTATAACAATGACGGACAGTGTCATTGGAAGTGTGGTTGATAAAAAAGTTACGGTGTTTAAGCGTTGTGCAACGAGAAAGTCGTACGAGCATGACCACACATTTGACGGGAGTGTTGACGGGAGGCACGAAAAAGGCAGCTTGATAACTTCTGATAATGTAGCCAATTTTTTCATACCATGTTTAAAGTAAGGTTTCACTTTATTATATAGTTAAAAGTGGCAGAAAACATGTTTATTTGTCTGCTTTAAAGAGCCCAGTGATTCACTGCTGCAACCAGGTGCCTCCTCCCGCTCTCCTACGGCATCATTTAAGTTGAATGAATGAATGAATGAATGGTCTTTATTGTCATTAATATAGTACAGGTACCATACAACGAAATTTGTGAGGGGGGGCTCCCCTGGTGCTAGGAAAAAAATACTAAAAACAAGAAGGGAAAAGAGCTGGTTTACATAAATAAAGGCTATATACACTATCCACTATACTATACTATACAAATAAAACACTGTGCTGTACTCTATGCTATGCTATACATATCCTAACATTTCCTATCTCTGAACCTTATGTGCACGAGGGTTGTCATATTGCACATAGTATTATTGCACATTCACACATTGAATTTAATATGTAGCCTAATGTTTGAGTGTAGAATATGTTATACACACACATATATATATACCAGTTTTGACATCTTGAATGTTGTTGGGTTTTTACACAGTAAAAGTGGTGTTTTTACAGAATTCGAGGAAAAAGCTTTTTATTTTTATTTGTATGTTTTGTGTTGATCCGAAAAATGATCCGATCCGTGACTCAAAAACCGTGACACGATCCGATCCGTGACTTAGGTGATCCGTTACACCCCTACTTCTGGTGCATACTGGGAACTGGAGTCCTAAGGTTATAAACACATATCACCAGACACACTGCTGACATATTTTAGTTTAACAAGCATGAGAGAGTGGCTCGTTTAGGTTAATGAGCATGTGACAATGAATTGGCTCAAGTTGTTTGCGTCATTGATAGGGCTGTCCCTAACGACTATTTTTCTAACGATTAATCTAGCGATAATTTTTTCGATTAGTCGGTTATGAATGAATGAATGGACTTTATTGTCATTGCTACAGTACAGGTACCAAACAACGAAATTTAGGAGGGGTGGCTCCCCTGGTGTTAGGAAAGGGAAGAAAAAAAAAACCGTTAAAAAAAAATCACAAGAAGGGAAGGAGCTGGTTTACATAAATAAAGGCTATGTACACAATCCACTGTACTATACTGTACAGATAGACGACTAGGGTTGTCATATTGCACAATAGTATTGTTTCACGTTATTTAAAGTGTCACAGTTTGCAGGCTTGAAATGTACATGTTTGTGCCTCCGCACTACACCTGATTTTTTCAGTCCAGCAGCTGCCATACAATCCGTCCAGACTGTCCAGGGCCCAGAACTTAGGTCTTTGCTGTGTTCAGGGCCTGGACGGCCCTGTGGTAGAAGCTGTTCTTCAGTCTGTTAGTCTTAGCGGCCAGGGTCCTGAACCACCTTTTCGAGGGCAGCCTGGTAAAGTGTACGTACCCAGGCTGGGTCGGGTCCCTGGAGATCTTGGAGGCCTTCCTGAGACAGCGTGTGTTGTACAGCTCTTCCAGAGAGGGGAGGGGGGCGCCGGTGATCTTCTGTGCTGTTCTCACGACTCTCTGTAGCGCATTTCTCTCCGCTGTTGTGCAGCTGGAGAACCAGTTGCAGATGCCGTAGGTGAGGATGCTCTCCACTGCGCAGCGGTAAAAGGTCACCAGTATCTCCTGCTTGCTGTGTTCCTTCCTGAGGCATCTCAGGGTGTATAGCCGCTGTTGTGCCCTCTTGATGGTGCCTTTTGTGTTGTCCTTCCAGGTCAGGTCATCCCGCAGGTTACTCTAACGACTAACAATATATTTTTTTACTGTTCGATTAATGTATCACTTAATTTTCCTCAAAATAATGGCTGTATTGTCTCTCTGTTTAACAGTGTCTATATAAAGCACTCTGGGTAATAGCTGCTGCTCTTATAAAACAAAGCAGCGTATGACATGCACATTACTCAGACGGCCACCCCTTTAAATGATCAGCTGATGTATGGGGGCTGTCTGTGGGCCCGCAATTAAACACAGACACCTTTAATTCGGCGAACTGCTACTACTACTACTGTAACTGCCTCTGTCAAACAGCCCCAGACACACTATGTTTAGCCAACTTGAATGCCAACATGGCCATCAGGGTTTTTCCTGGCTCAAAATGAGGCGGAGGTGGTACCAGTGGTGTTTGACATCGGGGGGGACCCATGAAGCACTTAACATCAAACACTTAATTTCTTGCTTTCTGGTGAATTAATATGCACCAATTTGTGCCCTTTCTGTATCAATTTATGGTGGAATTATTTATGTAAAGGAAAACACAATATTCAGGCACCAGATGACCAATCAAAATATAATGCAATATAAGGCTCTCAGGCATTCTGTACTTTCAAATATGTATTCTCCTTGAGCAGTCAACATACTATCAGCTATTTTGCTAGCAGAAACGAAAGCTAACTTATTTGCGAAACAGCGCCCCCGCCACCACTTCGGCGCAGTGCAGCAATTGCAGTTAGAAATGACAGAAATCCACCGAGTGCAACGCTTGTAGAAAATACGACCCGTCAGTTTGTCGAGAGCTGGAGGCGGCTAGAAATATGACGGAGGCGGCACCAGAAGACAAGACATACAAACTGTAGAAGATTGATACCCCTCCACCCACCCCTCCCTCTCAAACATGTCTGCATGCATATATATATATAGATTTGCCCAGGGTTCGAGTTATAAGCTGAACTCTGTGGGGGTCTCCAAAATAACAGTGCGAAATGTTCTCATGCACGCGCGAATCATGCCCACACAGCGATGGGACTTACAAGTTTTAATTAGCTATAGGCAGTAGCGGATTAAGGTGGTCAGTGGCCCTAGGCTACTCCTTTGTGTGAGGACCCCCCGCCCCCATACACAAGCCTCCCCCCTCCCCAAAATATACAACTCACGAGCACCCTGCACACACACACCACTCATAATGCTTTACCATAAAACACTTAAACACTTTAATAACACAATAACACAACAGTGTTAATAATGCAAAGAATAAAAAAAGGTTCAGTGCATTCAGTTCTGTCTCTATTGCTCTCCTCTCCCGTTGTCTCTCTGTTACTGTCCTGTTGTCTGTCTCTCTGTTGCTGTCCTGTTGTCCGTCTCTCTGTTGCTCCCCTCAGCTCCAAATGACAGAAATGAATTAGCTAATTAGTTGGCATGTAAACATATAGTTAGGGTTGGGTACAGTTTGGGTTTTATTCGATACCGGTGACTAGTGCTGTCCCAAACGACTATTTTTCTAACGATTAATCTAGCGATTATTTTATCGGTTATTCGATTAGTCTAACGACTAATTTATCGATAAGTCTAACGATAATTTTTGTACTGAATTTTTATTTTTATTTTTAAATAAGTATTTGTCTCCACCTCACTGCTATGTTTAGCCAACTTGAATGCCAACATGGCCATTTAGAAGTCTGTCCATCACCACAACACATAGCTAGCTAACGTTACTCTCGCTGCTATGTTATGATTAGCTAAATTGATGCTAACGTAGCATGCGAGCTACGAGCTAGATAACGTACAGTAGGTGCTCGCACCACAATGACAATAGGCTACCGTAGCTAGCCAGCTACATAGCTAACGTTACTAACACCAGAAGACAAGACATACGAACTGTGGTGAGCTACATTGCTTGTGTAACATTAGCTAGTAGCTATCAATTTTTCACTGATACACTTAATTGTCTCGCCTGGTAAAATAAAGGTTAAAAAAAAAAAAAAAAAACGCCATTTTGTTTTTTTACGACTAACCGACGCATATTACGCTAACCGACGTATTGACGTAGTCGGTGACGTCGACGACGTCGAATAATCGTAACAGCCCTACCGGTGACAAATCGATACTTTAAAAACGGTACCGGTACCGAAACATCATCCTCATCCTCATCCTCCTCCTCAAATACCAACATATCCTGACGCCACAGCTGCAGGCTACTCATTTCACCACATCAACAGCCCCACATGAAACAACAGCTGTAAAAGCGATAGTCACACATGTATCTCGGCCAATAATTGTGTTATTTTTGCTATACAGAAGGAGCGAAAAATATGTACACTAGGTTAGTAAAAAGTAAAAGCCACCTTACCTTTACGGAGACAAGATAGACCAAAGTGGTCTGTTTTCAGTAGGCTGCGGTCGCGGTCCTGGAACCCATGATGCTGACGTCCGATGTCCTTTCTTTATCCAAGATTGGATGAACGGGAGAGGGTCAAATTTGTCAGCAGGGCTAACGTTAGGTGTCATAGCAGGTTTCTTTGATAAAAACCCGAAATGTTCTAGGCTTGATGACCCGGTCGGCAGCAGTGGCCTTTTTTTGGGCGGCATGGTAGCTACTGTATGTATATACTCCTGTATAGCTAATGAATGAATGTTTGCTTCTCAATAATAGGCTAGGTGCACGATCTCCACTACTTCCTGAAAGGCACCTTGCATGAACATATCCTGTCTCACTCTATTGGTTTAATTGATTAATCAGCTGTGCACTGTGTGTTCCAACGGTTTACCGCACAGCTGATTAATCAACCTTTTGCTGTTGCTCAATATTCTACTGCGCCCCATGGTGTCTTGGTGGTGAAGTGCAGGCAGTCAAAGGCATACTGTCATTCACAGGAGATTAATGGTGCGCGTAGTTCTTTTGGAAAACGTGTTTATTTTACAATATTTATAATATAAATTAAATAATATTCATTACATTGACATTTTGATCAAATAATAGTTGTGGTAATGTATTATTAGCGACCCCGACAGATTTTTGATTTTACTGCCTTCAAGGGAGCTCAGACCATCTCTATGGGAGCTCAGCTCCCATTGGCTCCCACATAACTCGAACCCTGGATTTGCCCATCTACACACACACAAATATAAACAAGTTTACGACTAGCAGATCTTCTAGTAGGCACCCACTTCTTTACATATTTCATGGGGTTCCAACACTCAAGAGGAGGTCCAACTAGTTAAATAAAGATAAGAGCTGAGGTGTTTTCAATTCTCAGTTGTGTGCGCAAAGGTGTGACAACATTATTCATTTCTGAAAAACCTCTTTCCCAATCTGCACTACTCACAGGAATGGTATCAATTGCATGTCTGAGTTTAAGAAGGGCTTTCTGCATGGTGATCTGTGTATGGTCTATTATGTTTGGCAATATAATATGCTATATTGAAGACATTCTTAGTGGAGGCTAGACACTCCTCTTGTGTTTTCAGAAAGTTTGACTCCAAAGTGTTTTCACCCAGTTTTTTGTTTTGTTTGTTTTTCTACTATTTCTTCTGCTAGCTTGTGGCTCTGTGAGACACTGTGTTCTTGTATCTTCTTTCTCAAAGATTTCATTTGTTTCTCCCTGGTTCTGCCATATTGGCCATCAAACTCTACCTAGCTATGACAGATTCAGTTAATCCATTAATCAGATACCCAAAGCTAAATATATAAGCTGCAATAAATTATTTTAGAAACACTCCAGAGATGTGGTGTTACTTCTGGCACTTCTGAGTCTATGGAAGCAGCACTTGTTCTCATGTTGTTTCTAATCCTGTATATGTTCCTATTCTTACAGGAGAGAGCTCCAACCCAGACTCAGACATGGAGCCCAGCTCCACCGCATCAGGAAGCCATAAACAACACAGACGGAGGAGGAGGAGCTCAAGACAGAAGAATCACCACTGTTTAGATTGCAGTGAGAGTTTCATTTGTCCAACTCACCTTAAATCACAACCACAGACTCAAGGAGGACAGAAGACTCACTCTTGTCTTCAGTGTGGAAAGAGATTTGGTTATATGAGCAGACTAAAGAGCCATCAGAGAATACACACAGGAGAGAAGCCATTCTGCTGCTCCCAGTGTGGGAAGAGTTTCAGTGTGGCAGGAAACCTAAAGACACACCAGAGAATACACACAGGAGAGAAGCCATTCTGCTGCTCCCAGTGTGGGCAGAGTTTCAGTGAGGCAGGTGTCCTAAAGAGACATCAGAGAATACACACAGGAGAGAAGCCATTCTACTGCTCCCAGTGTGGGAAGGGTTTCAGTCAGGCAGGACACCTAAAGAGTCACCAGAGAACACACACAGGAGAGAAGCCATTCTACTGCTCCCAGTGTGGGAAGGGTTTCAGTGAGGCAGGAAACCTAAAGAAACACCAGAGAATACACACAGGAGAGAAGGTTTAAGGAGGCAGGAGCCCTAAAGAAGAAGGGGGGGGGGGGTCTGCTGGCTGCACCATCATCTACTGTATGGATATTTACTTGTTGATCGTATCAGGGAGAAGGTTGTGTCATGACATGTGCCTTTTCTAGATTATTTTCTCTCAATTCCGCCTGTCCTCTCCTCCTACCCTCCCTTCCTCTCCTCTCCTCCCTTCCTCTCCCTCCTGGAGAGTGAAAGAGGAATCGAGGTCGTAGGAGTTGAGATGTCCTTGTCCCCTCCTGCGTCATGTGGTCACCGCCCCTTCCACCCAGATGTGGCCTTGGTGTTTAGAAGCCGAGTGTGACTGAATACTGGTATGTTGTTAAGTTTGCAATAAATCCTCCTAACGTTTCAGCTGGAAGACTGAGATGTTGTACATCATATCACATTAAGATATACATCCTATCACTTCTCAGTTTTCTATTAGATCAGCTTATTTTCTGGACATACGCCTGGACGTACTCCAACACTATTCCTCCCCCCACATTTGTTAGATTGGCCTCTAGCCTGTGTGTACGGATTGACATTGACAACAATGCAGATTTTGTTGTTGTTGTTTTTTATATGTGTTTTTATTTTTTTATTATTCTGAAAGTTTAAATGTTTTAGAGCCCCCTCAATATAACAATCAACAGTTTTAGGATCCTTAAATACTTATAATTTGTCAGCGAACTAAGCTTGTTTTCATTACGTGATTCACAACACTCGTCTGCTGTAACACATTCTGAGCTTTGTACTCGGGTGAGTGTTGTCATGGTGATACATGTCTTGTTCAGATTTTCTCCGCTAGTTGAATCGAGGTGTACCAACATTCACATAAACAATAAATCTTCATCTAATTTCAACTGGTTTCAGTGTATGACATCATCATTTGAGAGCTGACAATCTACACTTTCATAATCTGTATTAAAAAAAAAGGAAAGATGACCGTATCGACTTGGTCCACCTTTCACCAGCTGCTGTCACTCACTTTGGTATAAAATGGTGCCAGTGATGTCATTGATGCATTATTTCATAAGGGAACATTTCAACCTCATGACTCACAATAATAGAGCAATCTGCCAACAGTGTGGGAATAATATTAGATAGTGATTGAGTCAATTATTTATCACAATTTCCCCTTTCAACAGAATACAAAACAACACAACTTTCATAAATAAATACATAGAGCATGGAGAAATTAACATTTTATATTCATCACACTTCTGAAATGATCCTTCAAAATACAGACCTCTCTCTTTCTAGGCTGATTGTGTAAAAAGAAATGATATATGAACTGGGTGTTGGAAGTTTACCAGTGTTCTGGGTACATTCTGAATGTACGTTGTTATTCATGATGACTTTGTGTTATTGTAATAAAGGCCTCAGTTGAGACTCCTTGTGATGTCATCAGATATCGATATTACCATCCTCGTTCTAGCTATGCTCTAACATGTTTACTTTTTCTAGATAATTTTAGAGATGTTGATCATCATCTACAGTGACTCATTCACTAGTAAGCTGTCATGTATTGAGGCTGGACGACACTGACAAGAGAAGCAATTGGAGACCACAATAACACAGATTCATCAATCAAAATATCTATCTATCTCTCTATCTATCTCTCTATCTCTCTATCTCTCTATCAATCGATCTATCTATCTCTCTATCTATCTATTCTTGTAACTATCTATATCTACCTACCTATCTATCTACCTATGTATCTATCTATCTACTGTATCTATCTATATCTACCTACCTATCTATCTAACTATCTATTAGCTTTTGAAGACAGTGAAAGTGGCAATTAAAAAAAAAGAAAATGTGTTAATGTTCTCAAATTGTTTATTTCCATTAATGTATTCTTTCCAACTTAAGTAAAATGTATATGTTACGGTATATGTGGGAAAACTAGGGTTAGGGTTAGGTGCTAGGGGGACGTGGTACATGCTGGCATGTCTAACCCTAATCCTAACCCTAACCGTAGCACCCTAGCACCTAACCCTAACCCTAGTTTTCCCACATGTACCGTAACATATATTCATGCTTTGTCACAGGTCGGACCATGACCGTCGATGCCATTCAATGACTTTTTATTGAATCAAAACATCTAATAATTCTACAGAATGATGAGTTCATTACTCACAACCAGAACAGAATCTTCAACAAGTAAGAACTAACCCTCTCATCCTGCCTGCGCGCTTATATGCACTCTAGAGCACTGATCAATACTACCATCTGTTGCTACCAAGAGCCCCAGAGAGACCCTGAGCTCCAGGAGGTTTATGACCCACTTAGGTCATCAATCTGTCCAGACTAGGAGTCTATTCCCGCGACACGAAGGAACGAGAGGGACAACTCAGACGGTGGGAACGAACAGAGTGCTGAAGCGAAGACCTCACTAGTGATTATTAAGTTTATAGCTGTGTCGGAGGGCAGACATTACACCTTAAATCTGCTACAATTCTCCCCGGTCGTGAGGAAGTTGAGCAGGTCGACCATAACAACTTTATAAACGTGGAGATCGGTGAATGTTACATGAGCGCAGGTAAAGAAACATGAGCGTCTCTGTAATGTAGTGTTTCATTCACCTGAAATGTCCGTGATGCTCTAAGTTACGTCGGAAGTGTTTCAGAAATCTCATTCTTAATTAATTGACGATATCATTTGTCATCATATCATATTGTTTATATTCATATTTTATAAAAAAGTTCACACACATGAATATGTATAGTTTTCAGAGACAAAGAACTGGGATTCGTACACGCTCAATTGCATAAGCATCTTGTTTATTTTGTTTATTTATTGGAAGGATCCCCATTAGCTATGCCCATAGGCATGAGCTACTTTTAGTGGGGTTCACATTTAAAACATACTGTAGCGAACGGGAATCTTCTAGTGTAACTCGCCCCATGCGGGAGTCGAACCCCGACCTCCCACATAACCGACGGCCGCGCTAACCATTAGACCAAGAGAGTTAACTACCTTGGAGGAGCTGTTACCGGGGCCTCATACAGGATCGTTACACTATCCTCACCGTTCGGGAGAGCGTGCCCTCACGCTTCACTATGTCAAGTCCCTCACGTGGACACGCCTCTCCGATGGCCTTCCTTCCATCCCAACTTTCTGACACCAGTGTAGCGAACGGGAATCTTCTAGTGTAACTCTCCCCATGCGGGAGTCGAACCCCGACCTCCCACATAACCGACGGCCGCGCTAACCATTAGACCAAGAGAGTTAACTCCCTTGGAGGAGCTGTTACCGGGGCCTCATACAGGATCGTTACAATACATTACAAATAACATTTAACATGTAAAACATACTTAAATTACAAATATAAAACATTAAAATATATCATACATCATACAATTTTACATTTGGCATAATATACAACACTTATATATCTAATTGGAGTTGGGTTACATGATGATGATGATGATGATGATGATGATGATGATGATGGATGACCTTTTTCCTTTTTTGTCATGTTTTATTTGGTGTTGGATATGTTCAGGATTGTTACAGTGATTCAGACACATAGATAAGAGATGTTTTCACATGTCATATAGAGAGAGTATACTCCTACAGTATATATGTGTTCATGTCATATAGAGAGAGTATACTCCTACAGTATATATGTGTTCATGTCATATAGAGAGAGTATACTCCTACAGTATATATGTGTTCACATGTCATATAGAGAGAGTATACTCCTACAGTATATATGTGTTCACGTGTCATATAGAGAGAGTATACTCTTACAGTATATATGTGTTCACATGTCATATAGAGAGAGTATACTCCTACAGTATATATGTGTTCACATGTCATATAGAGAGAGTATACTCCTACAGTATATATGTGTTCATGTCATATAGAGAGAGTATACTCCTACAGTATATGTGTTCACATGTCATATAGAGAGAGTATACTCCTACAGTATATATGTGTTCATGTCATATAGAGAGAGTATACTCCTACAGTATATATGTGTTCACATGTCATATAGAGAGTGTATACTCCTACAGTATATATGTGTTCACATGTCATATAGAGAGAGTATACTCCTACAGTATATATGTGTTCATGTCATATAGAGAGAGTATACTCCTACAGTATATATGTGTTCATGTCATATAGAGAGAGTATACTCCTACAGTATATATGTGTTCATGTCATATAGAGAGAGTATACTCCTACAGTATATATGTGTCCACATGTCATATAGAGAGAGTATACTCCTAGAGTATATATGTGTTCACATGTCATATAGAGAGAGTATACTCCTACAGTATATGTTCATGTCATATAGAGAGAGTATACTCCTACAGTATATATGTGTTCATGTCATATAGAGAGAGTATACTCCTACAGTATATATGTGTCCACGTGTCATATAGAGAGAGTATACTCCTACAGTATATATGTGTTCATGTCATATAGAGAGAGTATACGCCTACAGTATATATGTTTTCATGTCATATAGAGAGAGTATACTCCTACAGTATATGTGTTCACATGTCATATAGAGAGAGTATACTCCTACAGCAGGGGTCGGCACTTAGGTTTGGCCTCGGGCCAATTTTTTTTTGAGCCACTAGATGGCGGGCCCGAACATAATCAAACTCTAATTTAAGTAATTGATTGTTTAAAAATGTGACACGTTCTAATGCTTTGACTTTTCTTTCGACTGTACACATCGCTAGTCAACTAACACAGCTTGTTTTGTGAACCTGCTAACAATGTAAAGTAGTGTTCTAGTTCACTAGGTAGCTGTCCAATCCATTATGTTGCAGTATTTTGGCTTGACTAGCGAGTTTGTGTTGTGATGCTCAACAACGTTGAAACGTAGTTTCACACTTTTCCATATTTTTGAATAATAAATGTGTGGACTGACGATGTAGCGTAGCCTAACTTATTCTAATAATTATGTAACATAGTTTCATTCTGATAATTATTCCCCCCTCCTCCCAGACAAGGTCACATTATTATTATTGGATTGGTTGTTTGCGTGCCGGGTGAAGTTAGCCAAACATTTAACCTGCTAGCAAGAGAAACATAATGTCACTCTCCAAAGGTCTAAAGAGGAAAGTTGACGGTGGAAACAGGGCATTTAAAGAGGAATGGACAGCGAACTATACGTTCATCCTACCTGGTTTCATCAATGCAAAGCCGTTGTGAGAGACATTTTCCGTGCTCACAATGTTCCCTTTCTATACATGCGAGTCGTCCTTTTCGTCAATGAATGCGATAAAGACGCACGAGAGGAATCGATGGATGCATAAAAACCTTGAGAACTGCCTGTGGATTAAAGTGACGTCAATATCACCAGATATCAAGCAAATACTGACCGATGGGAGATGCTTTTTGTTTGCGCTGATTTTGTTTTCAACGTTTTTCAGAAAATTAAACAGAATTTGCGTTGTTACTGTTCATATGTGTGTTGCAGTCACATATACGTAAACATTACGTTTGAATGGCTTACTGAGCTCGTGTTATTTTGTTCAAACCACACACGGTATGTCGGTTATTTCAGCACCGTGACGCGTTGTCCACCTGCTTATGATTCACTCTGAGGGGTTCAGCGTCAGTGCGCTTCGGTGCACCCCGCTGCCTGATTGTCTGTCCCTGTGTCATTCACTCTCAACATGGATAAAAGTACAATAAGCATTATTGAGGTGGAGTTCGATTCTCTATTCGGATATTATAGGCGCTATATGTGGGACTGTCGGTCCGATATTATTATTAAAAAATAAATAAAAATAAAAATGTGGATTCTCAAAATAATCTGCTGGGCCAAATATTATTGGTGACGGGCCAGCAATGGCCCACGGGCCGCCTATTGCCGACCCCTGTCCTACAGTATATATGTGTTCATGTCATATAGAGAGAGTATACTCCTACAGTATATATGTGTTCATGTCATATAGAGAGAGTATACTCCTACAGTATATATGTGTTCATGTCATATAGAGAGAGTATACTCCTACAGTATATATGTGTTCATGTCATATAGAGAGAGTATACTCCTACAGTATATATGTGTTCATGTCATATAGAGAGAGTATACTCCTACAGTATACATGTGTTCACATGTCATATAGAGAGAGTATACTCCTACAGTATATATGTGTTCACATGTCATATAGAGAGAGTATACTCCTACAGTATATATGTGTTCATGTCATATAGAGAGAGTATACTCCTGCAGTATATATGTGTTCACATGTCATATAGAGAGAGTATACTCCTACAGTATATATGTGTTCACATGTCATATAGAGAGAGTATACTCCTACAGTATATATGTGTTCACATGTCATATAGAGAGAGTATACTCCTACAGTATATATGTGTTCATGTCATATAGAGAGAGTATACTCCTACAGTATAGATGTGTTCATGTCATATAGAGAGTGTATACTCCTACAGTATATATGTGTTCATGTCATATAGAGAGAGTATACTCCTACAGTATATATGTGTTCATGTCATATAGAGAGTGATTACTCCTACAGTATAGATGTGTTCATGTCATATAGAGAGTGTATACTCCTACAGTATATATGTGTTAATGTCATATAGAGAGAGTATACTCCTACAGTATATATGTGTTCATGTCATATAGAGAGAGTATACTCCTACAGTATATATGTGTTCATGTCATATAGAGAGAGTATACTCCTACAGTATATATGTGTTCATGTCATATAGAGAGAGTATACTCCTACAGTATATATGTGTTTTGCGTGCTGCTGTAAATCCTGTTGAGATGCAGGTGAATGTAGGCAATGCCATACAGGCTATTGCGCTACGCTATGTGTAGTTATGAGATAACAATACATTTCACATTTTTGACCAGCTATTTGATAGTATAGTATATATGGGCTATGTGATTGACTTTATAGTATAGTATATTAGCCTACATTACAGTCATTTAGCCGACGCTTTTATTCAAAGCGACTTACAATAATTGCATTTAACGTAGGAGTGTACTGCTTTTTTAAGTCAAAATGAAGAATAGCAAACTAAAAATACAATAGGTGCTTAACAGGGAGGATCCTGGTAGTAGGCCTACTTCTTGAAGAAGTGAGTTTTGAGCCTGCGTTAAAAGATATAAGGGCTATTGATTTATAGTATGCGCTATGCCATTTGAAGTCTGACTGCTGCGTTACTCGCATGATTTTTTTTTTAATAGCTCACTGCCTACCCAGCCAATGACCTCACTGCACGTTACTGGCAAAGTGTGTTATTATTACCTGGTTATGGTTAATCATAAACCCCCCCCCCCCTCGACCCTCTTTTCCGATTTCAATGTATGACACATCATTTGAAAGCTTACAATCTGTTAACAACAGAAACATGACTTGGGCTTGGGTTTATCCTTTGACCAGCTGGTGTCACATTCATTTAATGACGTCTGATGAACATATTCCAGCAGCCACATGCAGACACGTTCAACACTGTCACCAGTAGATAGCGCTCTACAGCAAGTTGCCAACGAACTTCAATCAGTGTCAGAGAGGGACATGAAATAACAAGCAGACATTCAATCCATCAGATTATCAATACATCAGGTTATTGATACATCAGGTTATCAGTACATCAGGTTATTGATACATCAGATTATCAATACATCAGGTTATTGATACATCAGGTTATTGATACATCAGGTTATCAGTACATCAGGTTATTGATACATCAGATTATCAATACATCAGGTTATTGATACATCAGGTTATCAGGGTAATAAGTCATGTGCAGAAACATCTGTCCATATCTTTTTGTTTAAAATAATCTTTCTTGTTTAGAAACAGAAAACATCAAAACACAGACATGCATGATAGAAGTCTCTCCACGGTAGAGGCAAGCAGCCATACTTTGATTAGAGTCGATTTCAAATAACATTTTTGTGGATAAATGTCCATATATTCTGACAGATTACATCTCCATGGTAACGCCATCGAGGTAACATCAACAGATGATCAGGAAGTGGTGGGCGTGGTCTCAGGGGGGCACAGGAAGTGCTCAGTGCGTGGTGACATCACATCCTCTCTCCTCCAATAAACATGTTAAACATTTATTTAATCACAGCAGCCACATGCAGACACGTTCAACACTGTCACCAGTAGATGGCGCTCTACAGCAACGAACTTCAATCGATGTCAGAGAGGGACATGAAATAACAAGCAGACACAGTTAACTGTATAATTCTCAGCATTTTATTGTACAAATTACCAGACTCCACTGTTACCAAGACAAACTAATTTCTAGAAAGAAAAACTGAAGCTTCGCCTGAAACTTCTCATGATAATCACACTGATTTCAACATGTTTGATGATTTTTCTGTCGGCAGATCACGTTTTTCATGATCTTTTGAATCTTTTAGAATGATAGTATTAGAGCTGGGGTTTTTGTGGTAGCTTAATTTAGGAATAATGGGATCCAGGATTCAAGTTAACCATTTATTCAAGGACGGTAATGTAACAACGTGATACTCTGGTCACTTGCTAGCCTAATCTGGTACCCAAGCTATTCAACAGGTAACTCAAGCCCAACACTTATGGTGGTACCCTACTGGCGTGGGGTGGTACTACATGTAGTCTAACACAGGATATCACAGTTTTCAAAGCAAAAAGAAAGAAATATTGAAGTATTAAAAAGTAATTCAGTGAAATTAAATGAATAATAATTAAGAAAAAGAGTACTAAAAGATAGAACTGTTATAATATTATAATGTATGAATATTGTAAAATAAAAATGACAAATTCATGTTTGAATTAATAAAAATGAGGAAATATTAAGAAGCTGTATGTTAGATTTTTGAGCAGGGATATGGCCTCTCTCCTGTGTGTGTTCTCTGGTGTTGCTTTAGGGATCCTGCCACACTGAAACTCTTCCCACACTGGGAGCAGCAGAATGGCTTCTTTCCTGTGTGTATTCTCTGGTGTCTCTTTAGTTCATCTGCCCGACTGAAACTCTGCCCACACTGGGAGCAGTGATATGGCTTCTCTCCTGTGTGAATTCTCTGGTGTTTCTTCAGGTCTCCTGCCAGACTGAAACTCTTCCCACACTGGGAGCAGCAGAATGGCTTCTCTCCTGTGTGTATTCTCTGGTGTCTCTTTAGGTCTCCTGCGTGATTGAAACCCTTCCCACACTGGGAGCAGCAGAATGGCTTCTCTCCTGTGTGTATTCTCTGATGGCTCTTTAGTTCATCTGCCCGACTGAAACTCTGCCCACACTGGGAGCAGTGATATGGCTTCTCTCCTGTGTGAATTCTCTGGTGTTTCTTCAGGTTTCCTGCCTCACTGAAACCCTTCCCACACTGGGAGCAGCAGAATGGCTTCTCTCCTGTGTGTATTCTCTGGTGTCTCTTTAGGTTTGCTGCCTGACCGAAACTCTGCCCACACTGGGAGCAGCAGAATGGCTTCTCTCCTGTGTGTATTCTCTGGTGTTTCTTTAGGTTTCCTGCCACACTGAAACTCTTCCCACACTGGAAGCAGCAGAATGTCTTCTCTCCTGTGTGTATTCTCTGGTGTCTCTTTAGTTTGCTAATACAACCAAATCTCTTTCCACACTGAAGACAAGACTGAGTCTTCTGTCCTCCTTGAGTCTGTGGTTGTGATTTAAGGTGAGTTGGACAAATGAAACTCTCACTGCAATCTAAACAGTGGTGATTCTTCTGTCTTGAGCTCCTCCTCCTCCGTCTGTGTTGTTTATGGCTTCCTGATGCGGTGGAGCTGGGCTCCATGTCTGAGTCTGGGTTGGAGCTCTCTCCTGTAAGAATAGGAACATATACAGGATTAGAAACAACATGAGAACAAGTGCTGCTTCCATAGACTCAGCAGTGCCAGAAGTAACACCACATCTCTGGAGTGTTTCTAAAATAATTTATTGCAGCTTATATATTTAGCTTTGGGTATCTGATTAATGGATTAACTGAATCTGTCATAGCTAGGTAGAGTTTGATAAGGACTCCAGGTGGACTCCATTGGCCAATATGGCAGAACCAGGGAGAAACAAATGAAATCTTTGAGAAAGAAGATACAAGAACACAGTGTCTCACAGAGCCACAAGCTAGCAGAAGAAATAGTAGAAAAACAAACAAAACAAAAAACAGGGTGAAAACACTTTGGAGTCAAACTTTCTGAAAACACAAGAGGAGTGTCTAGCCTCCACTAAGAATGTCTTCAATATAGCATATTATATTGCCAAACATAATAGACCATACACAGATCACCATGCAGAAAGCCCTTCTTAAACTCTGACATGCAATTGATACCATTCCTGTGAGTAGTGCAGATTGGGAAAGAGGTTTTTCAGAAATGAATAATGTTGTCACACCTTTGCGCACACAACTGAGAATTGAAAACACCTCAGCTCTTTATTTAACTAGTTGGACCTCCTCTTGAGTGTTGGAACCCCATGAAATATGTAAAGAAGTGGGTGCCTACTAGAAGATCTGCTAGTCGTAAACTTGTTTATATTTGTGTGTGTAGATGGGCAAATCTATTATATATATATATGCATGCAGACATGTTTGAGAGGGAGGGGTGGGTGGAGGGGAGGGAGAAAAACAGAAAATATTCATGCCTTTTTCAATGTATCAATCTTCTATACTGGAATAAAATAAAAAAAAAGATCTGCTAGTCACTTGGCATGCATGCAGAGAGGACCGGCTTCAACATACCAGCCCATCTGGGATCTTCTGAACTAAGATTGTATATAAATAACTAGCTAACTTACTGTGTAAGAGATACGAGATAACCAAGATTAGAGACTGTCAGTGTACGTTATTGGCCTGCTGTATTACGGGAACTCAATGAAAAAGAAATAAAATGGATTGAAATTTAAAATTGCATCATTGATAGGATGCATTTTATCATTGTGCTTAGGTAAACCCTGAATACTTTAATCATTAGTGATTATCAGCAAGTTGTCCAACCTCTCTTGCTGTATCATCACAAACTGCAAACAGGCTGCAAACTCTCTGTCTGTAACTGGACCTGAGCCAAATATAGAGACCACAGCTAGTGGGGACCAGCATAGAACCTGGGTCAATAGGTCAGTATATTTAGGACCAGCCAGTCAGCTGACCAGGGTCAGGTAGCTGGGTTGTCAGGATAATCAGCCACTTTTGGGAGATGGGGACTTCTCGTCAACAACCCTACCTAGACTCAACGGAGCCCTGTCTTTGGGAATGATTTGCATGACAAACAGCTGGCTGCTTGATCAGCAACTTTTGCCTATATCAAGCCGCTGCAAAGTGTCATTAGGTGTGTGCCTCTCACCGTTGCTTGCCGTGTGTTGAGGGGTTGACCCAGCGCTGTAATGGAATAAATCTATCTTAATTGTCTACCTCGAGCATTAATTAATTATCATAAGGAAGCAACACATCTCGGTCTCCGCCTTCATCTGACATTCATCTTATCAATTGGCGTTTAACGAACAGGATCCTAGATTCAGCGAGACAGGTAAGGCAGATAAATTGTGTGCTTTAACCTGAATCACTGTTCTAGAGGGAAAAACCTGTAATTTTTTTCCTTGAATGAAGGAAAGGGGATGAATTTGATGATGGGGGGGCCAATGATTAAATTTGACTAAATATTAAAGGTTGAGTATTGGTGTGAACATGAAGGTCATTAATCCACATATAGGATAATACGGTATAAAAAGGACAGAGCTGCTAGGTGTCACTCTGGAGGAGATTAATACTGACACTGGATATTGATTAATTCATAGAAGAATTGATTAAACGGAATTGGGCATTCCGGGGGTTTTTATTTGTTTATCTGTAAGGTACAGACATATTGAGGTATTTGACAGGAAATAAGGTGAACTGCAGAAGCACGCTTGAGTCAATTGAAACTATGAAGTAGAATGTTGATTAAGATGGTTAAATGAATAAGGTATTGACACGAAAGTGGTTATGGTATGTAATTTGAAGTGTGATTCAAAGAAAGTGTTTAAGTGGTCTAGTAATGTGGGTTTATTATAATGAAAGATATAGGTCAGCGGTAAAAAGACAGTTGTAGGACGATAAGAAGTTGAACGGATACGGTATTTGTGTTAATGTTAGAGCGCAACAGATTTGAGTGACAAGATTGATTTATTGAGACAGGAGAGAACAGATGAGACGTGGATTTAAATGACCTTGATGAGACGCAATGCAACAGACTGAATTAAAGTATATGACACGAATGGTGTAACTATAAAGCTCTAACGAGACAATTTAGATAAAAGAATTCCTTTTTACTAACATTGTGTGCAGTGTAATTAATCAAACATGGGGAATCAAATGTCTAGGACGACAAATTGTGAGAAACGGATTATTAAGTACAAGTCGGTTAGGGACTTGCCACGAGGGGAAAAGAAAGCTATTAATAAACTATTGGAAATTGATCCACACATAATTGATATTCCGATAAAATACACTGATACAGTGACACCAAAAGGATGGATTTTACTTAAATTAGGACCATTCTATGCAGAACCATTTCTAACAAAGATTGCGGAATGGAGTGACGATAATTTCCCAAGTATCGGGAGTTTTGAAAAGAATAAACTAAAGATTATTGACGAATATTTGATATCTCACAAATTCTGAACTGTAAACGCAAGCCTAATGAAACAATGTCTGACTTTGTAATCAGATTCCAAAATACCTGGAGAGAAAAGGCGAATTTGGAATTAGATGACAAACCTAACGCATTCTTTACAAATATGATTCTAGATGGTATTGGAGAAGATGCAAAGAACTTTAAATTATCAACACCAGACATTTTCTCAATGACACCAGCATTGATTGAAAAACGAATAAGGGAATTAGAAGCTTTGGGATTGTTTAATAAGCAACACCAACCACAAGTCTTGGAGCTTGCGCAATACGCAGACCTAGAGGGATGGAATGAATACTAAGCATTATGGGTAATGAAGTCTTACGTGAAGCATGTCGAGTGATAGAGTTATAGGGAAATCATTGAGTTAAGTAATAATAATCTTTGTATTGAGTAACATATTGTAAACAAATGATAAAGAGTGAAATGAATAACTATTGTATTTTCAGGACAAGCTAAATAGCTTAGCACCAACAGCAGAAAAGTGGTAAAGAGACGAGGGGAAAACACTGCTCCACAACGCTGCACCAGGGACGACGCTCTGAACCAACACTATTAATAGAACTGCCCTTGCAAACAAGACGCAGCTCGGTGACACAGACACGCAGAGAACACATAGAAGTGTTAGACATGAAAATGTAGTTGTCTCTTATTGTAATTATCATACAATTCTGCATTGACTCAGTAAACGTAACATTTGAATTTACTTAGTAAACAGAGACATGCATTGATGACTGTTGATGTTCACACAAGCAAAGAGGAATATGTGACATTTTGATTGATGAATAATCCCGAACGGACAACACAACTCTTGCCAATTCTATCTCCTGACAGACCCAAGAAAATGCAGAAACACTGAGCGACGGACTAAAAAACGGGGGCGTTGCTGAGGGCCAATCTAACAGAAGTGGGGGCTGAAATGACAGTGAACGATTGACGGATGAGAGAAAGGGGAAACCACAAATGATAATTCTCTGTGTAACTGTAAATGAAAATGTTGTTTTTCTGTTTGGAAGCGGAAACATGATAATGACATGACAGACTACAGACTTTGATAAAGCAATTACACATACGAATAATGACAGTACTTCACACGATCATCAGTGTTAATCGGCCAACAGCTGAATGCACGAGCATTACACATTGATGCAACATTTATGATAAAGAACCATTCACACTGACTCAAGAATGTCTCTGATAAATCTACTAAAACCAACGGGTGATTGACTGAGAAATATTTGATTATAAGAGAGGGATAGAACATTTAAATGTTCACAGCAAATTTAAACCTTAATGCAAAATAAGCTTATAGTGTACATAGACCAACGGGGAAGTATTCAAGCCATCAGTTATGATTATGATCAGAATTTTTTAACATACGGGTAGAATAGAACCTATCTACCTCATTAAAAGTATGCTTATGGGAATTGACTCAGATTGCACATTGACAGTAAATAAACTAAGTATTGAAGAACTGATTTGGATATTAAAGGGACGGTTCACGGTTTTTCACAACACAAGTCCTAGTTTGAATACCCATGGCATGAACGTCAAATGACAAATCTTTTTGTTTCCTCTAGGAGCATTGATGAAGGACGAGTTAACCATTTTGAGAGAAACTCAATGTCTGTCTACCTGTACTTAACGATTGTGCAATCCCTGTATCTAAAAATGTCTCAGCAGGCAAGTGCAGAACTCACTAGAGGGGGGGGACCACAGGGGGCCCAACCCACTCTCAACTCTGACGATGAGACCCAAGCAAAGGGGAAAACACGTATTATAACAAACGATTACTGATTCCAGTATCATAATGATGATTATCTCTGCTATTAACAATTATTCTTGATGTTGTTGTGAATTAAGATTGAAACTAGGACAAGAGATACCGGACAGACGATGCGTGCCGAGAGTCACCGTGCGATCCTGGCCTCATTGTGGATAAGATGGATGGCCACAATTGTATCGGTTCTGTATACGATCTGGGTGTTAACTAACGAAACAGACTTTACTTTAACTGAAGACTCTGACACTAATCTTGTTCGCATGCGTCGTGACATCCAGGGAGTTAAACCGAATAGCGCACTAGACTCAGTTGCAGGAGTTTGCCAGTTTGTTGACAATTGTTGTACGTATTCACCACAACAGGATTAAACCTTTAAGATCAGACAATGGGGACATAGAACAATAGGGGAGAGAAAAGTAGGGGGTAAGGATTTAGAGTTTCAATAACACTGTTAAAACATTTGAGCAAGCATCATGATGGTGAATGAAATAATTTCTACTGTGAGTCTCTCCATAATACAGCAACAATACAAGAGGACGATAAGGCGGAAAGACAACAATGGGCCATCCGCATCTCAGATAGTGCCTCATTGCGACCGGAAAAGCATGATGGTCCCTCTGTTGAAGATCGACCTAGGATATCGAAGAACCAAGACACTGATTGACGATATCCCTATTTGTTAAAAATGTATAATTATGTAACAAACTATGGAAAAACATGTGATTTGAATTAATGATGGAAATGATACCTACTTCATTTGTAATGAGTAGTTAGACATAGTAATGAGAAACCTATTTGGATATTTTCTCCTTTAAACAACAAAGGTTTTTATCCAAAGAAGGTGATTATTAATCAGAGTAGTTAACCACAAAGTGACCTTTTACTCACGCCAAGTCAATTGTGGAGTGAGATGTTTGTTCACTTTGTCAGGCCACATGACTGGGGACTTGCATTGGTCCATGGGAAAAGTCATTTAAAGGCAGTTCCGGGGGGGGGAATGCAAGATCTCAACCATGGGGAAGGAAAGAGAAATAATTAAAGTTACTGTCCATTAGAGAAGAAAAAAAAGAGTGGGCTGATAGGATGCATTTTATCATTGTGCTTAGGTAAACCCTGAATACTTTAATCATTAGTGATTATCAGCAAGTTGTCCAACCTCTCTTGCTGTATCATCACAAACTGCAAACAGGCTGCAAACTCTCTGTCTGTAACTGGACCTGAGCCAAATATAGAGACCACAGCTAGTGGGGACCAGCATAGAACCTGGGTCAATAGGTCAGTATATTTAGGACCAGCCAGTCAGCTGACCAGGGTCAGGTAGCTGGGTTGTCAGGATAATCAGCCACTTTTGGGAGATGGGGACTTCTCGTCAACAACCCTACCTAGACTCAACGGAGCCCTGTCTTTGGGAATGATTTGCATGACAAACAGCTGGCTGCTTGATCAGCAACTTTTGCCTATATCAAGCCGCTGCAAAGTGTCATTAGGTGTGTGCCTCTCACCGTTGCTTGCCGTGTGTTGAGGGGTTGACCCAGCGCTGTAATGGAATAAATCTATCTTAATTGTCTACCTCGAGCATTAATTAATTATCATAAGGAAGCAACACATCTCGGTCTCCGCCTTCATCTGACATTCATCTTATCAATCATGGACATTTTAATTTCAAGATCATTTAAGGTTTGATTTGTGAGGCAGTATTGAGCCCCACCATCACTCCCACACCTTTACCCACCTCTAACACAGAGCCCCCCCACTTAATAAATCCCACTTTAACCCCTGCGTAATGGTAATAATATATAAGGACCCATCCCCTATACACAATTAACACCATAGAGCAATGTACAATAAATACATTATAATAGTAGTCAAGTTCATGAACTTACCATCCAACTCAGTAACTATCTGTCTCCAGTAAATTATCTCCTCCCTCCTCTTCTTTCATTATCACATCTTTCTCCTCCACTTCCTCTTCTATTTCTTCTTTCACCATCATAGCTTTTTCCTCCTCTTCCTCTCTTCCAGCCACCATAATTTCTTCTTCTTCCTCTTTCACTACCACATTATGTTCCAGTGGTTGACTGCAGTCCTCCAGCTTCACTGCCACCATGTCTGGACCCTGCTGTGAACCCAGGGACTCTGTGGACTTGGCTTCAGACATGGTAGCTGGGCTGTGAGATGGATCTGTGTAATGTAAACAAAGGAAGAGCCACACATAGTGGAGAGTTAATTTCTCAAATATTCAGATTAACAAACACCTAACAAAGAATATGCACTACTATGAATTATTATAGTAAAGTGTCTTTCATGTTGGCTGGGCTGTGACCTGATTCTCTACCCCTCTGGGTGAGTGGTGCACTCACATACATCCCCCTCATGGGTTTAAAAGGAATACACTGGTCTAAGAAACATGGTGTCTCATGCGTACATTTCACATTCTTAAAATAGAGTAGTGATCCTATCTGACCTAAGACGGGGAATGTTAGGATTAAATGTCAGGAATTGTAAAAACGTTTAAATGTTTTTGGTTAAGGTATATGTAAACCTCCAACTTCAACTGCAGGATACTTTATTATTAATTAATTATTTACAGAATCCAATATTCTTAATGTAAATAGTAAAAAAAAACATGACCAAGAATCCATCCTTGATCCATCCTTTGTTATGTCTAAAAAACCTGATTTAACCCCACCAGTTAAGACACACTGCGTTCTGTCTGTTAAATAATATTCAATACAGCTACATGAACCTGATCACCTCTGAACAAGTAGGTAATGGTCATAATAAATAAGGACACATCCCTAATACACAATTAACACCATAGAGCAATAATGTACATTACATACAATTATAATATTAGCCAAGTTCATGAACTTACCATCCTTTCCTTCCTCTCCTCCATTTGCTTCTTTCACAATCACATCTTTCTCCTCCACTTCCTCCTCTTCTTTCATTATCACATCTTTCTCCTCCACTTCCACTTCTATTTCTTCTTTCACCATCATAGCTTTTTCCTCCTCTTCCTCTCTTCCAGCCACCATCATTTCTTCTTCTTCCTCTTTCAGTACAACATTATGTTCCAGTGGTTGACTGCAGTCCTCCAACTTCACTGCCACCATCTCTGGACCCTGCTGTGAACCCAGGGACTCTGTGGACTTGGTTTCAGACATGGTAGCTGGGCTGTGAGATGGATCTGTGTAATGTAAACAAAGGAAGAGCCACACATAGTGGAGAGTTAATTTCACAAACATTCAGATTGATTGAATTGATTGAAAACCTTTATTGTCCCCAATGGGGAAATTTTGTTGTCAAACAGCTCAGTTAGGGCAGAAAACATTCAATACAGAAAAACAGAAAACATTCAATAAAATACATAAAACAGTGAAGGCTCAATAAGTAAAAAGTTCCAAAAGTTCCAGCTCCAGGTCTCCCCCACCCTGCAGGGCCTGGTTGTAGAGTCGGAGTGCAGCTGGAACAAAGGACTGTCCAAATCTTTTTGTACTTTGGCGGGGGAGAACAAATCTGTGGCTGAACTTGCTCCTCATCCCCGCCAGCTCGCAGTACATCGGGTGGGAGGGATTGACCATCATGGCCGCCAGTTTTTTCCCCATCCTCTGTTCTGCCACCACCTCTAGGCTGTCCAGCCCGGTCCCCACCACAGAGCTGGCCTTCTTCACCAGTTTGTTTAGCTTCGCAGCATCCCTGGCACAGATGTTTCCACCCCAGCAGGCCACGGCGAAGAACAGAACGCTGGCAACCACCGACTGATAAAACATTTGCAGCAGCTTGTTGCAGACACCGAAAGACCTCAGCCTTCTCAGGAAAAACAGTCTGCTCTGCCCTTTCCTGAGAAGAGCCTCGGTGTTGTCAGTCCAGTCCAGTTTGTTATTAATTTGTACTCCCAGGTACCTGTAGGAGTCCACCCTCTCGACTTCCACCCCCTTGATGGTGATGGGGGCTGGGGTCCTTCTCTTCCTCCTAAAATCCACCACCAACTCCTTTGTTTTGCTGGTGTTAAGCAAAAGGTAGTTGGTGTCGCACCACTGCACAAAGCTCTCCACCAGGGCCCTGTACTCCTCATCCCTGTCGTCTGTGATGTAACCGACGATAGAGGAGTCATCCGAAAACTTCTGCAGGTGGCACTGGTCGGAGCTAAACTGGAAGTCGGAGGTATAGAGGGTGAAGAGAAAGGGTGACAGAACAGTTCCCTGGGGGGCACCGGTGTTGCACACCACCACCTCAGACTGACAGCCCTGCAGTCTCACATACTGACGCCTGTCTGTGAGGTAGTTGTGGATCCAAGCCGTCAGGGAGTCCTCCACACACATCACTGCTAGTTTGTCAGCCAGCAGTGATGGCTTGATAGTGTTAAATGCACTGGAGAAGTCGAAGAACATGGTCCTCACCATGCTCTGTGGCCTCTCCAGGTGTGTGTAGGCCCTGAGCAGCATGTAAATGATGGCATCCCCCACCCCCATGCTCTCAGATTACCAAACACCTAACAAAGGATATGCACTATTAATTGTTATTGTAAAGGGTCTTTAGCAGTGGCTGGGCCGAGACCCAATTCTCTACACCCGCTGGCTCTGGTGGGTTTGAAAGGAATACACTGGTCTAAGCAATATGGTGATGTCTCAAATGGTAATAGTAAATGGACTGACCTATTCCAAAGCGCTTTACAATGGCCTCTAATTCACCCATTCACACACCACTGGCAGCAAGCTACCATGAAAGGCGCGAGCCTGCTCATTGGGAGCAATTTGGGGTACAGTGACAGTGACTTTAAATAACGTGAAACAATACTATTGTGCAATATGACAACCCTAGTCGTCTATCTGTACAGTATAGTACAGTGGATTGTGTACATAGCCTTTATTTATGTAAACCAGCTCCTTCCCTTCTTGTGATTTTTTTTTTAAAGTGTTTTTTTTCCCCTTTCCTAACACCAGGGGAGCCACCCCTCCTAAATTTCGTTGTTTGGTACCTGTACTGTAGCAATGACAATAAAGTCCATTCATTCATTCATTCATTCATTCATTCATTCCAAGAACAGTTTGACATGTGGTCTGTCAAAATATTTTTGAATGCATGCAGGATTCTGCCACAGTACAGGATAGTATACAGGATTGCTTTGCTGCATTGAGAATCTCCCTTCAAGAAGCATTTCCATGCAATGCCGTTATAGATCCAGCAGGGGGCGACTGGCAGTAGACAGCATATGCAAAGTAGTATTATAAAGAAATGAAGAAGAAGCCTTGACAAACACTCTAGCCAAGGTTAAGATACAATTATGGTGGGTATTGAGGTGGTCAGTATAGGATATCTTGACAGTTATAATAGATCATTTAAACACTACAAATTGAAAAGTTAGGTTGACAGAGTTGGAGTTGTGCATACAGGCCTAACATTAGTGTATAAGTTACTTTACTTGTTTAAATTCTTCCACCTGCTGCTACTCAGATAACTGTTGGGGAAGACTTTACTCTAACACCTTCAAATAATAACAATAAAAACTCTCTAAGAAACCGGAGCTGCTGATCACAAGAGGCCCTTTATTACAGACCGGGGCCTGAGCTAGTTCACGATGCAACTCTCTAGGCACTCAGAAATATCATCTCTTATAGAATTCTCCTGGGGACCCCTCCCCAAATACTCATTTACATACCGTGCCCCCAACTCCCAGCTCAATATCCTGGGCCTGTTGCGGTGAAACCCTTTGATCAGTGATTAGGCTAACTCTTTTCCCCCATATAGGCCTATTCCAAGCCCTTCTCATGATTACTCTGGGCATTATTAATAACACCTAATAATAGATAAGACTTAAAGCGCTTTAGGACACTCAAAGACGCTTTACAAACTGAAAAGATAGAGTAGTAGAATTAAATAGTACCATCTATTGCTAAATTCCTTCTCTGAAATCATGAGGGTTAGGGTTACAATTAACACAATCTAAACATCCACATTTTAAGCCAATTAAAAGAGAGAAAATCTACCATACAACAGACTCTTCACACAAATCCAACTTTAAAAGAGACGTCTAACGTCTTCTATGACTTTTGGTTTTGATACCTATTGAACTTTACTTTAGCATTACTGACTTGAAAGAGCACCTTTTAACACGGAGGTCAAAGTAAACTCAAGAGACATGCAGAACATTCTTAGATTACACAACAACACTCAACTCTTCAACAACCGACACTTCCACTCTCAACCAGTCAACCAACCCTCCACCCGGTCCACTGAACTACCCCAGACTCCAATCTATCTATCTATCTATCTATCTATCTATCTATCTATCTATCATACTATCTATCTACCTATCTATCATACTATCTATCTATCATACTATCTATCTACCTATCTACCTATCTATCATACTATCTATCTACCTATCTATCTATCTATCATACTATATATCTACCTATCTATCATACTATCTATCTATCATACTATCTATCTATCATACTATCTATCTACCTATCATACTATCTATCTACCTATCTATCTATCTATCTATCTACCTATCTATCATACTATCTATCTACCTATCATACTATCTATCTACCTATGTAACTATCTGACTCTGTCTAACCTTCTATCTTTCCAACCTCATATCTATCTCTCTGTAACATACAATCCATCTATCTATCTATCAAACTCTGACTGTCTAACCATCTATCTTTCCAACATCATATCTATCTAACCTTTCAACTAAGCAGACTAACTAGAAATGCCATTCTGCAATATTTCATAGATAAATAAGGTCTAGATTGGAAACGAGGACACACTGTAACAGAAGTCAACAACTTTCAAAGCGACTCATCTATTCAGCCTTTGTAAATTCACCCTATTAAGTCTAGAATATCACTGTTCTTTACTCTGATATCCAGTCCATCCCATTTCGACCTCATTCAGAGCAGACATTGTGACTTTGCAGCTGCAAACCACGGCCTCACACGAGTTGCACAAAGGACAGACGAACACGTGTTTGTTGTTGGGCTTTCTTGCGGAATGTTGATATGAAATCTAAATACTCATCAGAACATATGTTTGATCCGTGGTGTATTCCGGTAGAAACGATCAAACAGATACAACATCTCTTCTGATTAGTATGTTCACCTCATTTAAACTTTCCTCAAGAAACAACCACCATTACGAACAATGAAACAATGCAATGCAGGACTTGGCTAAGAACACGTTTTACTTACATTTCTGCGTTTTCACCAATGTGGAGATACCGGCGCTGCTCCAAACGGCCCTGTCGGACGTCTAATCATCCAGAAATAACATATATTATATATTAAATTATGACTCCAGATATAACATATATTTCCTACAAGCTGGCGACCTCGACGGACTCACATCAGGAGTAGAATGAAACATGTTATAAACACGGTGTTGTAGTGCCGAGAGACGGGAGTCGGAGGCGGCGTATCAAATGTCACAGCTAGACGTTTATTAATAGACATGAACAAGTTGTTACCACACACTTAAAACAGGAACTAAAACTGAGTACCACCCACTTAACCCTCCGTACGGAACAATACTCCCAACTATTAGTTCCGGGGGTGAATTATGTTAACCCACCACACAAGCCCCCCCAGAATTCACCCATAGTCAAAATCCCTGTGTCGGGGAGGGACGACGAGCCGACCCCGGCGGGTGCGGGACGCAGGGGCATCCGGGGCAGGGGCAGGGGCAGGGCCAGCCGGGGCCGGGGCAGGGGGAACCGGGACAGGGGCAGGGGCAGGGGCAGCTGAAGGCACCGCGACCGGGGGCGGGGGGTGGGGCATGGGGGGGCGGCCACGGCGTGGGGGCTGAGCCAGTTCCAATGGCCGGGAAACGTCCACGTGAGCGGACTTGATCCTATCAATGGAGACCGTCTCGTGTCTACCACCAACGTCCACCACCAGGGTCTTGTCCCCGTGTTGTAGGACCTTGAACGGGCCATCGTAAGGGGGGCGTAGGGGGCCGCGGTGGGCGTCGTGGCGAATGAAGACAAAGTCTGACGAGCGCAGCTCGGTGGGGACCCGGAAAGCAGGGGTACCGTGCTGTGAAGTGGGGACGGGTGCGAACACCTCAGCGGCTTCCAGTAGGGAGGAGCGCTGCCTGGCTGCAGACCAGGGGACAGTGGCATCCGGGATGAAATCCCCGGGGACTCGTAGGGTTTGGCCGTACACGAGTTCGGCAGACGAGGACTGCAAGTCCTCTTTGGGGGCACATCTGAGGCCAAGCATGACCCACGGAAGTTTGTCCACCCAGTTGCCGTCCGTCAAACTCGCGGGTAGGGCCGCCTTCATTGAGCGGTGGAACCGCTCGCACAAACCGTTAGCCTGGGGGTGATAGGCAGTAGTGCGGTGCAGCTTTACCCCCAAACCACTAGCTACAGCGTTCCACAGCTCCGAGGTAAACTGCGAGCCACGGTCAGAGGACAGGTCAGACGGGGTCCCAAAGCGCGCGACCCACGTGCCGATGAACGCACGGGCCACGTCGGAAGACGCCGTCGAGGAGAGGGGAACGGCTTCGGGCCAGCGGGTCGTCCTGTCCACCATGGTGAAAAGGTAGGTGAAGCCGTGAGAGGCGGGCAGTGGTCCCACAAGGTCGACGTTGACGTGGTCGAACCTCCTCTCAGGAACAGTGAAGGGCTCAAAAGGGGCTCTGGTATGGCGGTGTACTTTGGCGCGTTGACAGGCCACGCACGTGTCGACCCAGCCCCTTACCTCCTTCTTGAGTCCCTGCCATACGAACTTCTCAGAAACGAATTTTACGGATGGTTTCCTGCCGGGGTGGGAGAGGTTGTGTACAGCCTCAAAAACGGGCCGGCGCCAGTTCACAGGGACTAGCGGCCGCGGCTGGCCCGTAGAGAAGTCGCACAGCAGTTTTGCGCCTGAGTCACCGACTGCGACATCCTCCAAGCGTAGGCCTGTGTCCGCGTTCTTGAGGGTCTGGACCCCGTGATCGGAGGCCTGGTCCGCACTCATGCGGAGGTAGTCGAGACCCAGTTGAACGGCCCCGACGACCGCTCTGGAGAGACAGTCCGCGACCACGTTGGACTTGCCAGCGATGTGTTGGATGTCTGTGGTGTACTCAGATATGTACGAGAGCTGGCGCTGCTGGCGGGCAGACCAAGGCTCGGCCACCTTGGACATGGAGAACGTGAGGGGTTTGTGATCCACGAACGCCGTGAACTCACGGCCTTCCAGCAGGAACCGGAAGTGGCGGACTGCCAAAAAGAGGCCAAGGAGCTCCCTGTCGAACGCGCTGTATTTGCGCTCTCTGGGCGTCAACTGACGGCTGAAAAAGGCGAGCGGCTGCCAGGCGCCTGCGACCCATTGTTCGTGCACCGCGCCGACGGCGTAGTCGGACGCATCGGTGGTGATGGCAATAGGGGCCTTGGGTGACGGGTGGGCCAACATGGCGGCCTGGCTTAGGGCGGTCTTGGTGGCAATGAAGGCGGCTTCCCTCACGGCCGTCCAGTCGATGGCCTGGTTGGGGGATTTGTCCTTCATAGCCTCGTACAGCGGGTGCATGGTGTGGGCTGCACGGTGGATGAACCGGTGATAAAAAGTCACCATTCCGAGAAACTCTCGGAGTGCTCGAGCTGTGAGTGGGCGGGGGAAGGCGGAAACGGCCTCCACCTTCGATGGGAGGGGGGCGGCCCCATCTTTGTTGATGAGATGCCCAAGGAATCGGATGGAGGGTAACCCGAACAGACACTTCGCCGGGTTAATGATCAGGCCATGTTGGCTGAGCCTCGTGAAGAGGTCTCGGAGATGTGCCAGATGCTCTTCCACCGAGGAGCTGGCAACGAGGATGTCGTCCAAATAGACGAATAGGATTGGCATTTCCCTAAGCGTCGAATCCATTAGCCGCTGAAAGGACTGGGCCGCATTCTTAAGTCCAAACGGCATGCGTAGGAATTCGAATAGCCCGAACGGCGTGATCACCGCCGTTTTGGGAATGTCTGAAGGGTGCACGGAGACTTGGTGGTAGCCACGCACTAGGTCCACCTTTGAGAAAACCAGCTTACCCGCCAGATGCGCAGAGAAGTCCTGAATGTGGGGGACTGGGTAGCGGTCGGGTGTCGTAGCGTCGTTGAGGCGGCGGTAGTCGCCACACGGTCGCCATCCGCCGTCTGGTTTCGGCACGATGTGTAGCGGTGAGGCCCATGGGCTGTCTGAGCGGCGGATGATACCAAGGCGCTCCATGTTGGCGAACTCAGACTTAGCGACTGCTAGCCTGTCGGGGTTGAGCCGCCGGGCCCTAGCGTAGATGGGGGCGCCCTTGGTCTCTATGTGGTGCTCCACCCCATGCTTGGTAGTGGTGGCGGAAAATGTGGGCTGTGTCAAGCTGGGGAACTCGCTGAGCAGGTGCTGATAGTTGTCACCCTCTGAGAGTGAGCTGGAGAGCCCACCGTATGTCGCCTCACCGCGGACACATGCAAGTGAGGAGAATGTCAGTGCGTCCACCAGGCGGTTGTTCTTGACGTCCACGAGCAGTCCGTGAGCACATAGGAAATCTGCACCGAGGAGGGGGAAAGAGATGTCGGCCGTGACGAATTCCCATGTAAACCGCTGACCCCCGAAACATAGGTCTACAGCTTTCGTGCCATAGGTGCGGATGGGGGCGTCGTTAGCGGACTTTAAATGTGGGCCATGACCTCCCCTGGCGGTGTCATCCACTGTCGCAGGCAGGACGCTCCTCTGAGCACCGGTGTCACAGAGGAATTTGCACCCGGAGAGAGTGTCTCTGATGAACAGTAGCTGGTTTGCTGTGCCCACGCTCATAGCCACTACAGAACGCAGGCTTTGCCGTTTCCCGCCGAGCCGTAGTTGCAAGGGGAGCGGCACCTCTTCGCCTTCGCGCCAAAGCGTGAGTGGAAATAGCACATGCCTGGGCTAGTACGGCTATCGGTGGTAGGTGGGCCCATGTTAGCCAGCCTGTCTCTGCCAGGGGGAGTGTAATTGTGTGTCGGGGCTAGCACTTCAGGGGTAAAACGCTGGGTAGCTAGGAAGAAGCGGTCAGCCTCCTCTGCTAACTCACGGGGTTCTGTAATAGTCGTATTAGCGAGCGCCGTCTGTACATGTGCAGGCATGTGCCGAAGAAACAGTTCAATAAAAAGAAAATTTGGTTCTTCCGTACCTAGTAGGTTCAGCATCATGTCCATGTGCTGGGAAGGCTTGCTGTCTCCCAGCCCCTGAATTGCGAACAGACGTCGGGCTCGTTCCGACCGTGATAGTCCGAAGGTCCTGAGGAGGAGAGTCTTAAACGCTGTATATTTATTCAGGGCAGGGGGAGCTGTAATGAAGCCCACCGTTCTGGCTGCAGTGGAGCTCCCCAGAGCCGAGACGACATGGTAGTAGCGTGCAGCGTCGTCTGCAATCCCACGGAGGGCGAACTGCGCCTCCGTCTGTGCGAACCATGCTGCCGCGGACGTCTCCCAAAACTCCGGCAATTTGAGAATAACGGCGTTATTTGCCATGTTCGGTTCAGTCTCGGAGACTTCAACGGGACTGACGTCGGGGTCACCAATGTAGTGCCGAGAGACGGGAGTCGGAGGCGGCGTATCAAATGTCACAGCTAGACATTTATTAACAGACATGAACAAGTTGCTACCACACACTTAAAACAGGAACTAAAACTGAGTACCACCCCCTTAACCCTCCGTACGGAACAATACTCCCAACTATTAGTTCCGGGGGTGAATTATGTTAACCCACCACAATATACGTTTACATAATAGATACATTCTCAGATTCCTACTGATTACTTATCCCCTTATATATATCCCCCCTATGTATGTCTATTTATGTCTCATTCTTGTTTTTTATTATCTGTGGACTGTGTTTTATTATCTTAGGACAGTGTTGATTGTTAGCACCTAGGGTTTGCATTCAATTTCGTTGTACCCGTACAATGACAATAAAGATCAGAGAACAGCTCTGGTAGAATGACTAATCATCCATTTCATTCCATTTGAAGTTCTGCTGTTCCTTTATGAATTCCCCGCGGTCTCTGTGACTCACCCCGCGAGCGTCTCCGTCTCCGTCTGACAGCCGTGGGTAGGCCGTCATTATCGGTGACAGACACGTTATATGCAACAGCTCTAAAGGTGACACACACAACACAATTATTCATCGTAAACTTCCAACACCCAGTTCATATATCATTTCTTTTTACACAATCAGCCTAGAAAGAGAGAGAGGTCTGTATTTTGAAGGATCATTTCAGAAGTGTGATGAATATAAAATGTTAATTTCTCCATGCTCTATGTATTTATTTATGAAAGTTGTGTTTTGTTTTGTATTCTGTTGAAAGGGTAAATTGTGATAAATAATTGACTCAATCACTATCTAATATTATTCCCACACTGTGGGCAGATTGCTCTATTATTGTGAGTCATGAGGTTGAAATGTTCCCTTATGAAATAATGCATCAATGACATCACTGGCACCATTTAATACCAAAGTGAGTGACAGCAGCTGGTGAAAGGTGGACCAAGTCGATACGGTCATCTTTCCTTTTTTTTTAATACAGATTATGAAAGTGTAGATTGTCAGCTCTCAAATGATGATGTCATACACTGAAACCAGTTGAAATTAGATGAATTTATTGTTTATATGAATGTTGGTACACCTCGATTCAACTAGCGGAGAAAATCTCCCTGAACCAAAACAAACAAACACGTTGGTTTCAGACAGTGCTCAATCGCGCTAGCTAGCTAGCTCACAACAACAGCTGCTCTGCATGTTTAGCACATCACAACATGCTGACAGAACATGAACATGCTAAAAACATATAACTACACAACACTAGATCACACAGTCCCAAAACATGAACAAGACATGTATCACCATGACAACACTCACCTGAGTACAAAGCTCAGAACGTGTTAGAGCAGACGAGTGTTGTGAATCACGTCATGAAAACAAGCTTAGTTCGCTGACAAAAAGTATTTAAGGATCCTAAAACTGTTGATTGTTATATTGAGGGGGCTCTAAAACATTTAAACTTTCAGAATAATAAAAAAATAAAAACACATAAAAAATAATAATAATAATAATAATCTGCATTGTTGTCGATGTCAATTCGTACACACAGGCTAGAGGCCAATCTAACAAATGTGGGGGGAGGAATAGTGTTGGAGTACATCCAGGCGTATGTCCAGAAAAAAAGCTGATCTAATAGAAAACTGAGAAGTGGTAGGATGTATATCTTAATGTGATATGATGTACAACATCTCAGTCTTCCAGCTGAAACGTTAGGAGGATTTATTGCAAACTTAACAAAATACCAGTATTCAGTCACACTCGGCTTCTAAACACCAAGGCCACATCTGGGTGGAAGGGGCGGTGACATGACGCAGGAGGGGACAGGGACATCTCAACTCCTACGACCTCGATTCCTCCTTCACTCTCCAGGAGGGAGAGGAGGGGAGGAGATGAGAGGAAGGGAGGAGAGGTAGGGGGGAGAGGAAGAGAGGAGAGATAGGGGGGAGAGGAAGGGAGGAGAGGAGGAGATGAGAGGAAGGGAGGAGAGGAAGGGGGGAGAGGGTGGGAGGAGGAAGGAGGGAGAGGAAGGGAGGGTAGGAGGAGAGGACGGGAGAAATTGAGAGAAAATAATCTAGAAAAGGCTCATGTCATGACACAACCTTCTCCCTGATCCGATCAACAAGCACATGTACATACAGTATATGATGGTGCAGCCAGCAGACCCCCCCCCCCTTCTTCTTTAGGGCTCCTGCCTCCTTTAAACACCTCCCACACTGGGAGCAGTCGTATTAACTAGTGTGTGTGTTCTCTGGTGACTCTTTAGGTGTCCTGCCTGACTGAAACTCTTCCCACACTGGGAGCAGTAGAATGGCTTCTCTCCTGTGTGTATTCTCTGGTGTTTCTTTAGGGATCCTGCCTGACTGAAACTCTGCCCACACTGGGAGCAGGGATATGGCCTCTCTCCTGTGTGTATTCTCTGGTGGCTCTTTAGGGTTCCTGCCAGACTGAAACTCTGCCCACACTGGGAGCAGTAGAATGGCTTCTCTCCTGTGTGTATTATCTGGTGTGTCTTTAGGTCTCCTGCCTGACTGAAACCCTTCCCACACTGGGAGCAGCAGAATGGCTTCTCTCCTGTGTGTATTCTCTGATGGCTCTTTAGGTTTCCTGCCTCACTGAAACTCTTCCCACACTGGGAGCAGCAGAATGGCTTCTCTCCTGTGTGTATTCTCTGGTGTTTCTTTAGGTCACCTGCCTGACTGAAACTCTGCCCACACTGGGAGCAGCAGAATGGCTTCTCTCCTGTGTGTATTCTCTGGTGTCTCTTTAGGTTTTCTGCGCGACTGAAACTCTTCCCACACTGGGAGCAGCAGAATGGCTTCTCTCCTGTGTGTATTCTCTGGTGTGTCTTTAGGTCTCCTGCCTGACTGAAACTCTGCCCACACTGGGAGCAGTTATATGGCTTCTCTCCTGTGTGTATTCTCTGGTGTTTCTTTAGGGATCCTGCCTCACTGAAACTCTGCCCACACTGGGAGCAGCAGAATGGCTTCTCTCCTGTGTGTATTCTCTGGTGTTTCTTTAGGGATCCTGCCTCACTGAAACTCTGCCCACACTGGGAGCAGCAGAATGGCTTCTCTCCTGTGTGTATTCTCTGGTGTTTCTTTAGGGATCCTGCCTCACTGAAACTCTTCCCACACTGGGAGCAGCAGAATGGCTTCTCTCCTGTGTGTATTCTCTGGTGTTTCTTTAGGGATCCTGCCTCACTGAAACTCTGCCCACACTGGGAGCAGCAGAACGGCTTCTCTCCTGTGTGTATTCTCTGATGGCTCTTTAGTTT
The DNA here is from genome assembly GCF_963989245.1 of Nansenia antarctica. Taxonomy (NCBI): domain Eukaryota; kingdom Metazoa; phylum Chordata; class Actinopteri; order Argentiniformes; family Microstomatidae; genus Nansenia; species Nansenia antarctica. Next base: position 22,049,894 of record NC_137677.1, on the reverse strand, counting down.
GCTCATACAACCAAATCTCTTTCCACACTGAAGACAAGAGTGAGTCTTCTGTCCTCCTTGAGTCTGTGGTTGTGATTTAAGGTGAGTTGGACAAATGAAACTCTCACTGCAATCTAAACAGTGGTGATTCTTCTGTCTTGAGCTCCTCCTCCTCCGTCTGTGTTGTTTATGGCTTCCTGATGCGGTGGAGCTGGGCTCCATGTCTGAGTCTGGGTTGGAGCTCTCTCCTGTAGGAATAGGAACATATACAGGATTAGAAACAACATGAGAACAAGTGCTGCTTCCATAGACTCAGCAGTGCCAGAAGTAACACCACATCTCTGGAGTCTGCACACGCTGTGGGAACATGAAGTGTTCAGAGTGTTAGGATACCTGTAATGGAAAACTGTAATATTCCATCCTTGATAGAACTGTCATTTAAATTAGGGATGCACCCACGGCCGCATAGAGCAATGAGATGTAAACATGGTATCTACCATAGAGCCATGAGATGGAAACACTGCTATTGCTACTAGTGTAGGAATATGCGTGTTTTGTTTGTCTCAAATAGCAGTGTTTACATCGCTTCATTAGGACCAAACAGAGATAATTGTATTCGGTGCACCTGACAAATGATCGAAAGTCAGTGCAAAACTTGATTCTCTCTCTGAACTAAAAAACAGGTCAGAAATCTTAGTGTAATTCTAGACTCTAAACTTCAACAGCCACATGAACTCGATAACTAAATCAGCCTACTATCACCTGAAAAACATAACAAGAATGAGAGGTTTCATGTCCAAATAAGACCTTGAAAAAAAACAAAACTCATCCATGCATTTGTTTCGAGTAGACTTGATTATTGTAATGGTCTACTAACAAGCCTATCTAAAGGGGCTGTTCGTAAGCTGCAGCTCATCCAAAACACAACTGCTAGGGTCCTAACAAAAATGAATACGTTTGAACACATTACACCAATCCTGAGATCCCTACACTGGCTACCAGTCTCTCACAGAAAATGGTCTGGGACCAAAATACATATCAGATCTCCTCCCTCCCTATATTCATATCAGATCTCCTCCCTCCCTATATTCATATCAGATGTCCTCCCTCCCTATATTCATATCAGATCTCCTCACCCTATATTCCCTAAGGCCCCTTAGGTCAGCTGCTGCATGCTCCTGGAACAAACTCCCTGAAGAAATCAAACAGACGCAAACCCTAAAAATATTTAAATCTAAGCTAAAAACCTTCATGTTGCAGCAGTTATGATTTAACACTTCTATCAATGTATTTTATCCATTAACTATTGTCTTATTAAATTGTTTTATCAATTTACCTATTATATTTGCTTTTATTCAGTCGTTTTTATTTTCTTGCTATGCTCCTCTTGCTGTATTTTTAAATAATGTATGTAAAGCACTTTGAATTGCCCCTGTTGTATGAAATGTGCCATACAAATAAACTTGCCTTGCCACTGGCAGCATTGATTTTACAGCAGTGCAATGACCCTCACCACTATACAACAAAGACTTACCATCCGTGTCTTCAATCTCCACTTCTACTTTGACCTCTTCTTTCACCATCACTCCCTCCTCCCTCATTTCTTCTCCTCCATCTTCTTCTTTCACCATCACTCTCTTCTCCTCCACTTCTTCTTTCACCATCACACCATTCTCCTCTACATCTTCTTCCTCCAGCTTCACTGCCACCATCTCTGGACCCCACCATGTGATTTTCAGGGCTGGAGAACCACAGCCAGATCCGGGGGACTCTGTGGACTCTGGTTCATACATGGTTACATGAGCTGAAGAGGACCTGCAGCTAGAAACAATGGAGGCACAAACAGTGCAGAGTCAATTATAAATGACAGCCAACCAGTTCACTGAAAGCCCATCTAGACTGACAGGACATGTCCTGCAAATGCAATAATCTATGGATTACTGATTGCATTTCTTTGTAATTAAAGGGTCTGGAAAATAGACATTAAACGGTTCCAATTGTATTTTGATATCTGATATTTTAAATACTTTACACAAGAAAAAATGACAATAATCTTCTAGTTAGGCTCAACTTCCTGGTCAGACAGAGGGCTGTATGGGCGTGGACTTTGCACGCTTGACTGGCAGCTCCCTTTCAAGCAAGCTTGCTGCGTTATCATACATGACATTCATCTATTAGCGGGCGTTCACACTTGACGTCTTTTTTTAGAAAAAAGCGCAGCCTTCACCGCCTTTTTCCCAGAATGCATTTCGCACCGGCTAGCAGCGGGCAATTTAAATCGTCCATTTTAACCTCCATTGGCTAAAAGCTGTAATTTTGGCGATACAAGTGTTAACATGTCATTTTATGAAGTTTTAATGTGTTTTCAGGCGAGAAAGTAACCATATATATTCCCAAAATGTGTCCAGTTTATCAAAATAACCTGTTTATATATCTGATCTGACGGTTTTTTCGTCTTCTGTTAAAACTACAATACCCAGCAGCAACTGGTTACCTAATTCCACAGCACGCCTATAACATCCGGGTCGTGAATTGTTTACTGGGTCACTCCCTCTCTACCTGTGAGCTGGCTGGTGTGTTTGGCGTGGTGACTACGGCGGTGTTTGACTAATAGAACAGAGATTCAACGGTGAGTCATGTGTGGACTTTGGTTAATGTGTTATGATCTAGCAACCGTCATATCGTGATAAATCCGCAATGTAGATCAGTAACAGAAACTTAGCTAACGCTAGCTTAGCGATTAGCAACTACTACACTACTCACTCAATAGCCGCGGTTAGCATTGACAACAACATTCGTCTATGCAGACCTGTCAAATTGCAGCTAAATTACTTGCCCATTTAAAACAAGTAACAGGGTAATGTAAAGCTTTGATTATATGTATTGTTGTCTTTTTGAGGGTGTTTAATGATTCAATTATGGCCCTGTGTCTCAATGTAACAATTGTTTGTTTACTAAAGCTATTTTTGTATAGATGCTATTTGATACTGTGACTGTGTGCCTTAACCAAAGGTGATCCGTCTTAAAGTGCTATATAATTATGAAGCCTTTATTTAAATAATAACATGACACATTGGTTATTCTATGCTGACTGAAATGTATCTTTTGAATGAAATGAAATATTGTACAACTGCACCTTTAGAATTTGATTGTAATGAATGAATGAATAGTAATTGCATTATTCCTCATATGGCCTCTTATAGGTCAGGTTTTTCTACCTCTCTTCTACCTCTCTACCTCATACCTGTGGACCAGGATGGATTGTTGGATTTATTGGATGGCCAGCTAACCCTGAACCCAATGGAATGGAACTAATAATGGAACTTCCGTAAAGGAACTTTTGTGTGGTAGGACGGAAACTAACCTTCCCACTTGAACATGGATTATGGAAGTGTGAATCTAGATTGTGAATAACGAACGGACTAAATTGTGTAACTGTGTGAATTGTGAATTGTGACTACATTGAATACACAAGATCGCCAGGAGAGGGCGTCACACAATACCATAATTCATATTCCGTGTGTGTGTGTGTGTGTGTGTGTGTGTGTGTGTGTGTGTGTGTGTGTGTGACCATTAGTTCCAGCATGGTGATGGTGTGTTCACGTGTCCGTACTTAGAGGCTTGTGTTAAATAGTAGATGTAATTGCACCAATATGTAGCCTACCATTTTAAAGATCAAAATTACTTTTCCAAAATTGTATATATACTTTCTATTGAGTCATTTGTCCTAATTTCAGCATGAATAGGAGAATACATTGTGATCCAATCACTTTCCATTCATGTTTTAACTTGCGCTTTTATTTTGAAGCGGTGAAAGCAGATCCACACACACACACAGAACCAGGAAGTAGTCCCGCCCATAAACTCAATCACTTCTAGAGAAACGAAACTTCTCTGCCGCTCAGTCTGGTAGTGTGTGCAGCAGCAGCATGGCAGAGAGTTTGGACTCCATCAGTTGTCCGATCTGTCTGGATCTACTGAAGGTTCCGGTGGCTATTCCCTGTGGACACAGTTACTGTATGGGCTGTATTAAGGGCTGCTGGGACCAGGATGATCAGAAGGGGGTCTACAGCTGCCCCATGTGTCTGGAAAGCTTCATCCCCAGGCCTGTTCTGAAGAAAAACACTCTGTTGGCTGAATTAGTGGAGAAACTGAAGAACACAGGACTCCAAGCTGCTCCTACTGCTCACTGTGATGCTGGACCTGGAGATGTGGTGTGTGATTTCTGCACTGGGAGAAAGCAGAAAGCCCTGAAGTCCTGTCTGGTGTGCATGGCCTCTTACTGTGAGCCTCACCTCCAGCCTCACTATGATGTAGCTCCATTAAAGAAGCACAAGCTGGTCAAAGCCTCCACACAGCTGCAGGAGAAGATCTGCTCTCGTCATGACAAACTGCTGGAGGTGTTCTGCCGTACTGATCAGCAGTGTATCTGTTATCTGTGTTCCATGGATGAACATAAAGGCCATGATACAGTCTCAGCTGCAGCAGAAAGGACTGAGAAACAGGTAAGAACCAGAACTACTCATTAATGACTCTGATACATGTAGAACACATTGAACAGAAAAGGACAATAACTGATTTTGATTATGATTGAGGACAATATCACATCATTGGACTTCCAGAGATCCAAAGTCTCTTCCACACTACTGTGTTTGTGTATTGGAGAGGGTAAAGGATGTTGGTGTCATTGTTTTACAAGCTGGTTCTTGTCAGACAGGTTTTCACAGGGAGAATGATTAACTCATAACAATCAGTTATGAGTTAATCATAACTGTGTAACTGTGTGACTGTAGCTCTGTTTCAATGGCTAATAAAAAAGCTAAAATGGTTATGAATTAAATATTTGGTTATGAAATTGTCAGGATTTCTAATATTGTGAAATATTCCTTCTCAAGAGAGAGAAACCTCCTCCTTTCCAAAGCCACAACGTGTTACAGACAGACAGAGCTGTATTACATGACTGTAGCTCTGTTTCAATGGCTAATAATGCTGGTTATGAATTTTATATTTGGGAAATTGTCTTTTAGGATTTCTAATATTGTGATTTAAAAGAGAGAGACCCCCCCCCAACACTGATTGTACTCGTGTCACTTCCTGTCTAGCTTTCTATTCTCTCTGTCTCCAGTAACCATCAGGAGATCTGCCTCCATGACTTTTCATAGTCCAGCATCCAGCCTTTTGTTTATCAGCAGATTCTAAATTAGGGATGCTCCGATCTGGATTTTTGGGGCCGATACCGATCACCGATTTTTTTCCTCAAGATCAACCGATACCGATACCGATTTTTTTTTTAATACATAACTGTAGGCCTACTGACTGGATAGCCTACATATTTTTTGCTTTTTAGACAAAAGTTTTGATCCATTAGGCACCAAGCAAACGCAGACCCATTTTTATGGCATAGTAAAAGTCTGGCCTATCACCCAGTTAGGGCCTGAAGCCCAAGTCAGTGATATGGCTGTATAAAAGACATCATAAACGTGGCCTTCATGGTTTACATACTGTTACGTCCTCCTATGTTTTCTGTTCAGTTATCTGTCTTCCCCAGGAAAAAAATAAAAATAAAAAAAATAATCGGTTTTTGCGATCGGCCATTTTTGCCGATCACCGATCGAGTCATTTGGAGTGAAATCGGCCGATTTAAATCGGTGGCCGATAAATCGGAGCATCCCTATTCTAAATGTATTTCATGAAACCAGAAGTGTTCTTTCAATATGAGTGATTACTTTATAATCACAACGCTCTTTTATAAAGTAAAGATGATAGTGTGTGAAGTTATTGTTTATCATAATTCAAGCAATGTAAATATGCACAGTATTTATTAAAGTGTGTTTGTCCACAGAAGCAGCTGGGGATGAGTCAGCAGAAAGTCCAGCAGAGAGTCCAGGAGAGAGAGAAGGAACTGAAGGAGATCCAACAGGCTGTGGAGTCTCTCACAGTGAGTATTGACCAGAGGAGACGCACCATTTCACTGCTCTCCTCCAATCAGCCACTCTCCAATCCCACTCTGTGTGTGTGTGTGTGTGTGTGTGTGTGTGTGTGTTTCCTAACAGCGCTCTGCACAGGCAGCAGTGGAGGACAGTGAGAGGATCTTTACTGAGCTGATCCGCTCCATTGAGAGAAGGCTCTCTGAGGTTAAGCAGCTGATCAGAGCCCAGCAGGAGGCAGCAGTGAGTCAGGCTGAAGGAGTCCTGGAGCGACTGGAGCAGGAGATCGCTGAGCTGAGGAGGAGAGACGCTGAGCTGGAGCAGCTTTCACACACAGAGGATCACATCCATTTCCTCCAGGTAACGACACTGACCCTCCATCTGCAATACTGAAGGGAGATTACTGTTCAGTTATTCTGTTTTACATTACTGTTCATGTATTCTCTCTCTCTCTCTCTTTCTCCCTCTCTCTCACTCTTTCTCTCATTCCCTGTCTCTCTCTCTCTCTTTCTCTCTCTCCCTGTCTCTCTCTCTCTCTTTCTCTCTCTCTCTTTCTCTCTCTCTCCCTCTCTCTCTCTCTCTCCCTCTCTCTTTCTCTCTCTCTCCTCTCTCCTTCTCTCTCTCTCTTTCTCTCTTTCTCTCTCTCCCTCTCTCTCTCTCCTCTCTTCTTCTCTCTCCTCTCACACTGTCTCTCAATGTGTGTGTCTCTCTCTCTCTCTCTCTCTCTCTCTCTCTCTCTCTCTCTCTCTCTCTCTCTCTCTCTCTCTCTCTCTCTCTCTCTCTCTCTCTCTCTCCAGAGTTGTCAGTCTCTCTCCAGTCCCAGTGTGTGTTCAGACTTCCCCAGCATCATTGAGGGCCCTCTTCAGTACTTTGGAGATGTGACTGAGGCTGTGTCTGAGCTGAGAGAGAAACTAGAGGATGTCTTTAAGGGGGAGTGGCCCAAGATCTCAACTACAGGTGGGTCAAAACTCTACCTGTAGTTCCTTCACACAATCAACTTTAGACCTAGTCTAACCTTAGTCCTAATCATCACTTTATACACAGTGTCATATACTATAATAACTCTCTCTCCTCTGTCCCTCCCTCCCTCCCTCTCTCCTTTCCTCTCTCTCTTTCTCTTCCTCCCACAACACTCTCCCTCCTTCTGTTCTCTCTCCCTCTGCTCTGTCCCTCTTTCTCCCTCTTCTCCCTGCCTCTCTCTCTCCATCTCCTCCCTCTCTCTCTCCATCTCCTCCCTCTCTCTCCCTCTGCTCTGTCCCTCTCTCTCCCTCTTCTCCCTGCCTCTCTCTCTCCATCTCCTCCCTCTCTCTCTCTCCATCTCCTCCCTCTCTCTCCCTCTCCACCCTCCCTCTCTCCCTCCCTCCCTCTCTCCATCTCCTCCCTCTCTCTCTCTCTCCATCTCCTCCCTCTCTCTCCCTCCCTCCCTCTCTCCATCTCCTCCCTCTCTCTCTCCATCTCCTCCCTCCCTCTCTCCATCTCCTCCCTCCCTCCCTCTCTCCATCTCCTCCCTCCCTCTCTCTCCCTCTCCACCCTCCCTCTCTCCCTCCCTCCTCTCTCCCCCATCCCTCCCTATTTCTCCTTCCCTCCCACTCCTCTTTCTCCCTCTCTTTCTCTCTCACTCCCTCCCTCTCCTACATCCCTATCTCTCTCCCTGTCTCTCTACCTCTCTCCTTCCCCTCTCTCTTCTCTCCCTCCCTCCCCCCCCCACCTCTCTCTGTAGTGAATACAGTGGATGTTTTCCTGCCAGCAGAGCCCAGGACCAGAGCCCAGTTCATCCGATGTGAGTGTTAACTATCAATTATCGATTAATCGATAAGCTTTTTTTTTTTTTCCTTGGGGAAAAAACTTTATTTGTGTTGCTATTGCACACATTCATTCATTCACATTCAAACTAGACACTACAGTCAGATAACAATCCTCGTAAACAAGGCAGTGAGTAGCCTAAATTGTTTAACTTAAAAACACATTTTACGTTATAAATAAAAATATAGAAAATAAGTAACTCACCATAGGAGCAGTAAAAAAACAGTTACTCACAAATAGGAGGATGACTGAAAACGTTAGTGTCCTTAAGAGCGTCCAGCTTAACTTAAATTTAAACTCCAGCGAGAGACTGTAGGCGGCAGGCCTACTGGTTCTTGTTCAGAAAGATGATCATGTTAACATGTTCAGGGGTGAGAGACGAACGCAATCTGGTGACACGTGGACAAACTAATTTCCATTATTATTATTATAAAATAAATAAATAGTAATAATAAAAAATAAACAATATATTAACGATTATCGAGCAAAATATTTTGTGATCGACCAAGATCCTTATCGATCAATTATCGATCGTCGATCATTGATGCCCACCCCTAGCTGACAGTCTCTCTCCACAAACCCTGACACAGAACTATAGTGCGGGTAATGTGCAACATTTTAGGGTAAAATGAGGGTAAATTTCATAAATGCATGAAACTTGGAATATGAGAGATGGAGGGAGGGAGGAGATGGAGAGAGGGAGGGAGGAGATGGAGAGAGAGAGAGGGAGGAGATGGAGAGAGAGAGGGGGGAGATGGAGAGAGGGAGGAGATGGAGAGAGAGAGGGGGGAGATGGAGAGAGAGAGAGGGAGGGAGGAGATGGAGAGAGAGGGGGGAGATGGAGAGAGAGAGGGAGGAGATGGAGAGTGGGGGGAGATGGAGAGAGAGAGGGAGGGAGGAGATGGAGAGAGGGAGGGAGGAGATGGAGAGAGAGAGGGAGGGAGGAGATGGAGAGAGAGAGGGAGGGGGGAGATGGAGAGAGGGAGGGAGGAGATGGAGAGAGGGAGGGAGGAGATGGAGAGACGGAGGGAGGAGATGGAGAGAGGGAGGAGATGGAGAGAGAGAGGGGGGAGATGGAGAGAGAGAGGGAGGGAGGAGATGGAGAGAGAGGGGAGAGATGGAGAGAGAGAGGGAGGAGATGGAGAGAGAGAGGGGGGAGATGGAGAGAGAGAGGGAGGGAGGAGATGGAGATGGAGAGAGAGAGGGGGGAGATGGAGAGAGAGAGAGGGAGGGAGGAGATGGAGAGAGAGAGGGGGGAGATGGAGAGAGAGAGGGAGGAGATGGAGAGAGAGAGGGGGGAGATGGAGAGAGAGAGGGAGGGAGGAGATGGAGAGAGGGAGGGAGGAGATGGAGAGAGAGAGGGAGGGAGGAGATGGAGAGAGGGAGGGGGGAGATGGAGAGAGGGAGGGAGGAAATGGAGAGAGGGAGGGAGGAGATGGAGAGACGGAGGGAGGAGATGGAGAGAGGGAGGAGATGGAGAGAGAGAGGGAGGAGATGGAGAGACGGAGGGAGGAGATGGAGAGACGGAGGGAGGAGATGGAGAGAGAGAGGGAGGAGAGGGAGGGAGGAGATGGAGAGACGGAGGGAGGAGATGGAGAGAGAGAGGGAGGAGATGGAGAGAGAGAGGGGGGAGATGGAGAATGAGAGGGGGGAGATAGAGGGAGGGAGGAGATGGAGAGAGGGAGGGAGGAGATGGAGAGAGGGAGGGGGAGATGGAGAGAGGGAGGGGGAGATGGAGAGAGGGAGGGAGGAGATGGAGAGAGAGAGGGGGGAGATGGAGAGAGAGAGGGGGAGATGTAGAGAGGGAGGGAGGAGATGGAGAGAGAGGGGGAGATGTAGAGAGGGAGGGAGGAGATGGAGAGAGAGAGGGGGGAGATGGAGAGAGAGAGAGGGAGGGAGGAGATGGAGAGAGAGAGGGGGGAGATGGAGAGAGAGAGAGGGAGGGAGTGAGGAGAGAGAGAGGGAGGGAGAAGAGGGTGAGAGAGGGAAGGAGAGAGGGAGAGAGGGAGGGAGGGAGCGACAGAGTAGAGAGAGTTATTATAGTATATGAGAAAGGCTGCCGGGGGCATTGCAAGTGCAGAAAAGCCTCCTTAAAGTGCACTGCTCTGTGTCAGTGTGGAGGAGACTGTGGAGACAGTGAAGAATAGGTGTCAGGGTAGTGTGTGGTGGCACCTTTATTTCTTTATTAAACTTCCTTAAACTTGTTCCCTTGTCCCAGTGTGTCTGCTTCTGTGATCCCTGGCACATTATGAGGTCTGAGGTCACCACTTAACTATTCACCTGAAACCTTTTGATGTTGTATATGGTATCATTGTAATCCTTGACCTTCAAAACATAGGGGTAGACATCACTTGTTCTGTGTTATCATGTTTGTTCAGGAGATATGAAGCAAAATACACAATTCGGCTATGGCGGAAAGGAAAATGGCCGCCACGGCCACTAGAAGGAGTTTTTGCGAGGGCTCCACGTCTGAAAATGTTCAGGACCCCAAACTGTACAAGAGTAGCACGTTTGGTGCTTTTATGAAAAAGAAACGATGTTTTCACATAATTAGCCGGACTCATACCTGTCAACCCTCCCGTTTTTCCCGGGATTCTCCCGTATTTTACCTTTCTTTCCCGCTGTGCTCCCGTTTAAATATTTTCCCGTAAATCTCCCGTATTTTTTACCTATAATACAATATAATGTAACCTTTAATTGTTAGACGTTAGACGCATGCGCACAATCGCTATATCAATGTCAGAGTTGACTTGTTTCCTCTCGTTTCTTGGGCTGCGTTCGTAATTTTGCTCTGAGAGCACCGGAACGCACACTAGGTGCAACGTCATTAGGGCTGCAACTAACGATTCTTTTGGTAGTCGACTAATCTGTCGATTATTTTTTCGATTAGTCGCGATTAGTCGTGTGGCTTTTCGCTGCGCGTAAATGGCGACGCAGAAGCATAAATCCGGCTTAACTAGCTATCTAACCTAACGTTACGCCAAGCTACAGCTGCTCACAGAGCTAGTTGATTGGCTAGCTAGCATTGCTGGCTAGACTACAGACAGCTCACGTTAGTAGGCTACGCTTGGCGCTGTTTATCTTACAGACAGCTCGCTGGTGGACTCAACATAATTGAAATAGCATTCACTTATCAAGCATCATTCATGATCATCCACCATGACTACCTGGTATTTTAATAGCGACCACCCCTCACTTCATTTCATCTCGCGTTCTCCTGGCTTCAACATGGAAAACCCCTGCTACGTAACGTTACATAAAGCGCCTCTGTCTGTCACACGCGTGCCACAGGGCAAATAAATTAATAGCACAAACGCTCATAGCATGTACAGCCCTGTCCATGAGACGTTGTTTTCCAACATGTAACAGTAAAGCTAACATAAACATTACGACCCTAACAATATAACGTTAGCCAGTTGGCTAACAACGTTAGCTAAAACTTACCCAGCTGATTCTTGCATGGCTCCCGTTTAAAAAAAAAAAAAAAACGTATTTTTTAAAAAAATATATACGATTAGTCGACACTAAAATTCCACGTCGACGAGTTTTTATGCTCGACGTCGTCGATTATGTCGACTAATCGTTGCAGCCCTAAACGTCATAAAGGGACCAAGTAATTTGATTGGATAAGAGGCATTCCATGAGTGTGATTAGATTTCCAGATCGTTTTTTACGAACACAGCCTCGATTATCGCTGTTTTGAAATGATCGCTGGTAGCTTTGCGCCACTCTTTTCCCATTGACATCATGGTGTCAAGTAATGTATAAATAAATGTGCTGAATTTAGATGCCCTTTTGTGTTTTCATGCAGGGATGTTCAAAGTATTTTACTTTCAACCAGGTATCTGATTCTGACCACCTAGTCACTTACTTAATGTAGGAACTACTTAATTCTTGTTGCACTGAAGCAGGTGGTTGATTGACAGTGTATAGCTTTGTCTAAATGTAAGGGGTATCCTATGGTTGTCTAGTGGTGACGTTAGGATTGACTGTGTGTACAGTCTAAATGTAAGGGATATCCTATGGTTGTCTAGTGGTGATGTTAGGATTGACTGTGTGTACAGTCTAAATGTAAGGGGTATCCTATGGTTGTCTAGTGGTGATGTTAGGATTGACTGTGTGTACAGTCTAAATGTAAGGGGTATGGTTTGTGGATGGTGGGGGGGGGAGAGGATGACCCGGGGGGGTGATGTGATCGGGCAGCACGACTGCTGTGCAGAGGTGGTGGGGCCAGTCGGCCAGCCGAGGTGGAGGAGCGGAGTGAGCGGGCAGGGGTTTGGGGGGTTACCATTTCCTTCAGGTAGGCAGGGGCTGTCCCTTTAGCTGCCTGGTATGCAAGCACCAGGGTCTTGAATCTGATGCGAGCTGCTATCGGGAGCCAGTGCAGGGTGCGAAGGAGAGGGGTGACATGCGAGTATTTGGGGAGGTTGAATACCAGCCGGGCAGCAGCATTCTGGATGAGCTGCAGAGGTCTAATGGCTGAAGCGGGGAGCCCAGCCAGGAGTGCATTGCAGTAATCCAGGCGGGAGATGACCAGTGCCTGGATCAAGAGTTGCGCTGCCTCTCTGGTAAGGAATGGTCGTATCCTTCTGATGTTGTAGAGGAGGAATCTGCAGGAGCGAGCCGTTGCTGCAATGTTCTCTGCACAGGATAGTCGGTTATCCAGGATCACTCCAAGGTTCTTGGCTGTCAGGGAGGGGGTTACAGTAGAGTTCTCCACTGTGATGGAGAAGTCTTGGAGAGGGCAGGCTTTCCCGGGGATGAAGAGGAGCTCGGTCTTGTTAAGATTGAGCTTGAGATGGTGGTCAGCCATCCAAGTTGAAATGTCAGCGAGACATGCTGAGATACGGGTTGCCACGTGTACATCAGACGGGGGGAAGGACAGGAAGAGTTGAGTGTCGTCTGCGTAGCTGTGGTAGGAGAGCCCATGTGAAGAGATTACCGAGCCAAGAGACTTGGTGTAGAGGGAGAAGAGTAGGGGCCCTAGGACGGAACCCTGGGGAACTCCAGTGGAGAGGGTTCTTGGAGAAGATAGCGATTCTCTCCAGGTTACCTGGTAGGAGCGGCCCGCCAGGTAGGAAGAAAACCAGGAGTGTGCGGTGCCAGAGATGCCTAGGTCTGAGAGGATGGAGAGAAGGATCTGGTGATTGACTGTGTCGAAGGCAGCAGACAGGTCAAGGAGAATGAGAACAGAGGAGAGGGAGGAAGCTTGGGCAGAGTGGAGGGCTTCCGTGACAGCAAGGAGCGCAGTCTCAGTGGAATGCCCAGCCTTGAAGCCGGATTGGTGGGGGTCTAAGTGATCCATCTTCCGGAGATAGTCAATCAGTTGTTTAGATGCCGCGCGTTCAAGGGTTTTGGAAGGGAAGGAGAGAAGGGATACCGGTCTGTAATTGTGGACAGATGATGGGTCAAGGGTAGGTTTCTTGAGGAGAGGCTTGACTCTGGCTATTTTGAAGGCCGCTGGGACAGATCCAGTGGATAGGGAGGAGTTGATTAGGGTGGTAAGGTAAGGAAGGATGTCGGCGGAAATGGATTGGAGAAGGGGGGAGGGGATGGGGTCAAGAGCGCATGTGGTTGCCCGCTTTGATGTGATAAGTGTGAGAATCTCATCGGGGGAGAGGGGGGAAAAGATGACAATCCAGAGATCGAGTGTCGAGGGGGGAGTTTGGAAGGGGTGTTAGCATTGTTAGTGGGAACAGTGTTAGCATTGTTAGTGGGAGGAGGGAGCGGTGGGGGGAGAAAGGTGCTGCTGATGTCGTCCACCTTTTTTTCAAAGTAGGTGACAAAGTCATCGGCGGACAGGGAGGAAGGAGGAGGGGGAGGAGGTGGATTAAGGAGTGAAGAGAAAGTGGAGAACAGTTTTCTAGGATTAGAGGCAGAAGAATGTATTTTTGAATGATAGTAGGATGTTTTAGCAGCTGATGCCGAGGAGGCGTAGTTGGCAAGGAGAGAGTGATAGAGGTTAAGGTCATCAGAAAGGCCAGTTTTTCTCCATTTCCTCTCAGCTGCTCTGAGCTCTAGTCTACAAGCATGTAGCGTTTCAGAGAGCCAGGGAGCTCGAGGAGAGGATCGAGCTGGCTTCAAGGTTAGTGGACAGAGGGTGTCGAAGGATGAGGTGAGAGCGGACAGAAGGGTTGAGGATGCCGCATCAGTGGATAGAAGGGAGAAGGATTCGGCAGAGGGTAGGGAGGATAGGACAGAAGAAGAGAGGGCGCTGGGGGACAGGGTACGTAGGTTACGACGAGAGGGTCTTAAGTGGTTAGAGGCTGAGAGGGAAGAGGAAGTTTTGAGGGGAAGGGAGAAGGATATAAAGTGGTGATCAGAAACTGGAAGAGGGGTAACGGTAAGGTTGGAAGTGTGGGAAGATCTGCTGAAGACAAGGTCGAGCTGATTGCCTGCCTTATGAGTCGGAGGAGAGGGGGACAGGGTAAGGCCGAAGGAGAGGAGAAGGTCAAGTACTCCAGATGAGAGAAGCTTCTCAGATTGGAAATTGAAGTCACCTAGTAGTACGAGCGGAGTGCCATCATCAGGGAAAGAGCTGAGAAGGCCATCCATCCCGCCTAGGAAGTCACCGAGTTGGCCTGGGGGGCGATAGATGACAACAATGTGGAGTTTGACCGGGGAAGAGACGAAAGCAGCATGAAATTCAAAGGAGGATGTAGACAAGTGTGCCAGGGGAAGGACAGTGTGTGACCACTTGGGCGAGATGAGGAGTCCTGTGCCTCCCCCTCGACCAGAGGGTCTAGGGGAATGAGAAAAGGAGTAGGCGGCAGAGAGGGCTGCCGGTGTAGCTGTGTTTTCTGGTGTGATCCAGGTCTCAGTGAGAGCAAGGAAATTGAGGGCCATAAGAGATAAGATAAGAGCTGAGATAGCGTCAACTTTCCGGACCGCCGACTGGCAATTCCAGAGACCGCCTGCGGCGATAAAGTCATGGTCAGTAGAAAGAGGTGGGTAGATGAGATTGGAAGGTTTGCGAGGGGGGATGTAGCATCTAGGTGTCCTCCTGAGTGTCAGAAGAACAGGGATAGGGAGAAAGCACATTGTGGCAAAAGTCTGTAGAGGGGAAGAGGGCTAAGGAACCAACAGAACTAGGACTAGCTAAGCGCACTCAGTAGACCGGAGTGACTTGAGAAGACAGCAGCAACACTACAAACAACTGGAAGAGAAGGTACTAAGTACCCTGGCTTCCTCTCAGGCCTTCCTCGATGGACTCCCACAGATAGACTCCCTTGTCTTGTTGTCACGAGTCTTAGTGTCGTAGAATTGTATTAGCATATCCACTGGGAGTATAACATATGTGAGCAGAGCCCTCTCTATGACATCAGAGCCCTCTCTATGACATCAGAGAGGACTGCTGTAACCTGTATGGAACTTTTTACTTGTGATCTATTTGGACTTATATAGCGCCTTTATCCAAAGCGCTTTACAACGGCCTCTCATTCACACATTCACACACACATTCACACACCAATGGCGGCCTGCGGCCTGGTGCCTATGACTGAATCTGTCTTGTTATTAGTAATAGAGTAAATAGCTGTCTGTTTTAAGGCTATCTAGTTAAAATTGGACTACTGATACCTGTCTGTTCATAGGGAGAGTGTGGGAATAGGGAGAAAGCACATTGGGATATAGGTCCGTAGAGGGGAAGAGGGCTAATGAACCAACAGAAGTAGGGGTAGCTAAGTGCACTCAGTAGACTGATGTGCCAAGAGAAGACAGCAATACAAACAACTGGAAGAGAAGGTACTAAGTACCCTGGCTTCTTCTCAGGCCTTCCTCGATGGACTCCCACAGATAGACTCCTTTGTCTTGTTGTCACGAGTCTTAGTGTCATAGACTTGTATTAGCATATCCACTGGGAGTATAACATATGTGAGCAGAGCCCTCTCTATGACATCAGAGTCCTCTCTATGACATCAGAGAGGACTGCTGTAACCTGTATGGAACTTTTTACTTGTGATCTATTTGGACTTATATAGCGCCTTTATCCAAAGCGCTTTACAACGGCCTCTCATTCACCCATTCACACACACATTCACACACCAATGGCGGCCTGCGGCCTCGTACCTATGACTGAATCTGTCTTGTTATTAGTAATAGAGTAAATAGCTGTCTGTTTTAAGGCTATCTAGTTAAAATTGGACTACTGATACCTGTCTGTTCATAGGGAGAGTGTGGGAATAGGGAGAAAGTACATTGGGATATAGGTCCGTAGAGGGGAAGAGGGCTAATGAACCAACAGAAGTAGGGGTAGCTAAGTGCACTCAGTAGACTGATGTGCCAAGAGAAGACAGCAACACCACAAACAACTGGAAGAGAAGGTACTAAGTACCCTGGCTTCCTCTCAGGCCTTCCTCGATGGACTCCCACAGATAGACTCCCTTGTCTTGTTGTCACGAGTCTTAGTGTCGTAGACTTGTATTAGCATATCCACTGGGAGTATAACACATGTGAGCAGAGCCCTCTCTATGACATCAGAGCCCTCTCTATGACATCAGAGAGGACTGCTGTAACCTGTATGGAACTTTTTACTTGTGATCTATTTGGACTTATATAGCTCCTTTATCCAAAGCGCTTTACAACGGCCTCTCATTCACCCATTCACACACACATTCACACACCAATGGCGGCCTGCGGCCTCGTACCTATGACTGAATCTGTCTTGTTATTAGTAATAGAGTAAATAGCTGTCTGTTTTAAGGCTATCTAGTTAAAATTGGACTACTGATACCTGTCTGTTCATAGGGAGAGTGTGGGAATAGGGAGAAAGCACATTGGGATATAGGTCTGTAGAGGGGAAGAGGGCTAATGAACCAACAGAAGTAGGGGTAGCTAAGTGCACTCAGTAGACTGATGTGCCAAGAGAAGACAGCAACACTACAAACAACTGGAAGAGAAGGTACTAAGTACTAGGGGTGCAACGGTTCAGTTGGCCCACGGTTCGGTACGGTTCGGTATTTTGGGTCACGGTTTTCGGTACGGTTCGGTTCAGAAACAAACGTTCCAGACCAACTCGACCTCTGACCAAAGGCCGCGTTCGAGGCATTCACGTGGACGCTCCGGCGCTCTCAGAGCTAATTTACGAACACGGCCAAATTGATCTTCTCTCCATAAAGCTTAAGCGTACAGTGGGCTTCCTGTATAGATTTAAATCTTGCTTTTCCTTGGCTTCCAGAAAACGTCTTGTCTCCGCCCTTTTCCTTTCACAATTGGATTATGGTGATACAGTATATAGGTTTGCTTCTCTGTCCACTTTATCCAAGCTAGACCCCCTGTATCATTCGGTTCTAAGATACATCACCAATAGTGCCTTCAGGACCCATCACTGTACACTGTATAGTCTGGTTGGATGGCCATCTCTTTCTGTCAGAAGGCTCCAACACTGGTACACTCTTGTGTTTAAAATCATCTCTGGCTTCTTACCGAATTATCTGGGCCTGAAGTTCATCCCTATACCGAGTGGCTCGGGTCTCAGGTCTCGTAGATGGCTACAATACAAGGTGCCACTTATCATGAACAATGTTGGAAGGGCAAGCTTGTCTTATTATGGCCCTTGGTCTTGGAATGACCTACAGACTACTTTTAAATTAGAGGCCCTTATTTCCATAAGTATCTTCAAGCGTAGATTAAAGGATGTGGTCACCGCTCGCTGTACCTGCTTTGGTTAGACTTCTCAATGTTTTAATCACCTTGTAAATACCCCTACCATTGTTTGTCTATTGTATTGTTGCCACTGTCTTATGTCCTGTCTTGTTATCTGAACTGTTTTTTTAAGCTACCGTATTTTCCGGACTATAAGTCGCGGTTTTTTTCATACTTTGGCTGGTCCTGCGACTTATAGTCAGGTGCGACTTATATATCAATAATTCATAATCTCTGACTGACATGAACTGACATACGGTAATCTCTGACTGACATGAACCAAGGAGTAACTTCCGCTAGCGCCTCATACACGATAGAATAGCCATTATACTTGACAATGTGGACATTAAACACGACAATGTGGACATTAAACATGATGTTATGGACCTTATACACAATGTTATGGACGTTAGAAACGATATTAAAGTCATTTATTCCTTCCAGAGGCTGTTTAACGTTGCAATGTTGTACCCGCGAGTAGCATTTTGCTACTTCCGGTAGCGCTTCATACGCGATAGAATAGCCATTATACTCGACAATGTGGACATTAAACACGACAATGTGGACATTAAACATGATGTTATGGACCTTATACACAATGTTATGGACGTTAGAAACGATATTAAAGTCATTTATTCCTTCCAGAGGCTGTTTAACGTTGCAATGTTGTACCCGCGAGTAGCATTTTGCTACTTCCGGTAGCGCTTCATACGCGATAGAATAGCCATTATACTCGACAATGTGGACATTAAACACGACAATGTGGACATTAAACATGATGTTATGGACCTTATACACAATGTTATGGACGTTAGAAACGATATTAAAGTCATTTATTACCTTTTAGAGGCTGTTCAAAGTTTCATTTTTCCTCCGCGACGCCATGTTGTTAGCCCCGCGCTAGCTAGCGGACTTTACACTCGATAATACAAGTATTCCTTAACCTTTCAGAAGAAGTTTCAACGTGAATTATGTCCTTCCTGGGCTTACAAATCCTCTCATGTCTCTTCACAGTGCCAGACTAGAGTCAAGCTCAACAGGTTCTTCTTTCCCCGCTGATTCCGCCAAGCCCGTTCCCTTGAACCATGCGACTTATAGTCCAGTGCGACTTATATGTGGTTTTTTCCTCTTCATGGCCCATTTTTGGCCTGCTGCGACTTATACTCGGGTGCGACTTATAGTCCGGAAAATACGGTACTATTTTGACCCTGTCTTGGCCAGGTCTCTCTTGTAAAAGAGGTTTTAATCTCAATGTGACTTCCTGGTAAAATAAAGGTAGAAAAAAAAAAAAAAAAAAAACGAAAACCGAAAACCGTCACGGTTCACTAGTGAATTGAGCCGTGGAACGCAAACCGTACCGTCCGTAAAAAAACCGAGAACCGTTGCACCCCTACTAAGTACCCTGGCTTCCTCTCAGGCCTTCCTCGATGGACTCCCACAGATAGACTCCCTTGTCTTGTTGTCACGAGTCTTAGTGTCATAGACTTGTATTAGCATATCCACTGGGAGTATAACACATGTGAGCAGAGCCCTCTCTATGACATCAGAGCCCTCTCTATGACATCAGAGAGGACTGCTGTAACCTGTATGGAACTTTTTACTTGTGATCTATTTGGACTTATATAGCGCCTTTATCCAAAGCGCTTTACAACGGCCTCTCATTCACACATTCACACACACATTCACACACCAATGGCGGCCTGCGGCCTCGTACCTATGACTGAATCTGTCTTGTTATTAGTAATAGAGTAAATAGCTGTCTGTTTTAAGGCTATCTAGTTAAAATTGGACTACTGATACCTGTCTGTTCATAGGGAGAGTGTGGGAATAGGGAGAAAGCACATTGGGATATACTGTAGGTCCGTAGAGGGGAAGAGGGCTAATGAACCAACAGAAGTAGGGGTAGCTAAGTGCACTCAGTAGACTGATGTGCCAAGAGAAGACAGCAACACTACAAACAACTGGAAGAGAAGGTACTAAGTACCCTGGCTTCCTCTCAGGCCTTCCTCGATGGACTCCCACAGATAGACTCCCGTGTCTTGTTGTCACGAGTCTTAGTGTCATAGACTTGTATTAGCATATCCACTAGGAGTATAACATATGTGAGCAGAGCCCTCTCTATGACATCAGAGCCCTCTCTATGACATCAGAGAGGACTGCTGTAACCTGTATGGAACTTTTTACTTGTGATCTATTTGGACTTATATAGCGCCTTTATCCAAAGCGCTTTACAACGGCCTCTCATTCACCCATTCACACACACATTCACACACCAATGGCGGCCTGCGGCCTCGTACCTATGACTGAATCTGTCTTGTTATTAGTAATAGAGTAAATAGCTGTCTGTTTTAAGGCTATCTAGTTAAAATTGGACTACTGATACCTGTCTGTTCATAGGGAGAGTGTGGGAATAGGGAGAAAGCACATTGGGATATAGGTCCGTAGAGGGGAAGAGGGCTAATGAACCAACAGAAGTAGGGGTAGCTAAGTGCACTCAGTAGACTGATGTGCCAAGAGAAGACAGCAACACTACAAACAACTGGAAGAGAAGGTACTAAGTACCCTGGCTTCCTCTCAGGCCTTCCTCGATGGACTCTGTGATGGACCGAGCAAGTATAGGCATGAGGACACAGGGAAAATGTGAAAATTAAGGGTTTTTATTTACCCAAAAATAATACAGGGTTAACAAAAACCAACAGTGGGTTACAAAGGAAAATAAATAACATAATGGACGGGCCCAAATTAACGGATAACTGAACAGAACAAGAACAGAACACGAGCCTCCTGACACTGATGACCTCAAGGTATATATAGACCTGGTCAGGTACATTTAAATCATACAGGGAATCAATTAATTAAACTAATACATAAATGAACAACTATACTCAAACAATTCAACACAAGCAATAAAGTTATGCAACACACATTTATGCCATTTGAATGACTTGCATACATAATGCCAATGTTAAACAAATAATATAAACAGTTAAACTAAACCAATCCCTCCCCCTGTAGTCTCCCGGGAGATGGTACAGTCCACCACCCCCACCCTCTGTATTTAGCAGGGTCCAAAATGGCTGCTCAAGCCTTGCCTAGAGCCCAGAGGAGGTGGCGGACGACTCCCTGTGAGACACATGGACCATGGAGGAGAAAGACAGAATTTAGCAGCATGTGATCAATACTGTCAATAAAGGACTGAACATGTGTGAAACAAAACCAAGGTCTGTTTGTTATGGGGTGGTGGTGATGTGTACTGAAACGTAAATGTTAAACTAACTGAATGAACAAAGGAAAGGTGTGTTGTAAGTGTGTTTGCTACTGACACCATGTGCGGCGATTTGGTGCAGCCGTCACACACTCCCCCTCCTCTGGCATCTCGCTGGAACAGCGGGACAGATAATCAGCAATCACATTCTCCTTGCCCGGGATGTAGTGGACTTTGAATCTGAAGGGCTGTAGGTCGAGGTACCAGCGAGTGATCCGGCCATTGGAGTTCCTCATTCGGTCCATCCACTTTAGCGCCTTATGGTCCGTTTCGATGGTGAATTCCCGTCCAAGGAGGTAATATTTCAAAGACTCGATGGCCCACTTCACCGCCAGACATTCTTTCTCAACGGTTGAGTACCGGGTCTCTCTGGGGAACAGCTTTCTGCTGATGAAGGCCACGGGGTGTCGGTCCTCAGGTGGACCCTGCAGAAGGACAGCACCTAAACCCCGGTCTGAGGCATCAGTCTGTAGAATAAAGTGTTTAGTAAAATCTGGGCAGTGCAATACAGGATCCTTACTAAGAGCCTGCTGAATGTCTTTGAAGGCCAAAAGTGCCTCCTCTGTCCACCTCAGCCGACTGGGATGTTTTAGACTGGTCATGTCAGTTAGGAGGGCAGCTCTGCCAGAGAAGTTGGGTACAAACCTGTGGTACCAACCAGACATTCCTAGAAATGACTTCAGCTGCTTTCTAGTTTGAGGCAGTGGACACTGTTGAATGGCCTGGACTTTCTGGATTCGAGGCTTGATGACACCATGCCCAATGATGTAGCCGAGGTACTCTGCCTCAACTCTGGCAAAAGCACACTTTGAGGGGTTGATGGTGAGGCCAGCTTTCTTAAGACACTGGAAGATCCTCCCCAGGTGTTCTAGATGTTCTTCCCAGGTGGTGCTATAAACTACAATGTCATCAAGATAAGCAGAGGCAAACTCTGACAGCCCCCACAGTACCTGGTCCATGAGCCGCTGGAAAGTAGCTGGTGCTCCATGCAACCCAAACGGCATAACTGTCAAATGGAACAGCCCCCACTGAGTCCGGAATGCTGTCAGCTCACGGGACTGCTGGGCAAGGGGGACCTGCCAGTAACCTTTACAAAGGTCAAGGGTGGTCAGATATTTAGCTCGGCCCAGACGTTCAATCAGATCATCAATACGTGGTGTTGGATATGAGTCAAACTTTGATATTGAATTTAAATAACGGAAATCGATACAGAACCTGATTGTCCCATCCTTCTTTGGCACCAGGACGATGGGATTGCACCATTCACTTTTTGAAGCTTCAATGATGCCCAGGGACAGCATGAGATCAATCTCCTTCTTCAGGGACACCAAGAGGCGTTCAGGGATCCTGTAACTCATGCGTCTGATGGAGGCATCTTTATTCAACACAACCTCATGTTCCACTATATGTGTGCGGCCAGGAGTCTCCTGGACCACTTCAGGTTCACAAAGAGCTCTCACTTGAGCCTGTTGGTCTGGTGCCAGATGGTGTAAGTCAAGGTCAGAAGAGGTAGGCTCAGGGAGATACTTTTCACTAACCTCCTCATCTTGAACTCTTCTGATCATCAACACCGCCAAGGGCTGCACCGGTCTGGGCACCCACTCCTTTAACAGGTTGATGTGTAGGTTCCTGGTAGAGCGAGAGCGACCTGGAGTGGAGATTTGGTAAGTGGTGGGACCGAGCTTTTTCTTTACCTCAAAGGGACCTTGCCATTTTGCCAGTAGCTTGCTCTCCTCTGTAGGCAGCATCACCAAGACTTGTTGGCCTGGTTTGAAACTCTTCTCCCGGGCGGACCGATCATACCACTTCTTCTGGTTTTGCTGGGCGACGGCCATGTTCTCCTGTGCCAGAGCAGACATTTTTTCCAGTCTCTCTCTCATCTGGATAACATAAGAGACAACATTATTGGGTTCCTTTACCTTCTGGTCTCCCTCCCAGATCTCCTTAAGGAGTGTTAGAGGCCCCCTCACCTCATGTCCATACAGCAACTCAAATGGGGAGTAGCCTGTGGAGGCCTGTGATACCTCCCGGTAAGCAAACAGCAAGTATGGGAGCCACTGGTCCCAATCAGCACCAGTGTCACTAACAAACTTACGGAGCATCTGTTTCAGGGTTTGATTAAACCGTTCGGTTAGACCGTCAGTTTGGGGATGGTAAGGTGTTGTTCTGAGGCCCCTGATGCCCAGCAGCCGGTACACATCCTTCAGGAGCTGGGACATGAAGTGTGTGCCCTGGTCATCCTTCAGGAGCTGGGACATGAAGTGTGTGCCCTGGTCATCCTTCAGGAGCTGGGACATGAAGTGTGTGCCCTGGTCATCCTTCAGGAGCTGGGACATGAAGTGTGTGCCCTGGTCGGTGAGGATCTCACGGGGGAAGCCCACCCTGGAGAAAAACTGCAAAAGACAGCATGCAACATTCTTCGCTTTGACAAACCTCAGGGGGTACATTATATATAACTATTTGAAATTACTGAAAATATTACACACTTTCAGTTTAAGCCATGCTGGAGCAAACTTTATTATTTTCTTGATTGCTTAAACCCATTTCTTGAAACAGGATGACATTTTTCAGGTAACACATTCCCCTAAACCAGGGTAAGTTGGTGGAGGTAGACATTTGATATGATATTGTTTTGCATGAAAAGGATTAAGGAATGGTATCACATTTTGTGAAAATGCTCTACATGCAAATAACCTCTCCTTAGAGGCAGTGCTAGTGTCTCAAATAACCCTTGTTCCTAAGTCTAATTATCTATCTTCAGGATATTTTGTGGCGTAATCTGTTATTACCAACATGAACCGGTTACCGGATTTACTCTTCTCCAGGGGCCCAACAACATCCATTCCAAGCCGTTCAAATGGAGTTCCTATAATAAGTAATGGCTGAAGGGGAGCTCTGGCAGAGCCTCTACCTGAGGTCAACTGGCATTGAGAACATCTTCTACAATATATGGCTATATCTTTACGCATTCTAGGCCAGAAAAAGTGTCGCTGTATGCGAGCGGTGGTTCTGTGCTTCCCTAGGTGGCCAGCCCAGGGGATGGAATGTCCCAAGGTGAGTAGTACTTCTCGGGTCGCTTCTGGAACCACCATCTGCTTAGCAGATTTATACTGGCGATACAGGATACCTTGCTGTAGAAAGAAATGATCAGGGCCACTCTCAAACTTAGCCTCATCTTCTCCTCTCCCTCTGGCTTTCTTCAAACAGTCAGCTAGGCTGAAGTCTGCTTGCTGCATTTCAATAACGTTAGTGGGAAATTGGAAGCCTAGGGGAAGCTCTGGTGCCTGCTCGGCTTGTGAATTAACAACCGTACAGTGAAACTTATCTCTTCTCTTTTGCCTGTGAGACTTGCGTGTTTTACCTGGCTTGGCCTCTACCTCTGAATCATAGAAAGGCAAGGCAGCAAGGGTCTGGTCCGGTTCATTGGCCTGCTTAGCCTGAGCTCTGGTAACAGCAACATTGCAGGTCTGAAGTGGCTGTAGCAGATCAAGGCCAACCGGTGCAGATGGCTGCAGTAGATCAAGCAAAACAGGAAGGTCATGTCCTAGTACAACAGGAAAGGGCAGGTTATGAGCAACGCCAACACTGAGCAGGTATGTTTGTCCCTGTACTTTAATATACAAATCAGCAGTGGGGTAAGGCTTCTCATCACCATGCACACAGCATATGGAAACAGTTTCTGTGGTGCGCACAAACCGAGGTGGTACATATTGCTGATGGACAAGGGTTTGAGAGCTCCCAGTGTCAATCAGGGCCATGAGCTCCTGTCCATTGATCTCCACTGTAGTCTCCCTTACTGGCTGTTCAGGCTTAGACTCCGGCTGAGTCCTGCACCGTGGGACATAACACAGGTGGCTTAACTTGGCACTATTTATAGGGCACATTGGTTTGGTATGACCCTCCTGTCCACATAGGTAGCAAATAGGGACTTTTTCCTTTGGTCTATTAAATGTCATAGGTTGGTTCTCCCTTTGAGGAGGCTTATCCACATCAGTGAATGTTCTGAAGTTTGGATATTGAGAGGTTGGTCTCCGAGTGTCTCCGGTCCTCTCCCAGGCAACATGGCCCCACAGCTGGCCCTTCTGCCGGGCAGCTACGAAGACATTGGCAAGGCCAGCAGCCTCGGCAGCAGTAGCAGGATCATGCTCTTTAATCCACACCTGTAGCTCAGGGGACAACATTCTCAAGAATTGTTCACATATAATGATTTCCCCAATGTCACTCATAGTTTTGCCTTTAGGCTGGACCCATTTCCCATATAGTTCTTTAAGCCTTACATACAGCTCCTTAGGGGTTTCATTGGCCTGTACCTCCAACGATCGAAACCTTTGTCTGTATGTCTCAGGATTAATATCGTACTTCTGAAGAATTGCCATTTTGACACTATCATAATTAAGTGAGTCATCAATATTCATGTGTACATATGCACTTCTGGCTTTGCCAGTGAGTAAAGGGATGAGTCGGAAGGCCCAATCTGATTTCTGCCACCGAAATGCCACAGCAAGGCGCTCAAAAGTTATTAAAAAATGTTCAATGTCATCTGAATCAGTCAATTTTTCCAGTTTGGGTTCTCTAGTAAACCGATACTGACCAGACGGGCTGTCATCTTGCTGGCTGGCTCCAGGGCCCCAACCGTCCTGTGCAGGGTCACATACCTGGTCTGTGGATCTCCCTCTTAGCGGACTTTGCTCCCCACTAGGTGGTAAAGGAACTGGAGAAGTCTGTGCTTGAACCTCTAGTTGTAGGAGACTAAAGTGTTGCTGTAGTGCTTTAAACCTCTGCTCTTGCCGTGCTGC
Organism: Nansenia antarctica; assembly: GCF_963989245.1. Taxonomy (NCBI): domain Eukaryota; kingdom Metazoa; phylum Chordata; class Actinopteri; order Argentiniformes; family Microstomatidae; genus Nansenia; species Nansenia antarctica. Next base: position 22,024,482 of record NC_137677.1, on the reverse strand, counting down.
CTCAGCTTCCCATTGATTCTCCCGGCTGTGTTGCTGCGCCATGTGGGCCCGAAGTATGCTAGTCAGGTCTGCAATGGTTGGTTCTCTGGATGGTTTGCCGTCGTCCTCGTATTCAGGCTCCATGTCACCTCCAATTTCTTCCGCTTCGGCCATTTGCTCTTGGCCAGCGCCCCCTCTATTGCTTCTCCCACGCCTTGACATTTCCATAGTAGGAGGCAGGGGGAAAAAATTAAGAAAAAAAACGTACCTGTGTCCTCTACTTGCAATATCCCACTTCTGACACCACTTGTGATGGACCGAGCAAGTATAGGCACGAGGACACAGGGAAAATGTGAAAATTAAGGGTTTTTATTTACCCAAAAATAATACAGGGTTAACAAAAACCAACAGTGGGTTACAAAGGAAAATAAATTACATAATGGACGGGCCCAAATTAACGGATAACTGAACAGAACAAGAACAGAACACGAGCCTACTGACACTGATGACCTCAAGGTATATATAGACCTGGTCAGGTACATTTAAATCATACAGGGAATCAATTAATTAAACTAATACATAAATGAACAACTATACTCAAACAATTCAACACAAGCAATAAAGTTATGCAACACACATTTATGCCATTTGAATGACTTGCATACATAATGCCAATGTTAAACAAATAATATAAACAGTTAAACTAAACCAATCCCTCCCCCTGTAGTCTCCCGGGAGATGGCACAGTCCACCACCCCCACCCTCTGTATTTAGCAGGGTCCAAAATGGCCGCTCGCCTTGCCTAGAGCCCAGAGGAGGTGGCGGACGACTCCCTGTGAGACACATGGACCATGGAGGAGAAAGACAGAATTTAGCAGCATGTGATCAATACTGTCAATTAGTGATGGCGAGATGAAGCTTCTTGAACTGTTGAAGCTTTCCATCAAATTGCGTCACACATGGACCGAAGCTTCATGTTGCTTCATTTGCTCTACTGCGCCATCAAGTGGACAATAAATGTCTAGCAGGCAGAGTGATGATGACACCGTGGCTTTGGTGTGTGAAGCTTTGAATTGAATAAATGTGCTTGTGTTACTAGGAACAACAACATTTTATTCATTTATTCATTTTTATTTAAAAATAACAATTTCTCCACAGTGCTGGGCTTCAGGCGGTTTCTTTTTTTTTAGACAATTTCACCTGCTTTAGAAAAGATCCTTTCACAGGGCACAGATGAAGCTGGGATACATAGATAATTAACGGCAAGTTTATACAAATTAGGATACACATGTTTGTGTTCTTCCCAATACTGTAGGGGGTTCTGCATCCTTTCGTTGTTTGGTTCAGCCAGGTAGGTATGGACCTCCACTGTTGCGTCTGCAGTTACATTTTGGGTCCTCGCCTGCATGACTGTGGTGTCTAAACGACGCCACAGTTTGTTACCTAAAACAGACAAACAGGCTGTCAGTGTCAGTGAATATATACAATAAGACAATTAGAATGTATCCAGTATACTTTACCTTGAGTCACAGGCTGCGAAGCTTCTGATATGGGGGGTTGTGATGACGAGGAGGAGGAGGAGGAGGAAGAGGAGGAGGCGGCGCTGTTTCGTATAACGGTAGCACATTCCAAAATGAGCCTATTTTCGGCCTCTGCTGCTTTATTGTGGCTAAAGAATCCTATCTTTTAAAAACGTGGATCAAGCAGTGTCGCCAGTGACATTACGCTCATCGATTGCAATGAGTACAGCTTATCCTTTAATTGTTTTCTTAGACTCTCAACCATTGCCATGCTCTCTTGTGTTTGGACACGTCCCATTTCCTCCTCCTCCAGTGTGTGGTATAGCATGGATAAAAGAGGAATAACTTTTGAACTGGACACTCTCTTCTCCTCTGACAGCTCAACTGTGGCATCATTGAATGGGGCTAGCACTTTTAGACATTCTGCGATGATGTCATATTGTTCCAATGTGAGTGGGACAATGTCAGTACGTAGGCCGGCCAAAGCTGCTGCTATAGGCTCCTTGAGGTCATACACACGCTGCAGCATATGGTATGTACTGTTCCAGCGTGTATCCACCTCTTGGATCAGCTTCAGTGCCGGCCGGCCCATTTGCTCCTGCACCAGTGTCAGCCTCTCCTATAAAATTTGCCAACAAAAAGTGATTAATTCAAGAGTCACTGCAGCAGCAACTTAAACCAAACAGCGTCATTTAGAATATTGCAATGAAAGAAAGGAATTCACCTTTGCATTGGTGCTGCTCTTAAAATAGCCCACAATCTTCCGAGAATGTACCCGGATGTCAGCCAACACGTCGTTTTCTTTAATAGCCTTTTTTACAAGTAAATTTAAAGTGTGCACCACACAAATTGAGTGACGCAAGCGCAACTCCTTGGCACAAGCAGCCATATTTGCTGCGCCATCCGTCACCATGCAAGACACTTTGGTGGTAATACCCCACTGGGCCATAAGTGCTGCTTTGACGGTGGCCAAATTCACAGCAGTATGTGCATCAGGGAAATATAGCACCCCTAAAACAACAGTGTGCAAAGAGGTGCTTTCATCTATAAAATGGCAGGTCACAGCCAGATATGCATCAGTGTTGATGGAGGTCCACATGTCTGTTGTCAAGCTAACTGCAGATGCCTTCAACACAATGGCTTTGGCTTTCTCCTTGGACTCCTGATATCTGGCCTCCACCATAGCTTTCAAAGCCTAAAGGAAAGAAGGGAACACTCTTGGAATGGCATATATGGGGAAATGGGGAAATGGGGAAAAATGCTTCATGTGCTCACATACACACCTGCCTTGTGGGGAGAACATAGGTAGGGTTGAAAGCTTTAACAAGCTTTCTGAACCCTTTGTCCTCCACAATGGTGAAGGGCTGGCAATCCTCAATCACCATATTGACCAAGGCCTCATCCACATCAGTCTTCAGTGCTGATGAAAAAAAAACCAGTATTCAATTGCAGATGTCATTCATTAGTCATATTTAAAATATAAATTAATGTTGTCTAATAAAAACGTACCATGTAATTGTATGTTTGTATGCTGTCTTATCATTGCATCCTAAAAAGGCTTACCTGAGCTTGGTCCACCTTGGTTGGTCTCCTTGTTCTCATGCAGGGCTCTATAATGCCTCAGCATAGATGAAGTGTTATTGCTGTATCCAAGTTCTTTTGAACACACCAGACACTTCACCTTTTACAATAGCAGAAATTAGAAGAAAGACATTAGAACAAGGGACGATACACATTGTTGTCACATTTATTTACAGTATAGTACACTAGTTATTATTTATTACTATGTGCATACCCCTCCTATTACTATGTGCCACCCCTCCTAAATTTCGTTGTTTGGTACCTGTACTGTAGCAATGACAATAAAGTCCATTCATTCATTCATTCATAGTGCATACCTTATTAGGAGAGATCAGATCAAAATGTTCCCAGACAGGGGAATATCTCCTCTTTCTCGCTGGTTCCATCGCAAAAAAAAGAAGCTCCAAAAGATTGCAAACAAACAAACTATAAAGTTGCAAGTCAACAAACTGTGAGGGGGAATCCATTGCGTTCATCTGTCCCTTTTATGTTTCGAGTCTCGCGCCAAATCCGAGCCACTTCCCGAATCGGTCACGTGGTACGGCCGGAAGACGAAGCGTCACTCTTACCATATACGTCATCAACACACGCCTCGGTACGCGCTTCACAAAAATCTGCCTCTGTTACTCGACACACGCTCCGAAGCGTCGGCTTCATCTCGCCATCACTACATAATAGTTTACAAGTAATACGTTTATGTATTATATTATGTATCCCCCCTCACATGTATTGTGGTTAACCTACATGTTTTGCTCACTGCACTTCTTATCCACCACTGATGTAAAAACCGAACAATTTCAGAATGTTTGCTTTTATAATAATATTATAGACTACCCACTTCAGTCACCTACACCACTGCTAGAAAGCACATGTTTGTAGTTGGAACAGGGAGCATTTTGAGGGAGGGGGTCAGAATATGGCAGCCTGTCTTTCATGTCTTTAGTTGGAACAGGGAGCATTTTGAGGGAGGGGTCAGAATATGGCAGCCTGCCTTTCATGTCTTTAGTTGGAACAGGGAGCATTTTGAGGGAGGGGGTCAGAATATGGCAGCCTGCCTTTCATGTCTTTAGTTGGAACAGGGAGCATTTTGAGGGAGGGGTCAGAATATGTGTCCTAATGTGTTTTGATTTTTCATGATTTATATGTTCATGCGTGACATAGGCTATGTCATAATAAAGATGATTTGTGAACATCTAAATTAGTTCCGATACCATTTTTTGATCCCGATACCGATACCTGACCGTGCAGTACTTGCCGATACCGAGTACCGATCCGATACCACGGCGTTTGAAAAAACAAAACAAAAAAACATGTTTTTTGAGCCGCATACTCACCTCGATGTAAAATTATTGCTAACACTTAGTCTGGCACTGCTCAAAACCTTTGTAAAACAGGAAAAAATACCAACAGAGAGTGAATGCTATAGAACTTTTTTTTATTGTCTACCTGGTATGGTGACAAGAAAATCAACCCCTTATAAAACCTGAAATGTGGCTCTCACAGATGCCAATCAGTGCAATATCCATTTAAGATATAAAACAGTCGTAGTAGTAGTGCAACAGCAAGTGAAAATTTACAAACAAAATAATTTTAAGATATAAAACAGTCGTAGTAGTAGTGCAACAGCAAGTAAACAATTACAAACAAAATAACTTTAAGATATAAAACAGTCGTAGTAGTAGTGCAACAGCAAGTGAACATTTACAAACAAAATAACTTTAAGATATAAAACAGTCGTAGTAGTAGTGCAACAGCAAGTAAACATTTACAAACAAAATAAGGCCCATTTGAGACTAACATAAGATGTAGGCCTACCTGAGGGAATAATAATATTTTAAATAAAACATATGAGGCCTTTTGTATACATTTCTCACAAATCCCAAAAGACAGAAATTAACTGCAGCACCTTGATTTACAGACTTTATTGGGTTTGAAGTTTTCTTATGTGTTCCTAATACAAAGTGAAAGAACAGTAAAAGCAGCCAAATGGCTAAACAGCTGACCAAACTAAAACTTCTGCCCAAACTGAGCATAATGGGTCTTCCCTGTTTGTAATAAGTACATTTGTCTAAGTAAGTGAACCAACTATACAACAGTCTTTGTAAGTAAAACCTTTGATATGAACACGTGCCATTGGCAGTCACAGTGCTAGAGAAAGGAAGAAACGTTTTTTCTTTTCTAATGTAGGGTGTTAGAGGATAAAGAGGTCTGAGAAGAAATGTGCTCAAAGGCTTAGAAGACTACAAAGTGTGGTACAATGAAGAATATGGCTAAAAAGTAAACTACAGAACTAAAAGCACTTACTAGATTCACTAGGCACAAAAAAGACCCCAAATACAACTATTGCTAGAGCTAAAAAAAACAACACATGCTTTCAGCAAAAGGCTTGCTAGGGGATGTCCCAGTCTTTTTATATTGGCCTTGCTGGTGAAGCCCATTGGTTGAAGGCCAGATTGGATGCATTGATTGGTTTAGAGGGATGCCAATCTAAGTATAGTTGTGATGGTGGAAGGAAATTCTGGCATGGTTCTGCTTCATACACGCGCACACACACACACACACACACACACACACACACACACACACACACACACACACAACCCCCACTCGCCATCACAATCCCACCCCCACTGCCACACCCATCCAAGCAGCCTTTTTTGGAGCCCAGCAGACTCTCATCACCAATCAATCAACCAATCAATCAGCCCCTACACTGGCCTTTGAAGAAGTGGTTGCCTTCACTAAACAAGTTACAGTAAGAAATAATTGTTTTTGTTTTATCTCATTATGTTTTAGATTTCAGTTTACAAGAGTTGTCTCCCTTTTTATCTGTATTTTTGGCTACAGCCTTTTAATTTATTTTTAAATTAAAAAAATATTTAAAACACGGTGCAGCAGCTTTCAGTCACGCTGCTGCATGCTCCTGGAACAAACTCCCTGAAGAAATACTGAGTGTATTCTCTGATGCGTCCTTAGGGTATCTGCCCGAGTGAAACACTTCCCACACTGGGAGCACTGGTATGGTTTCTCTCCTGTGTGTATTCTCTGGTGCATAATTAGGTGTCCTGCTTGAGTAAAACATTTCTCACACTGGGAGCACTGGTATGGTTTCTCTCCTGTGTGTATTCTCTGGTGTTCAACTAGGGATCCTGCCTGAGTGAAATTCTTGCCACACTGGGAGCACTGGTATGGTTTCTCTCCTGTGTGTATTCTCTGGTGTTCAACTAGGGATCCTGCCTGAGTGAAATTCTTGCCACACTGTGTGCACTGGTATGGTTTCTCTCCTGAGTGTATTCTCTGGTGTACAATCAGGGACCATGCATGATTAAAACTCTTGCCACACTGTGTGCACTGGTATGGTTTCTCTCCTGTGTGTATTCTCTGGTGTGTCTTTAGGTGTACTGCTTGAGTAAAACATTTCTCACACTGGGAGCACTGGTAAGGTTTCTCTCCAGTGTGTATTCTCTGATGTGTCTTCAGGTGTCCTGCCTGCTTGAAACTCTTGCCACACTGGGAGCAGTGGTGTGTTTTCTCTCCTGAGTGTCTGTGTTGTTGATGGTTTCCTGATGTGGTGGAGCTGGGCTCGCTGTCTGAACCTGGGTTGGAGCTCTGCTCATCTGTAAGAATATGAACAAATACAGGGTTACAAACACATTCTGTGCAAAACATTGAGCAAAGTTGTCAAAAAGAAGAATATTATTTTAAATAGATATATTACTATAGTTTATACTGCAAAACATGATGGTGTCTCTCTGGTTTCTCAAATATATTGTTAAAGAAAAGGTGTAATAAAATAAAATTATATAAACATGCCTGTACGTCATATACGTGTGACTTTGTCCCAACATAATACAAGGGTCAAAAGGTCAAATTGTATGACCAAGTGGATTGGGGGAGTAACACAATGGTTAACCCATTTAAACCGGGGGCGCTGTTGCGTTGTTCTACCTTTCAAGCCGGGAAAGCGGATACGTCATTTTGTAGTATGTGTATTTTTTCCACATTCTTCTGGTCTCTTGGCCAATGGAATGCATGAACATATACACGTGGGAGTATCTACACACGTGCAGATTATAATTTGTTTCACGATATCTTGGCAACAGCGGAGAAGTTTCTGAAGTTAGTTCTGAAGGGAGTGATATTGATGATGAGCTACAACGTTTGCAGGAAAAGCGCTATACAAATAAAAGTTATTACTATTGTTATTATGACAATGTTACAACTGATTCGGATGATTTAGAAGGCTTTGAAACGGAATGGAAGACGGACAACTAGCACCGTAATCCTAGGAGGCATTTCAACCGGGTCTCGTCAGCCTCGACAGCCTACAGTAAAGGGCCCTCCAAACTCATCACAGCCTACAGTAAAGGGCCCTCCAAACTCATCACAGCTGGCTGAACTGCGATCTTCAGTCGCCAGGGCAAGACAGATCGTTAGCCAACTTGTTGAGCCACTAAAGCGACGGTGCAGCCCCCCGTTCTCTCCCCCCACCCTCACTCCCTGCCCCCAACTCCACAAACCACTCAACCCCAAATGAAGGTCCTTAATGACATTCGTGTGAACACTGACTCCAGAAAAATCTGTTTTAGTACTACTAGACTGGTTTAGATCTTACCTACAGGACAGAAGCTGTTATGTCTCTATTGGCAACTTTGTGTCCGACCAAATTAAAATGACATGTGGGGTTCCCCAAGGGTCAATCCCCCCTCCTATTCAATCTCTAGATGCTTCCATTGGGACACATCATAAAAAAGAACAAAATTGCCTACCACAAATATGCAGATGACATACATAGCCCTGTCACCGAACGACTATAGCAGGGGTATTCAGCAAAAATTCAACAAGGTCCAGTTAGAGAAAATGTCCTCAAGCAAAGGTCTGGAACATTATAATGTCTAGATTGCGTTATGATTCAGTGCCATATATATATATATATATAAACTCCTCAAAAAAAGTTTGGAAACGTTATTTCAGTCGATTCTTCCTCCCCTTTAATAATACCAATGGGTATTGTATTTTATATAGTTGGAAAGCCTTATTAGTCACCTTTACAACGAGGTACAACTTGTAAGGATCATGCATTCGTGGAATGAGTAACACAGCTAAACGTGTGGGTAGCGGGCCAAAAAGATTTGCCAAAATCCCCTGCAATATTCTTCTGTTGGTATTCACTCTCGTTTTGAGCTTCAAGTGCTGGCAGGTGTATGGCACCTAATTGACAGGAATTATATTCTGGGGCCAGTGGCGATCCCATATCTCCAGATTCTGGGACCTAACTCCATACTCCAGGATGACAACGCTCGCCCCCACAGAGCCAGGATCATCACAGAGCACCTCCAGAATTTGGGAGTGGAGAGGGTGGAATGGCCTGCCGTGAGTCCAGACCTCAACCCAATCGAACACTTGTGGGATCAGCTTGGGTGTGCTGTACGTGCCAGAGTGACCAACGCAACCATGTTGGCTGACTTGCGGCAAATCCTGGTTGAGGAATGGGATGCCGTCCCACAGCAGTGTGTGACCAGGCTGGTGACCAGCATGAGGAGGAGGTGCCAAGCTGTTGTGACTGTATATTAGGGCTGGGTTCAAAAAATCGATTTCCCGATTCTGAATCGATCTTCATTGAATGAGCGATTATCGATTCATAAATCCCGAGATCGATTTTTCATGTTTTTTATTTTATTTTATTCTGCTTGCAGCTTCAACCCGCAACGAGATCTCGTGGCCAGATCTCGCGCTACAAGAATTTATCATATCTCACGCAACGACCAGGCTTAAAGGCTGATGTCTGGGTGCATTTTGGATGTAAAGATTATGACGATAGAGATGAGCAGGACAAAAGCAAAGCCATATGCAAGCTGTGCGCAGTGGAGGTTACATTTAGTGGAAACACCACAAATCTACGGAACCACTTATTGAGGCATCACCCTGACGTGAAACATGGAAAAGCGGATCCGAAACAAGCCTCGCTGATAAAGACGTTTGGTTGCAAATTACAATCAAATTCTCTGCGTGCCCAACAAATTACTACAGCGTCGTCAGTGTACTAGAACCACGCTACGTGTTACCGACACGCAAACAGTTGAGTGAAGTGATAGTCCCAGACATGTCCGCGCAGGTGAAACGTGACATCGCAACTTCACTCCAGCCAGTAGAGAGAGTTGCCATAACGTGTGACAGCTGGACATCCAGAGCAATGGACTCGTACCTGACAATCACTTGCCACTTTATCAGCGAGGCTTGTTTCGGATCCTCTTTTCCATGTTTCACGTCAGGGTGATGCCTCAATAAGTGGTTCCGTAGATTTGTGGTGTTTCCACTAACTTATTGTTACTGTATACTACAGTATTTTAATAATCATTGATTTTCCAATTATGTTTATTCCTGAATAAAATCTTCCAATCTCCAAAAAGTGAGAAAGCAGTAATGAAGGGCAGTTTCATGGACATTATGGTTTACAATGTGTTTTTTTGTTCCCCAAAATACCCTCATCTATTGCACTATTTTCGTTTGAGTTTTGCACATTTTTATTTTGTATATATATATATATATATTATGCAAATAAGCTATTTGAGACAGTCCTGAGGGATATGTGATGTCTTGTTTACCGATAGGCTATGTTTGTAGCCCCTTTATTTACACTGGCTGCAGTAAAGCACGTTAAAAAGCACTTTTTGTAGTGTCTGATTTAGCAAAATGTTGGTCAATGATGTTCATTTATGTTCCAATAAGAAGTACATTCATGTAACTGCTTTGGAGTCAATTCTTAATGTAAACATTGATATGTTTAACAATGCTACATGTTATAGGGTTCCTTGAACCATTTATAGCATTAGTTCTGAGAATCTCTTCATATTCAAGGAAAATTGATATTGTAACTAAATCGAATTGGAATCGAATCGAATCGGGAGCTGTGAATCGGAATCGAATCGTTTTGGGAAATCAGTGGCGATACCCAGCCCTACTGTACTGTATATGGATCTTCCACACACTACTGAGGTCCCTGACAGTGTAAAATGAATAAAGTGTAAAAATGGCCAATATGTGTTGTTTTTTCCTTATTACTGTGGGAGAGTGCAATCATCCAATCCACCAAGCAACCCAAAACGAGAGTGAATACCAACAGAAGAATATAGGGGATTTTGGCAAATATTTTTGGGCCGCTACCCACATGTTTAGCTGTGTTGTTCATTCCATGAATGCATGATCCCTACAAGTTGTACCTCGTTGTAGAGGTGACTAATCAGGCTTTCCAACGATATAAAATACAATACCAATTGGTATTATTAAAGGGGAGGATTAATCAACCAAAATAACGTTTCAGAACTTTTTTTTAGGGGTTTATATATGTTACGGTACATGTGGGAATACGGTACATGTGGGAAAACTAGGGTTAGGTGCTAGGGTGCTACGGTTAGGATTAGGGTTAGGGTTAGGATTAGGGGTAGGGTTAGACATGCCAGCATGTACCAAGTCGACGTAGCACCTAACCCTAACCCTAGTTTTCCCACATGTACCGTATTCCCACATGTACCGTAACATATATACATATAGTACATATACATATTAAAGTACAATTCAATAATATTTCAACAATATTATAGATTTTCACTTTGAAGTGGAGAGATTATAAGTACTAATACATGTTATTTTCTCATGTAAAATAAGGGCTGCATTTAAATGTAAAGATACATAACAGAGCTTTTGAAAAATGTGCATCTTAAAATAAAGTGCTTAATTTTTGAAAAATAAATTAAAAAACGAAATATAAAGTGTAGCTTCAGTTTCACTTTTTCTTCTGTTTTGCTAGCATGTCCTGGGTTAATATTTCGGTTTCCCTTGTGGCTGATGATGCTGACGTAGGTATCTGTAGGTACATAGGTGTACAGATAAAGGCTGTAAACCCCTTATGCATCACTGTGTGCTATACTCTCTGGTTAACTGGTCATCTCTCTCTATCCGCCGAACCCTTCACTGGTATATTTTCATTTACAAATCCCAAGGACCCAAGGACCTTGCGCACGGCAGCCCTAGCCCTCGTTTATTCAACTAGTGAATACTGCGCCCCAGTATGGTGTCGCAGTGCCCACACTGCAATTAAGTTGACCCTCCCTTTTGCCCATTACCGACCCCTCCCTGTCCCTAGCTCTTTAGCTGTCTAGTTTTAGGTTTTGTAGTTTTACTTTAGTTTTAGATTATCTTAGACTGTTTAAGACTAGTTTTAGTTTTAGACTATGTAGTTTTAGTTTAGTTTTAGACTATATTGACGGAAAGTTTAGATTATCTTAGACTGTTTTAGACTATGTAGTTTTAGTTTAGTTTTAGACTATATTGACGGAAAGTTTAGATTATCTTAGACTGTTTTAGACTAGTTTTAGACTATGTAGTTTTAGTTTAGTTTTAGACTATGTAGTTTTAGTTTAGTTTTAGACAATGTAGGCCAGGTTTTGTATTGTATTTGGTTGTGGTGGATGTTGTATGCCTGTAAACAGGTCACACTTGAAAATGAGCCCTTGGGGCTCAATGTGTTTTTTACCTGTATAAATAAAGGTTACATTTAAAAATGTAAAAAAAATTATATATATATATAGGTACATCGGTATCTGCTTGATCTTTTCACAAAACTCTTATTTTTGTTTCCCCTCAAGGAAGGTTTCAGCTACCACTCATGCACTCCTTGACCGTCAGTAAATGTGTTTTATGTTGACACAAAACGCAAGCAACTTTAAGGGAACATTCATTAGCACGTTGTTGGGCAGTGAATGAATGTGTTTGAAATCTGGTGGATCGATCATATTGGACTCTGTATCGTGTATTTTCTCTGTCCTCGGTTCAGATTTGAGTGTGTATGTTTCTGCTCAAAAGATGGGTTTAGTCTCGTAACGCTTTACATTGCCGCTTTTAATAATCGCCATGGTCTCCAAACATATCAGACATACAGGGTTTGAACTGAACTGCCCGTGGGAAGAATGAACATGTAAGAGTCTGTCCATTCTTCATTAAACGGACAAATCAGAGATAATTGTATTCGGTAAACCTGACAAAAGATTGAAAGTCAGTGCAAAACTTGATTCTCTCTCTAAACTAAAAAACAGGTCAGAAATCTTAGTGTAATTCTAGACTCTAAACTTCAACAGCCACATGAACTCGATAACTAAATCAGCCTACTATCACCTGAAAAACATAACAAGAATGAGAGGTTTCATGTCCAAATAAGACCTTGAAAAAAAACTCATCCATGCATTTGTTTCGAGTAGACTTGATTATTGTAATGGTCTACTAACAGGCCTATCTAAAGGGGCTGTTCGTAAGCTGCAGCTCATCCAAAACACAACTGCTAGGGTCCTAACAAAAATTAATACGTTTGAACACATTACACCAATCCTGAGATCCCTACACTGGCTACCAGTCTCTCACAGAAAATGGTCTGGGACCAAAATACATATCAGATGTCCTCCCACCCTATATTCATATCAGATCTCCTCCCTCCCTATATTCATATCAGATGTCCTCCCACCCTGTATTCCCTAAGGCCCCTAAGGTCAGCTGCTGCATGCTCCTGGAACAAACTCCCTGAAGAAATCAAACAGGCGCAAACCCTAAACATATTTAAATCTAAGCTAAAAACCTTCATGTTTTGCAGCAGTTATGATTAAACACTTCTATCAATGTCTTTTATCCATTAACTATTGTCTTATTAAATTGTTTTATCTATTTACCTCTTATAGCCTCATTTATAAAGCTTTACTCACTAGGGTGAGTAAGCAAATTTTCCCGCAATTTTGGGATTTATAAAAACTGTGCGCACCTCTAGGCTACGCACACTGTGATCCATGCGTACGCATAGAAACTCGAGAAATGTCAACTGCGACTCCGCTGGCAGAAGGATGAAACAGGAGAAACGCTTTGAAATGGATACAATTTCCACCAACATAAATCGAAATATTACCTCACATATTATGTGAGTGCACACAAAGAATATACGTGCACACTGCACATATCTTATTCTCCCTTGTCCTGTACCCATCACAATGTAACCTACATATATCTTTGTTCGTATATAGATATTCATGCAAATATATTAACTTTTTATATTCATATTCATTGCACATAGCGCGAGGCTGGACAAGTCGAGCACAGTTCCTGATTCACTGTTCCCGAGTGCTCAGTGGGTAACGTCCAGATAAGTCCAATGATCGCAATATCCATACATTGAAGAACATGAACAAGCCCACTAGACAATTGACTATCATCCACAAGCACACCCCATCTATACGGACTACGAATATTTTAAGCGCACAGACACTTTATTACTGAGCTATCTATTATTACTAATTGCACCAGCAGTGTATCTTGTCTTACTTGTCTTACTTAATCTGTAATTATTAAACAATACTTGGATGTTATGACATGTATTATCATGAATAGTAAGGTGAACAGTAGGACGAATCACGTTTAAACTGACTCCGTTGTTGAAGCAGTCTGGAACATAGATATTATATACAGTAGACGAGAGAAGAGAGTTTCGTCGTACGCAGAGCAAGAACATTTGGATTCTGATTTATAAAAGGCGCACCGCACGCACACGCACGCAAGTGGAATTTGCGGGCCACTCTTCCCACACCTGCTTCCCTTTATCCCAATCAACCCTAATTAAATGTTGCGCACAGGAACAAGCGTCTCGCCCCACCCTTTTTAACACCCATGCTTTGCCTATTATTGGTCAGTGAAATGCCCGTCAGAAGGCGAAAAAGAATTCACCCACTCAATTTCTGCGCAGTAGTTCCGCTTAACGAACACATGAAACTCTCGTATAATATCTATGTTCCAGACTGTATCGACAACGTGTTCACCTTATTATTTATGATAATACATTTCATAACATTCAAGTATTGTTTAATAATTACAGATTCAATTAAATATGATTCCCGATTAAACTGTACAACATATCTCCCTTTGTATTTATTATGTTAAATCATGTTTTTTCTTTTAGATTAGATTCAACTTATTGTCATTGAGTCAAGTACCAAGGTTGTCACAAGGAAATGCAGTTCGTCATCTAACCTGCATTGTAGAAAAGCCAAGCATGTTTCAAGTTTATTGTTACGTTACATTAAGAGAGTAAAATTCGTAGGCTTCGGTTCCTGACATGGCAGCACAAGACATAAGGCAATAGGCATAATACAAGATAAAGGTGACAATATTACAGCTAAGACAGGATACACTAGTGATGCAACTAGTAATAATAGATAGTTCAGTAATCTGTGCGCTTAAAGTTTTCGTAGTCCGTATACATAGGGATGGGGTGTAAGGCCTACTTGGGGATGATAGTCAATTGTCTACAGTGGGCCTGTTCATGTTCTTCACTGTATGGATATTGCAATCATTGGACTTATCGGGAACGTTACCCTTATGAAGACGTACATTACTGTGAAGTCAATGCGGATGGTGGTCAACCTCGCGCTACGTGCAATGAATATTTATGTAAAAAGTAAATATATTTGCATGAATATCAATATTGATTTGATTGATTGAGAATGTTTATTTTGGTCCCCTATACAATTCACAATACAGATATAAGAAAAATGTACATAGTCACAATTCATAACACCAGGACCAAAAAGGTGTAGGCTGAAGCCGTGGCTTATTGCGCCTACCCTTGTTACATGTATGCATGTCCCCCCATGAATGCATAATCAAAACATTGAAACTTTTATAAACAAAATGTCACTTACGCATGTCAACAAAAAGTTCAAAAAATACCAAACAAAAACTATATTTAAACCTCTGTTTTATACTTGTTAATCATCTTATTTGTAAATAATTTTTTAAATCCTTTTAATGTACTACACATTTTCATTTCCTTTTCAAAAGTATTCCATAAATTAACTCCATTAACTGTTATACATCTTTGTTTTGCATTTGTTCTAATCTTTGTTTTCATAAACATACATATTCCTCTGAGTTCATAATTACTCTGTCTAACTTGAAATAGTCTCTGGATACAGTCTGGAAGCATCTTATTTTTTACTTTATACATTACTTGTGCCATTTTGAAGTCCACCAATTCTTTAAATATGATATGTACAGTAAAGATATATGTATATAGTGTGATGCGTACAGGACAAGGACGAATAAGATATGTGCAGTGAGCACGTATCCTTTGTGTGCACTCCTTCATAATACGTGAGAGGCAATATTTCTTATGTCGGTGGAAATGGTATCCATTTCAAAGCGTTTCTCCTCTTTCATCCTTCTGCCAGCGGAGTCGCAGTTACTCATTTCTCCAGTTTCTATGCGTACGCATGGGTCCCAGTGTGCTTAGAGGTGCGCACAGTTTCACGCCAAGTTCCTTTTTTATAAATCCCAAATTTGGGGGGAAATTTACATATGCATGTACGTACGCAAGTCACAGAATCAATCAATCAGATTCTAACCTCTCCATCATGGGCAAGACCAAAAAGTTGGAAAGGACGTCAGGGACAATATTGTAGACCTGCACAAGGCTGGAATGGGCTACAAGACCATCAGCAAGCAGCTTGTTGAGAAGGAGACAACTGTTGTGCGATTATTTGAAAATGACAGAAAGACAAAATAACCATCAATCGCCCTCGGTCTGGGAATGCATCTGCGTTTCCTTGTCTTAGTACTTCTCAATGACAATAAGGTTGAATCTAATCTAATCTAAAAGATAAATGATTTAGTATAATAACTACAAAGCGAGGTATCTGTTTTTGCAAAACAACCTCTCAAATGTTTAATCGGGAATCATATATAATTGGATCTGTAATTATTATACATATTATACCAATACTTGGATGTTATGACATTATCATAAATAATAAGGTAAACAGTAGGACGAATCACGTTTAAACTGATTCCGTTGTCGATGCAGTCTGGAACATGTTACATATGGTCTGGCGAGAACGTTCGTTGCGCGGAAATTGACTGATTGGGTGAAAAGTATCAGTGTTCTGTCGGGCGTTTGACTGACCATTTTATATGCAACGTTTGCAGGAAAAGTGCTATAGAAATAAAAAGTTATTATTATTATAGGCAACTATGGGAGTCAAAAAGGGTGGGACAAGACGCTCGTTCACGTGTGCAACAGAGTTGATTGGAAGCAGGCGTGGATCTTGCAAATTCCACTGGCGTGCGCACCGTTTTATAAATCCGAATGTTGGTGACGGAAATGTTCTTGCTTTGCAAAGGTGCGTAGGTACGCAAAGCGTAGGTACGCAACGCTTTATAAATGAGGCCCCAGATCTCCTCCCTCCCTATATTCATATCAGATCTCCTCCCTCCCTATATTCATATCAGATCTCCTCCCACCCTATATTCATATCAGATCTCCTCCCACCCTGTATTCATATCAGATCTCCTCCCTCCCTATATTCATATAAGATCTCCTCCCTATATTCATATCAGATCTCCTCCCACCCTGTATTCCCTAAGGCCCCTAAGGTCAGCTGCTGCATGCTCCTGGAACAAACTCCCTGAAGAAATCAAACAGGCGCAAACCCTAAACATATTTAAATCTAAGCTAAAAACCTTCATGTTTTGCAGCAGTTATGATTAAACACTTCTATCAATGTCTTTTATCCATTAACTATTGTCTTATTAAATTGTTTTATCTATTTACCTCTTATATTTGCTTTTATTCAGTCGTTTTTATTTTCTTGCTATGCTCCTCTTGCTGTATTTTTAAATAATGTATGTAAAGCACTTTGAATTTCCCCTGTTGTATGAAATGTGCCGTACAAATAAACTTGCCTTGCCACTGGCAGCATTGATTTTACAGCAGTGCAATGACCCTCACCACTATACAACAAAGACTTACCATCCGTGTCTTCAATCTCCACTTCTACTTCGACCTCTTCTTTCACCATCCCTCCCTCCTCCCTCATTTCTTCTCCTCCATCTTCTTCTTTCACCATCACACCCTTCTGCATTACAGCTGCACCTCCATCTTCTTCTTTCACCATCACTCTCTTCTCCTCCACTTCTTCTTTCACCATCACACCATTCTCCTCTACATCTTCTTCCTTCATCTTCACTGCCACCATCTCTGGACCCCACCATGTGATTTTCAGGGCTGGAGAACCACAGCCAGATCCGGGGGACTCTGTGGACTCTGGTTCATACATGGTTACATGAGCTGAAGAGGACCTGCAGCTAGAAACAATGGAGGCACAAACAGTGCAGAGTCAATTATAAATGACAGCCAACCAGTTCACTGAAAGCCCATCTAGACTGACAGGACATGTCCTGCAAATGCAATAATCTATGGATTACTGATTGCATTTCATTGTAATTAAAGGGTCTGGAAAATAGACATCAAACGGTTCCAATTGTATTTTGTGTCAAAGAAAAAATGACAATAATCTTCTAGTTAGGCTCAACTTCCTGGTCAGACAGAGGGCTGTGTGGGCGTGGACTTTGCATGCTTGACTGGCAGCTCCCTTTCAAGCAAGCTTGCTGCGTTATCATACATGACATTCATCTATTAGATGTGCTTATAGTTCTGCCCTTTAATTACCAACTGTTTAGCTGCTGCTGAAATGTACTGAGCTAATACAATGACCTGGCTAAGATTATAGTTATGCACCTGGCAATATAATTCATCATATCAATTCAATGACCACCATTAGCATACTGTACACCTGGCACCCTATGGTGAATTATTGAACCAGGGTTCGACAGTAATGCTTGCCCGGAGCAAATAAAAAATTCACCGGATTTGTTTGTGCAAGCCCGACAACGCTGCTGGATCCTGGATATTTTTACCTGTGTGCAGGAAGAACAACAGACGGCGCAGGCGCCAGACCAGACCAGATGATCGTGGATTGAAGATATTATTATTATGCCGTCTGTTGTTCTTCCTGCACACAGTTAAAAATATCCAGGATCTAGCAGCGTCATCGGGCTCGCGCAAACAAACCCGGCAAATGTTTTACTTGCTCCAGACAAGCGTTAGTGTCGAACCCTGTGAACACAATAGGCTACTTGTGGACAGGATTCACAGCATGTGTATGACTTACTGATCAGTTGTACCACAATGGTGTTGTCCTCCTTTTCTAATTCGCTGCTGTATTTTCACAATATCCTCCGTGTTTAGTTTCTTCCCACACTGGACGTAGCACTGGCGCATGTCGTCATGACCAGAACAAGCAGAAGCATCCATCATTGCCCAGATGGGGAGTTCACAGTGCAGGGAATCCTACGAATAAAGATGATCAAAATATTAAAACAAGAGTGAAGAAATTTAATCAAAACATATTTTAGTTTTTTTTTTTTTTTACCAGAAGTGGAAAACAGTAGCCAAGCTATGTCCATATATGCATTTTGGACACTGACAGAATTGTTATTATTTTAGCTGTTTACCAAAACATATTCAAGTTACAGTTATAGAATGAATATGGCCTTAAAGTGCAGACTAAATACCCTCTTTAATTTGAGGGTATTCCTATCCAGTTTGGAGGAAGGGTCTAGGAATTACAGCTCTTTAATGTGGCCCCCTCTTTTTCAAGGGAAAACCAACGGTTTAGCTTTTTCTGTGTTGACATGACAACACAGCAAATAGGCTGATCATGCCATGATTTTCAAATACCATTTACAGGCCACAGGATAAGAGTGCAGACGAAATGAAAATAGCGAATGAAAAGCTAAGAGATTACAGATTTGAATAGATCAAGTTTGTATTGTTACATTTAAAATATATAGGGGTGTAACGTTAGACACATTTCAGTTTGTGGTTTTGAAGTCACGGTTCGGTACCTTTTCAGTACAGCAGTGTAAAAGTAAGTAGGTAAGTAAGTAAAGCTTTATTTACATCGTGCCTTTCGAACATGACATGCAATCTTTTACTGAACAAAAAGTGCCTCTTCCTTTCTTAACAAAGTGCCATGGATAAGTCGTGGAAAGTGTTTGTGCTTGTTTATAAAGGGCTGGTAACATTTGCTGTCTGAAATGCGGACGAGAGGGAACTAGTAGGCCTACGTCATGTCATGAGTAATTCACTAGGGTCATGTTACAGAGTTGGCTGGTTAACTAGCCAAACAAAGCCACATCTATTAACATGATTGTATTTGATTGTAATGAATAAGTATGTAATAATGATCTTGTATCACTAACGCAGCTCTGTACTGACCATTGTATCTAGCAGCTCTCTGCTTCATTCATCAATCACTCCAACACCTACCGTCAGGTCGGCGCCTCCGTTGTTGTTCAAGCTAGTGTCGCTTTCCCAGTCTTTGTGTAATAAGTGAACATATTGTAATGTTTGCCCTCTAGCACAGTTATAAACTTAATAAATGACTCGTGTTGTCTTCAGTCTCTGCACTGTGTGCGCTTCCTGATCCACCATCTTTGTTTCACGTCCCGCCGTTTCACATCCCGTTTCCTGGTCTCGCGGGAATACCGCTTGTTAAGTCGTGACGTGTTTCCGGGTCCAACGTTGGCTGAGGCGCTGTCTTCGAAATGCCGAAATAATAATAATAATAATAAATTATATTTACATAGCGCTTTTCCGAGGCTCAAATACCCTGACAATATGGAGACAACGGGAAAGTGCTGTGTCCCTTGTTGTATGAATAGATCCGAGTCTAAAAAATGATTAAACTGTCATTCTACCGCTGTAGTTCACAGGTACTCTGGTGCGGGGAATTTCTGGTTTGGACTCGGAAATGGCTAAACGTCACTTTTGACGTCAGACTTAACAAGCGGATGGCAATGAATGAATGAATGAATGGTCTTTATTGTCATTAATACAGTACAGGTACCATACAACGAAATTTAGTAGGGGGGGCTCCCCTGGTGCTTGGAAAAAGACTAAAGACAAGAGGGCCAAGGGTAAAATAAAAAAGGGAAAAGAGCTGGTTTACATAAATAAAGGCTATGTACACTACACTATCTACTATACTATACAATAAAACACTGTGCTGTACTCTATGCTATAAATATCCTAACTGTTCCTATATCTGAACCTTATGTACATGTAACCCCTCACAATCCGGACAGACCAGGCAGGCACACAGGTTCACTTTCAAGCTGTTTATTTATCTGAATGTGCAAACAAAATGGTGTTTATTTAATGGTAGGCTCCAGCACAAAACAGCTCTCGCCCCATCTCAACCGCTCACAGACGAAAGGGGTGATCTTTGTCATAACATCAAATAATTATTAGTTATCATACCATTCATATCATTATAACACACAAGACTAAACCATACCCATGGATACAACATACATACAACATACCTGAATGTGCAAACAAAATGGTGGTTATTTAATGGTAGGCTCCAGCACAAAACAGCTCTCGCCCCTGCATGTCAGCAAAACAATACATTCAGAACACGCTACATTGCCGCCATCTTAGCTCACGCTAAGATGGCTGTTAGCTAGCTGTTAGCTAGTTAGCTCACAACTTTATCCATCCATAAAATACAAATAAACAAAACATAACTCAAAAGTAATGGCATAAAAACCAATGGTAAACATTAATCTCAAATAATACATTCGGTTTATATTAGTGGCAACTCTTTATCAAAGGAAAAATAAAACGGGGACCGGAGCACAACCTACCATCTCAACTGCTCACAGACGAAAGGGGTGATCTTTGCTGCCTTCGTCATATATATATGTAATAACATCAAATGCGCCACTAGGGGCGCTACACACCAGGAAACCAACAGGTATGCAGCCATGGGTAAATCAATTCAAAACACTTAACCAAATGATAAAAAGCAAACGATTTTGATGAACTTCAACCTATAACTTAAATATAATTTATAACCCTGTTACACTCTCCCCGCCTGAATTCAACGAAATCGAGACTAACGGGGGAGTAACATAAAAACTAAAGACATCCAAAACACGAGGGACTAACTAGCACCATGAAAGTGTCAAAGAATCCCACCATACCCCATAAGCAACACTTTGAATGAATAACACACATATACAACAATGTGCCCTGTCAAGCCACAAGACTGTTCAATAAAGAACTCCTGAGGGCAGTGCTGTGCATATCACAAACCCTTCACAGACGACGTAAAAGGTGCCTTTATACACCTCTCGCATTCAATTCAAACTCAAGACCAGCCAACTACAATGGCACTGCTAAGAGGTATGAAAACACAAACAAAACAACATCTCAAAGGCAAGAAAGCCTATCCCAGTGTGTCTATGCCAAATAAGGAGCTAGCCCACATCTTAAGTTTCTGCGTCTGCACGTTCAACACCCTCTGATTGCTCATGGTTCGAATCAGCCTGTTCACCGGTTTGATGACGCGGCCTACTCTGGATACCACTGTGTCAGCATCGTGAACATGGCTAGATTCTGCTAGCAAAGCACTGGTATCAGCATGAGCGTGGCTATGTGGACCAACCATGGATGCAGTATGCTCAGAGCTTCCCTCCATCCGCGGACAGGTGGACCCGCTGATCGACTCCAGAACTGTCCTCCCAGAAACCTCTTCGGCCACTACGCCCCCATCCTGGTCCTGATCGGGTCTGTTCTCATGGGGAGGGGTGGGGGGTTTACTATCCACTGCACGAAGACTCTCCTCGTGTACCGGAATCTGGGACACCCAGTGCCGAGTACGGGAGGTGTGTCCCACTGCACAGTCAAGCCCCGTGAGTTGCTCAGAGATATCCACGGCTCCATTCTCTTCAGAAGCACAGTCAAGCTGTGTGAGTTGCTCAGATGAGATATCCAGGGCTCCATTATCTTCAGAAGCACTATCAGAGATCACTGAGGCACTATCATCATCCTCGGCCAGGACTGGCAGGAAATTCACACAGAGTAACAGGTTACGGTGGACAACTTTTGACTGGCCTGAGACCGGATTCCGCACCTCATAGGTGTGAGTCAGGGGGTTCTTGCTGATCACTGCATAGACCACATCTCCCCATCGGTCAGCCAGCTTCCTGCGTCCTCTCTCTCCCTTGTTCGCCAGGAGAACTCTGTCACCGGGTTCGATATCCACTCCCTTGACTCTCCGGTTGTAGATCTTGGCCTGACGCCTTTGTTCGTCACTGGTGTGTCTTTCTGCCAACACCATAGCTTCACGAAGATCTGACTTCAGCTCCTCAACGTACTGTGGGAACGAGGTTTCACTGTCGTCTCTCAGAGCGGATTTGAACAGGACATCAACCAGTAGGCGTGGAACCCGGCCGAACATGAGGTAAAACGGCGGGTATCCGGTGGTCTCATTCGTGGTGCTGTTGTACACGAATGTCAATGTGTGTAACATTTGAGGCCAGACGTGCTTGGCTCGTGGAGAGAGGGTCCTGATCATGTTCCCCAACGTGCGGTTGAAACGCTCTGCTGATCCGTTTCCCATCGGGTGATAGGCTGTGGTACGAGACTTCTTAACACCGGACACCTGAAGAAGGGCTGCTATCAACTCGCTCCCAAAGTTGGCGCCCTGATCTGAATGTATTCTTTCAGGGAGACCGTAGTAGCAGAAGAAGTCATCCCACAATCTCCTCGCCACCTGTTTAGCGGTCTGGTGAGGACAGTAGAAGGCGTGAGCCAGCTTTGTGAAGTGGTCCGTCACAACTAAGACGTCCACAGGACGGTTCTTAGAATCCTCAGCATTCCAGAAATCGATGCACACCAACTCCAACGGTGCTGTAGTCTTGATGCTCTCGAGTGGCGCACGGCCCTCTGGCTCTGGGGTCTTGGCTGCAACGCACCTGGGACAGCGTTTGACATGTTCTCTTACATCTCGCTCCATGGAGCTCCAGTAAAACCTCTGTCTCATGAGGGAGAAGGTTCTATCCTGACCCTGGTGTCCCGCGTTGTCATGACACCCACGCAGAGCATCCTCTCTCAGTGACGAAGGGACAACATACTGCTGCCTCTTCTTCCTGGTTACCGGATCTCTGGACACACGATACATGATACCATCCTCCATCACTAACTTGCCCCACTGCCTCATAAGCCTCAAAGCACCCGCAGTCTCACCAGGCCTCTCTCTCCTTGAAGGTCTCCGGTTCCGCTTGACGTAGAACACCACTCTCGCTATGTCAGCATCTTCCCGTTGCTTGTCTCTGAGATCTTGCTTAGAGAAAGACGGTAACACATCTTGGCCAGTGAACATGACCCTCTGGACGTAGTCTACCAGGACTGTGGACCTGACTCTCGCAGCTGTGTCCCAATTGTTATGACCTTCAAACAGAGCTGACACTTCATCTTGGGACATGGAGCTGACTGAGGGCACAGCTGCGTTGGAGGCTGTCGACTGGTCTTTCCGAGAGGTTTTCTGGGTTGACTGGCGGGCGTTGGACCACCTGAAGGCCTCTTGGACACCATCCCCAGACAGACCCTCTGACTCCTTCAATAGACACTCGTAAGGCTCACTGATCAGGCGCCCACCGATTCTCCTTCCCGCAAAAGGCTCCCTACTAAGGGCATCCGCGACGACATTCTGTGGCCCTGGGACATATTTGATGTCAAACTCGTAAGCAGCGAGCTTTGCAACCCACCGTTGCTCGACAGCGTCCAGCTTGGGCTTAGTGAGGATGTGAGCGAGAGGGTTGTTGTCTGTCCAGGCGGTGAAAACATGGCCCTTCAGCCAGTGGCTGAACTTCTCGCAGACAGCCCATTTCAGAGCCAGAAACTCCAACCGATGAGCAGGGTACACACTCTGGGCTTTGTTCAGGGTCTTACTCGCAAAGGCTATTGGGCGAGCCCGCCCATCACTGGAGGCAACCTGAGACAGCAGAGCTCCTAAGCCGTCAGACGACGCGTCGGTGGAAAGGATGAACGGCTTTGAGAAGTCAGGGTGAGCCAGCATGACGTTGCTGAGTAAGGCCTCTTTAAGGTTCTGGAGGGCCTGGTCGCACTCTGCGGTCCAGTCTGCAGCGGTCAGTTTCCTGTAGGTCACACGCTTCTGTCTTCCCCTTGTTACTCTTGTCCGTCTTCGCCTCAGCCGTCAGTCTGAAGAGAGGTTTAGCTAGAGTGGAGCAGTGAGGGATGAACCGCTGGTACCACATGACCAAACCAAGGAATGACTTAATCTTCTTGGGGCATGGGGACTGGCAGTCGGAGGACATCAGGTCTGACTTGGTCATCTCCGTTACGGCTCCCACCTTAGCTGGATCTGTTGACACGCCACTACTGTCCACAATGTGCCCCAGGAAGTGGACAGAGCGGCGCAGTAGGTGGCACTTCTTGGGGGCCAACTTTAGGTTGTATGCCCACAGACGCTCGAAGACGATCTCCAGCCTCTTCACGGCCTCCTCCTCACTGGCCGCGAATACCATCAAGTCGTCCAGGTAGCACAACAAGTTCATGAAGTTGAGGTCCCCAAAGATCATCATCATCATCCTCATGAAACTTCCTGGGCTGTTACACAGACCCTGAGGAAGTCTGTTATACTCATGGAGGCCGACAGGCGAGGCAAAGGCAGTGAACTTCTTACTGTCTTCGTGCAAGGGGACGTTATAGAAGCCACTGGTAAGGTCCATTGTACTGAACAACACGTTCCCTCCTAGAGCTGCCAGGCAGTCTGCCTGATGTGGAAGAGGGTAGGCATCTTTCACTGTCCTGGCATTGAGAGAGCGGAAGTCAGTACAGATGCGCAGCTCGCCATCTCTCTTCCAGACGAGGACAAGTGGAGAGGCAAACTCACTAGTTGACTTTCTGATGATGCCTTTTTCCTCCATTTCATTCAGTGTTGTCCGGAGCTTCTGGTAGTGCGCTGGCGGCACGCGCCGGTACGGCAGCTTGAATGGCCTCTCATCTACTAAGTGGATCTTGTGAACAAAGTCCCTCACTTCCCCACAGTCGAGCCTATCCTTAGAGAAGATGTCAGAGTATCTGAGAGCGAGCTTGCACATCTCCTGCCTACAGTCCTCAGAGACCTCACATGAATCGAGATCCAAGTCACTCAGGCCACTCTCTCTCAGAGCTCCCGTCAGGTCAGACGGAGGTGGGGCCCGTTCAGCTGTGACATGTTGACTGTTGGACTTTAAACATGGACCATCAGCGGGCTGGAGCTCCTCAACAGCCAGGCATGGATACACATCTGCCAACTTGGCGTTTCTTCTCATCGTTATTGGCTTGTCCGTGGGGTTTATGATCTTCATGGGGACCCATCCATCTCCCCACAGAGGAGTCACCACTCTGCCAACTAGGACGTTTCTCGGGATTGCATGTGACTTTGTTGGCTCAACCACCACGGTGCAGCCCGGGGGTCCACGTGATTTCTCTGGAAGCTTCCCCCACACCAGGTGTTCATGTCCAGGCAGGAGAGTGACGGCTTGGTTGAGTTTGACTGTTCCAACAACGTCGGGCACATCATCACCCTTCCACCGATTGATGCCGGAGAGCATAGCAAGGAAGTCGTCACGCCCCCCAGCCACAGGACCAACTGTCTCAGAGATCATTTTCCAATATGTGTCTGAGTCCTTGAATTTGTGAATCAGATACTTGATCACATTTGTCCCTATGATGAGCTCATCTACCTGACCCGGGACAACTAGTGTGGGCACCGTCACTGTACATCCATAAACCTCAAACTGTAGATCACAAAGTCTCTTAGGATGGACTCTCTTTCCTCCACATCCTATCAGTACTATATCTAAGTCACTCTGAACATCACTGTCTAGAGTGCCAGCAGCAATGAGCCGCTGTTCAACAGCCTCACTAACAGAGCATGCCATCGAACCTGTGTCCAACATGGCATTCACTGTTACACATCCATTAACAGCCACAGGTGTGTAAAACAAACTATCACTACCATTTAGACGCTGTATGTTCTGAAGGATGACTGTCTGACGACTGGGAGCACTCTCACAGACTGACTCATATACTGACTGTAGATCATCACTGAGGGTATTATCCCTTTGGCTCAGTTCCCCATAACCTCCTCTGGGAATCCTTCGACTTTTTCCACGTTCCATCATCCATCACTACCCTAGTAAAAGCCTACTTCGAAGACCTGCAACTTTGCTTCACAACAGCCGACTTCACGGCATCATGGCAGGCTGTACAATCTCACCCCTGGCCTTCACAATGGCCATGGAGGTCATCATCAGGGCCTCAAGATGGGTGGTCGGGGGTGAGCGAACTAAGAACGGGATCCGCCTTCCACCTATCCGAGCATACATGGATGACATGACCACTCTGACCACTACTGCAGCATGCACCAGGCGGCTACTTGGAAAACTGCAGGAGAACATCAAGTGGGCCCGGATGAAAATCAAGCCGAGCAAGTCACGAAGCATCTCTATAGTCAAGGGAGAGCTTAAAAACGTGAAGTTCTGTATTGGGGACGACCCAATACCAACAGTGGTAGAGCAACCTGTAAAAAGCCTAGGTAGATGGTACAACGCAAGCCTCAGGGACAAAGACCAAGTGCAGCAGCTAAGGCAGGACATCACCAACAGTCTGGAAAACATCAACAAGACCCTACTGCCAGGGAAGCTCAAGCTCTGGTGCCTGCAATTTGGACTTCTCCCTCGGGTAATGTGGCCACTCACTATCTATGAGGTCCCAATAACAACTGTGGAGAAGATGGAGCGAACCATTACTTCATATGTGAAGAAATGGCTCGATGTCCCACGCTGTCTGACCAACATCGGCCTCTATGGAAAAGGGGTCCTTGAACTACCCATCACGAGCCTCACCGAAGAGTACAAGTGCTCTAAAGTAAGACTCCAGATGACGTTGAAGGATTCCAGAGACCAGACCATCAGCAATGCTGTACCACCCCTTATAACTGGACGGAAATGGACACCATCTGACGCGGTGCAGCATGCTACGTCAGCCCTGAGGCACAATGACATCGTGGGGCATGTCCAGCTGGGAAGAGGAGGCTTTGGCCTTGCAGCAAGTAAACCAACTTGGCGTAAGGCCTCAACATCAGAGAGGAGGAAAATGGTGGTCGAGGAGGTGCGCCGTCAGGAGGAGGCTGAAAGAAGCGCGAAGGCCGTCTCTCTTGCAAAGCAGGGACAATGGATGAGGTGGGAAGGTCTGGAAAGCAGAAAGCTCAGCTGGAGGGAGCTCTGGGGAATGGAGACAAGCAACATCAGCTTCATCATCAGAGCTACCTATGATGTGCTCCCATCTCCAAATAACCTTCACCAGTGGTATGGTGAGGACCCAACCTGTGCCCTCTGCCCAACTCCAGCGACTCTCAAACACATCTTGTCCGGTTGTAAGACCAGCCTCACACAAGGCCGCTACACCTGGAGGCACAACCAGGTCCTCAAGAGCCTGGCAGCAGCTCTTGAGAGCAAGAGGAATACCACCAACTCCTTGCCCTTGAAAGCAACCAATTCCATCACGGCACCAACATTCATCCGAGAGGGACAGAAAAAGTCCAACCATCCTCCAACCAAACCAGAAGCTGGACAGCTAGCCATGGCCCGGGATTGGAAGATGCTAGTCGATATTGGCCAGCAACTAATCTTTCCACCCGAGATTGCAGCCACCACCCTTAGACCAGACTTGGTACTCTGGTCCCCTTCACTGAAGTCTGTTTACATCATAGTGCTCACAGTCCCGTGGGAGAATTCAGCTGAAGAGGCCTATGAGCGCAAGAAACTGCGCTACACAGAACTGGCAGCAGACGCTCAACAACCAGGATGGAAGGCAAAAGTCTATCCGGTTGAAGTGGGATGCAGAGGTTTCGTGGCTTCTTCCACCGTTAGGCTGCTGAAAGACCTTGGCATCCATGGACAGGCTCTGCGACAGACAATTAGATCACTCTCTGAAGCGGCCGAAAGAAGCAGCCAGTGGATATGGATCAAGCGGAAGGACCCTTGCTGGGCTCAAAGAACAGCAACATGACCCGCTCACTAATCCCCCCCCTACCCCCACTCCCACTTGAGAACCCAGGTCAGAACCCTCCAGGAGGAGGGTGAACAAGGTATGCGGTCTGCTCTAGGCCTGACTCAGGGAAGAGGACACCCCTGCCTTGCATAGTCCCGTGGGCTGCGCCATTTAAACAACCAGGCAATTCTCATGATTGGGCATGGGACACAAGCTCAGGCTTGATCACCCTGTAGCTGGCCGCCTTAGATGAGGGTGTCTAGTGTTGAAAAGGCCGAAACACCCCATGATTCAAAGGTACTCTACTGATGATGTGTCCCGAAATTTAACATCCTTCCCATGTCTGAGATACAGCTCCCATGCCACTCTCAACATCAAGGCAAACCTCATGTGCGTACCATCCATTGGCACAATGGACAGTATAACATCACGTCCCGTGTTTCATAATTCTAAGCCCACATTGCCCCTCTCCAAATGCAGGCTATCTAGTTTCCCTGGTTAGACGAGAAGATTGGGGCACTTGGTGCAGACAGAGGCGCAGGGAGGGGGTGTACATTCGGGCACTGTAACTTCATGTGCCCTGGCTGTTTGCATGAGAAACACAGGTTGTGCTGCCTACAGTGAGCAGTGGTAGTGTGAGAACTGTCACCACAGACTGTACAGGCTCCTGAAGCTCCCCCTTCCCGGGACGAGTAGTAGCGGCCCCTGGCGGCAGGACTTCTCGCCATTCTGCTCAATACCTCATCAAGCATCCCAACCATCTTGTCCATGCTGTTCTGGATTGAGGTGAGCTCCACACTTGGCTCTGGTTGTCGTGGTGGGGGCTGACTCACACACTGGCGCGGTGGGGGGAGACTCACACTCTGCTTGTGGGACTGCAACACAACATCAGGCTCCGGTCTCTCCATCCCCTGTGCATCAACGGTCATCACAGCAACGGCTTGCCTGGTACTACGTTCTGCTGCGGGCCTACTGGGCCTGGCCTTCAACTCTCTATGGTACTCATCAATCCGTTCCTGGACCTCTTTGGCTGTCCAGCTGCTAGCCAGCTTGCTCTTGAACACGACAGACAAGGAAGGCTCGTCACAGTATCTAACAAACATCATAGCCACCTCCCCATTGAGATCTCCCATCCCTTTCCCCTGGCGCTGCAGACCCTCCTCTGCTACATCAGCTGCCCTATTCAGGCGCACCCAGTAATCTAGGGGACTCTCATGGGCTCTGGGAAGCGTACTGTAGAAGTCGGCAAGTGGCATGCCCGAGTACGTCAGGTCACTGAAATGCCGCTTCAGGATAGCATAGATGGCGTCTGGTTTCTGGTCAGCTCCAAGAGATGTGTCACTGCGTATTCCTATCTTCACCACATCTCTGGCTCTCCCCATCAGCTTGGACATAATCTCATCAGACTGATCCCCAATGTTAACGTTCCTCTTTCTCAGGTAAATAGACATCAAGTCGATCCATTCGTGGACAGAGCATTTGTCAGTTGACTCACCTCGGAAGATGGGAATTTCCTTGGCACTAGACCTCATAGCCATGCTGAACTGCGTGAGGTCCACTGACGCACCACAAGCCTGTGTACATCCGCTACGGTTACTGGTACTCTCCTTTTCTGACAGAAGCCTAGCTGTAACTGAATCTCCAATGTGTCTCCCCAACTCTGTGATCAAAACACCTAGTTCCCTCAACGTGTTGTCTGTCTCACTAGGCTGGGGATGTATCGGAGGAGTATTGTCTGTCCCACCAGACTGGCGATAGACATGGGTAGGGGTGTCTGTCTCACTGGGCTCATGATTAACAGGGATAGTAGTGTCACCCTCACTAGGCAGGTGATAGGCAGGGGTAGAAGTGGGTAAAATGTAAGGACCCTGGGCACTCTGGCCTACCAAGAGACTAGCCCTACTGTACTCATCCAAGTCAGTAATCCCCCTACCACGCCCTAGAGAACCCACATAACCAGGCAGGGATACTGAGCTAATCGGTGTAATAAATCCTCTACCAAAACTCACTTTGGGACTTGCACCCCTACCATTAGGTTCTGAATCACAAAACTCCATGTTCGCACCCTCTGCCATATCTACTCACTAGTATCTAAATCGTATGACATAAAATTGACTGAATAAATTGTGCCAAAAGAAAATAAATCACTCAGTGTATAACATAATGACCGACCCAAAACAAAAACACTCACTGTAAACCATTAGTGACAGGCAAATGGCAAATGGCAGTTAAAATCACTTCTACTGCTACCCAAGCTAAATAATTACTAGATCAGTACTAGACTAACTATTCAATTGCCTGCTAAATATTACTGTAGTACTCGTTCTGCGTTGTGTCTGATAAATTCGTCTGCTATACATAGAACTGTATCATTCATGGAACCTCAATACATCTATGGGGCTCTTCGACAGCCGGCCTGGGGTCCGTAGGATGTTGGATCGGCGATGGGCTGATCCTTTGAAGTCGCAGGGTCGCGGCACCAGTTGTAACCCCTCACAATCCGGACAGACCAGGCAGGCACACAGGTTCACTTTCAAGCTGTTTATTTATCTGAATGTGCAAACAAAATGGTGGTTATTTAATGGTAGGCGCCAGCACAAAACAGCTCTCGCCCCATCTCAACCGCTCACAGACGAAAGGGGTGATCTTTGTCATAACATCAAATAATGATTAGTTATCATACCATTCATATCATTATAACACACAAGACTAAACCATACCCATGGATACAACATAGCCTACTGAGTAATATGAATCAAGTGAATATGAATCAAGTGAATATGAATCAAGTGGATATGAATCAAGTGGATATGAATCAAGTCAATATGAATCAAGTGAGTTTCAACCTTGAGAGGTGTGATACAAAGTATTCTTGGTCCTTTCCTGCGTCCCAACAGTTAAAAGTGCCACCTCTAGGTTGCATAGGGAACCCATAATGGACTGTACACACAAACATATTTCCAAGGCTATAAACATGATCCCTACCACTGTACTCAGCAACACTTGTAGAATATGGATCAAGTGAGTTTCAGCCATGAGGGGTGACACACAGCTGTGTCTTGTCATGTCAATTCTACTAATTAACCACTAATAAAGACACATGTGAGTGGGCTAGGCTCACAAGAATTGACCCCTAAGGGTACCCTTAGGGTACATACGGTGTGATTAACAGATCAGTCTTATTGTTACGACCCCATATAAGATCTACGGATATGGGATGTATCAATAAGATAAAGAACTAGAGGAGGTGGGAGAATATAAATGAAACAAGATTCATTGTAAAATAGAAACACAAACAGGTTTCCTAGAAACACATGAACTGAAAACTACTCTATAAAAGAAGAGCGAAATGAATCTAATGTATAAATGAATGATAAAGTAATTTAATTAACTGACCAAGTGGTAACCCTAACTCTAACCCTAACTAACAGATCAAATCAGATTAACAAACACAACCTACAAAACTAAGATACCATACTACAGCTGTATCAAACAACACCAACACAAAAACAACTGGGCAGTTGTCGTCTGGCCCACTGGCACCACGTCTCTCCCAGCCTTTCATCCCCCCTCCACCCTTCGGTGAGTGAGTCAGCACACCTGTCAATCAAGCCGTCACCATGGCAGCAGGCAGGAGGAAGGACAATCACCTGGGAGAAACAACACACAAACACACTACGGCTGCACACAACACAACACAGCCGTAACACTTATACTAATAATACAACAACAAGGAAGACAAGATGTTCTCACTTCTCATTGGTCTATCGACACAAACACACATTTACATCTATGGGGTGGAAGCTGTTGTTCAATGTTTGGAACTTTATTTTGAAAATGTAAATACATTTCAACTTTGTTAAAAATCAATGTGACACACTCGCTAGTCAACTAACACAGCTTGTTTTGTGAGCCTGCTAACAATGTAAACCAGTGTTCTAGTTAACTAGGTAACAATGTAAAGTAGTGTTCTAATTAACTAGGTAACAATGTAAAGCAGTGTTCTAGTTAACTAGGTAACAATGTAAAGCAGTGTTCTAGTTAACTAGGTAACAATGTAAAGCAGTGTTCTAATTAACTAGGTAACAATGTAAAGTAGTGTTATAGTTAACTAGGTAACAATGTAAAGTAGTGTTCTAGTTAACTAGGTAACAATGTAAAGCAGTGTTCTAGTTAACTAGGTAACAATGTAAAGCAGTGTTCTAGTTAACTAGGTAACAATATAAAGCAGTGTTCTAGTTAACTAGGTAACAATGTAAAGCAGTGTTATAGTTAACTAGGTAACAATGTAAAGTAGTGTTATAGTTAACTAGGTAACAATGTAAAGTAGTGTTCTAGTTAACTAGGTAACAATGTAAAGCAGTGTTCTAGTTAACTAGGTAACAATGTTAAGCAGTGAGCTGCTGTGCCATGCAGGGGTCATAGAAGTCAATACCACACAGTAGTCAAGTGTAATATAGTCTGGGCTGCCACATATCCCTCATATCTCAACACATGACTGGTAATCCAGAAGAGGTTGCTAAGGATGATCTCTCTATCTAACAGATTTGAACCATCTGCTGCTGACACCACTGTACAAGTGTTCTGGTCCTTTGTGTCACAGATGAATGAGGCACCTAGCAGACATCCTGTCTGGGATCACATCCACACACCTCTTTGTTCCTTATTATTACGTTTGAATGTTTCAGTAGTTGGGTCCAGTCATGTCTGATCTTATCTTAATGTGTGTTTCATGAGTAATATGTTGGTGTCATTTTCATTATTGTGTGATGTTTCTTTCCAGTATTTTGTTGTGAAGCAGTGTTCTAGTTAACTAGGTAACAATGTAAAGCAGTGTTCTAGTTAACTAGGTAACAATGTAAAGTAGTGTTCTAGTTAACTAGGTAACAATGTAAAGCAGTGTTCTAGTTAACTAGGTAACAATGTAAAGCAGTGTTCTAATTAACTAGGTAACAATGTAAAGTAGTGTTATAGTTAACTAGGTAACAATGTAAAGTAGTGTTCTAGTTAACTAGGTAACAATGTAAAGTAGTGTTGTAGTTAACTAGGTAACAATGTAAAGTAGTGTTCTAGTTAACTAGGTAACAATGTAAAGCAGTGTTCTAGTTAACTAGGTAACAATGTAAAGCAGTGTTCTAATTAACTAGGTAACAATGTAAAGTAGTGTTATAGTTAACTAGGTAACAATGTAAAGTAGTGTTCTAGTTAACTAGGTAACAATGTAAAGCAGTGTTCTAGTTAACTAGGTAACAATATAAAGCAGTGTTCTAGTTAACTAGGTAACAATATAAAGCAGTGTTCTAGTTAACTAGGTAACAATGTAAAGCAGTGTTATAGTTAACTAGGTAACAATGTAAAGTAGTGTTATAGTTAACTAGGTAACAATGTAAAGTAGTGTTCTAGTTAACTAGGTAACAATGTAAAGTAGTGTTGTAGTTAACTAGGTAACAATGTAAAGTAGTGTTCTAGTTAACTAGGTAACAATGTAAAGCAGTGTTCTAGTTAACTAGGTAACAATGTAAAGCAGTGTTCTAATTAACTAGGTAACAATGTAAAGTAGTGTTATAGTTAACTAGGTAACAATGTAAAGTAGTGTTCTAGTTAACTAGGTAACAATGTAAAGCAGTGTTCTAGTTAACTAGGTAACAATGTAAAGCAGTGTTCTAGTTAACTAGGTAACAATATAAAGCAGTGTTCTAGTTAACTAGGTAACAATGTAAAGCAGTGTTATAGTTAACTAGGTAACAATGTAAAGTAGTGTTATAGTTAACTAGGTAACAATGTAAAGTAGTGTTCTAGTTAACTAGGTAACAATGTAAAGCAGTGTTATAGTTAACTAGGTAACAATGTAAAGCAGTGAGCTGCTGTGCCATGCAGGGGTCATAGAAGTCAATACCACACAGTAGTCAAATGTAATATAGTCTGGGCTGCCACATATCCCTCATATCTCAACACATCACTGGTAATCCAGAAGAGGTTGCTAAGGATGATCTCTCTATCTAACAGATTTGAACCATCTGCTGCTGACACCACATTACAAGTGTTCTGGTCCTTTGTGTCACAGATGAATGAGGCACCTAGCAGACATCCTGTCTGGGATCACATCCACACACCTCTTTTCTCCTTATTATTACGTTTGAATGTTTCAGTAGTTGGGTCCAGTCATGTCTGATCGTATCTTAATGTGTGTTTCATGAGTAATATGTTGGTGTCATTTTCATTATTGTGTGATGTTTCTTTCCAGTATTTTGTTGTGCCTTTTTAAAAACATTCCACAGAAACCCAGACAAATGGTCAATGAGCTCATTACAGTTTGTATTGGGATGTAAATAGTGTCAAACCCGTGGCTGATGTTTCTGTGGAAAACACTGCCTATGAATTGAATACTTTTGTTGTGTAACTTGCCAATGAGTGTCCCCAAAAGATATTTAGATATTTATGATTGAAACCACAGCCAGTGTTGGAATAGGATGAATTTGCAATCAGAGATTGATAAAAGGTCTTTTTATGCATATTTTTTATATGCACGGTTTGTTGTGAAGGCCCACAGTTTAGAGCCAGTTTAGTTTCCCCAAACCAGCCCTATTTTGCCCCAGTTATTTCCTTTGTTATTTTCTATACTATTTCTGTACGTTTCATGAAGGTGTATGTATTATTATTGTAATGTTTATGTATATGTTTGATGACGTAGTATATCCGGGGTGTGTCCGTGACCCGGATGCTAGGTTCGGTGGTGTATATATAAGAGACGGAAGTGGTCCGTGAGTCAGTGTGTGATGAGAATCAGAACGAGAGAGACCAAACGAGAGAGAGTAACGAGAAGTCAATCTAAGATGGCGGATTCAGTAACACGCACACCGTGCAGAAGCTGAAGACGCCAGGAAAGTGATTATCGAGTTCAGAGCTGTATAGCCCGTTTAGTTGTGTCCCCGTTAGACAGCCTTGCCAGCAGCCGGCTGTTAAACGTTGGACCAAGCGAGACGCCAAACTGGACAGAATCGTCGCCTCCACGAGCGGACTGCGACCGAACGCTGACTCCATCGGAGCTTCGACGTGGACCACCCGGACCTGAGCCCTTCACCCCTCGGCGCGGACTACGAAGAAGGCCCTTTCCCTCCGCGTTGCTACGTCACCCCCCCCCTTTTGTCTGCTACCTTCCTCGACGCACATGCCATCCGACCAGGCCTCAACGCGCACCACAGCCCGGGACTATAAGCCTGTTCAGGCCAGAGACTATGAGTGAGTGATTGAGTGTGTGTGTGGCCGGCGGGGAGGGAATGTATATATCTGGGGATGTATACATCAGTCATGTAAATAAATGTGTTGTTCATATGTGATACCGTTACCGTGTGTTAGTTGTTTGTATGCTAATTCCAAGGCTAATGCTAATGCTAATTCCAAGGCTAATGCTAATGCTAATTCCATGCTAATGCTAACGATAGTAACTGCTAGTCTAACGGTTTGCTGGCGCCCCCTGCCTGTATCCTCCTACACTGCCTATTTATCTTAGAGTTAGTTAGATAACCAGCCCCTTCCTAAATTATACAGTCCTTTCAGCTACTCCCTGGTTACAATTGGTCCTTCGAGCCGGATAGGTAGTGTAGTGATAGCATGGCTGAGCGCAGCCAACCAGACCAGACAGTTACCCCCCCTTCTCCGCCCCCTGAGCCAGAGCCACGACCACAGAGAGTCCCGCGGTTGCCTCCGAGGTTACAGGAGTATGAGCTTGAGCTCGAAAGCTCACTGAGTGGTAGCGAGGAGCGCACTCCACGGGATACAGTGGTCGGAGAGGCCGAGGTGTCCGCCGGCGCGCGGGTGGCTAGCACTGAGGCAGCCCTCAAAGAGCACCAGCCTGAGGATGAGATGGCAGAACCGCAGGGTTTTGCCGTGGAAACGGAAGAGCAGGAAGGAGAGGCCCGGTCCGACAGCGCCTGCGGGCGGAAGAGGGAGGGCCTCAGCCTTAACGATCTGCCTCCCAGTACGGCGCGCTCGAGACCTAGCTCCTGCCGCTCAGTGGCTTCCTCCCGGTCCAGGGTTTCCGTGGGCAGTTCTGCCTCTGGGGCGGATAGCCTGCACTCCAGAGGGAGTAGTGCCGCGCTGTCCGAATGTATGCGCCAACAGGCCGAGGTGGCGTTAGAGCGAGAACGCCTCCAGTTCGAGCGTGAACGAGAGAGGGAACGCATCCATTTCGAGCGCGAGCGCCTCCAGATGGAGGCGGCGGAGAGACAGCGCCAGGAGGCGCTAGAACGTGAACGCTTCCAGATGGAGCGCGACCGCCTCCAGATGGAGGGGGCGGAACGCGCGGCGGAGAGGCAGATGGCGAGAGAGCAACTGCACGCGGAGAAGATGGAGGAAGTGATGCAGACCATGCGCGACGTGTGCATCAGCAGAGCTCCGTCGGCCCGTAGCTCCAGAGCATCATCCGCACGGCCCTCTCGAGTGCCATCTCCGGAACCCCCCGCCGATGGCTCCATGACCCCCGCCATGACTGTCCAACTACAGGCCCAGCTGACCACCTGGAAGGAAGAGGACCAGGGACCCGACCGCTACGCGGCCCAGAGGGAGCCAGCGTCGCTGCCCGGGAGGGGAGCCATCCCCCAAGAGCGTAGCACACTCCTAGGTCCTCCAGTGCACCAAAATGCATGCAGGCCGGACACCCAGACCGTCACTCCAGCCCCGATCATCCACTACAGGATGTTTCCCCAGGTGGAGGGACCCAAGTTCCCCTTCTTCAAGGACGAGGACAGGAGCCAGTATGTGGAGCTACGCATCTGCCTAGACACGCTCTTGGACGACTCCTGCTCAGAGTCCTACAAATATGCGATTCTCCTTCAGCATGTGAGGAACCCCAGAGCCCACAACATGGTTCTGGCCCATGCCTCCGCACCGACACCTTACACCAGAGCGCTCGCCGACTTGGATGCCCGCTACGGTCGTCCCTGGAACCACGCCCTTGCTGAACTGCAAGCCCTCGAACAGCAGGCCCCCATCAAGGATGAACGGGCGCTGGATGACTTCGCGCTCCGCGTGCACACCTTGGTTGGAATGCTGAAGACGCAGGGCCCAGCTGGCGCCAGCGAGATCAACAGCACCTCCAACGTAGAGCGGCTGCTCCGCAAGATCCCACGCTTCCGGCAGGAGAGGTTCCGGCGACAGCAGCGCGTTCGTAACCCCGGGAAGTTGGGTCTGAGCATGGCTGCCTTCGCGGAGTTCCTACTGGAGGAAGTGCATGACACCAACGTAGACGCCATGGGTTACGCTGAGCCGAAGAAGGAGAGGGAGAAGGGAGACCGCTGGGACAGGCCGAGCTCGAACAGAGGACGCCCAGTAGGAGTGCTGCACACGGAGGAGGAGCCTCGGAGAGAGAGGAAAGCCCGACCTGAGGGAAAGGATTCCTCTCAACCCCCTCAAAAGGGACGGAGAGGTCCACCGCCATGTCCGTACTGCACCAGCGAGCACTGGTTCAATGAGTGCAGTGACTTCAACAACCTGAGTACCGAGGCCAAGCAGGGGTGGCTCGAGGAGAACAAGAGGTGCTGGAACTGTGGGCGCGACCATCTGGCTAAGAACTGCACCTTGAGGAGAAAGTGCAATCGCTGTGAGGAGGTCCACCTCAACATTCTACACGAGGTCTCCCTCGCCAGGTCCACGGAGGGCACCAGAAGCCCTAGGTCCGGTCGCGCACCGGAAGAGGAAACCCCTGTCTACTACCTAGACCCAACCCAGAGCAGCGGCTCCAAGGTCCTACTGAAGGTGGTGAAGGTCCGACTTCACCACAACAACGCTGTGTACGACACGTACGCCGTTCTAGACGACGGGTCGGAACGGACCATCCTCCTCCAGGAGGCAGTGCGCCGGTTGGGGCTCCACGGGACTGAGGAGAAGCTGACTCTGCGCACGATACGTCGCGACCTTAAAGAGGTCACCGGGGCGAGAATCAACTTCTCTATCTCCCCGGCGGGGCGGCCGTCTGATAGACATCGGCTTCAGAATGTCTTCACCGCCGACCAGCTAGCGCTCTCCCGCTACGACTACCCCCTGGAGAGGTTACGCGCAAGATATCCCCACCTACGGCGAGTAGACCTACATCCGATAGAAGGAGCGGAGCCAACCCTTCTCATCGGCTCGGACAACGCTGCACTGATCGTGTCGCTCCGTCCTCCGCTGAGAGGACCACCAGGCTGCCCGATGGCTGTTAAGACTGCGCTTGGGTGGGCCCTCCAAGGCGCTACCGAGTGGAGAGATAGAGACGGGAGAGCTACGTCATCCCTCCATGTCCGCACCGAAGAAGTGCAGACCATCAACTGCCTTCACACCAGTGTGGACTCCATGAATGCGGCGCTGCTAGACAACGTCCAGAAGCTGTGGACGCTAGACGTTGCGCCCTACAAGAATGAGAAGCTCTACGTACGGTCAAAGGAGGACGTCTACGCCCTAGACCTCCTTAAAGCAAAGACAGTGCGTATCGAAGTCCAGGGCGTTAAGAGATACGTCACACCACTACTCCGCAGAGAACCCATGCCAGAGTTTCGAGTATCCCCTCGAACCGTCCTACAGTGTCTGACCAGCACTGAGAAGCGTATGAGGAAGGACGAGGTCCTTGCTGCTTCTTACCGAACGGAGATGAAGAAACTGACGGAGTCCGGTCTGGTGAAGAAGCTTGAGCCAGCCGAGGCGAACCAGAGTGCCGAGTCTTGGTACCTCCCGCACCACAATGTTCACCACAACGGGAAGAACCGAGTGGTCTTCAACTGTAGCTACCAGGTGGGGAAGCTCAACCTCAACCACTATCTTCTCCCTGGTCCAACCTTGACCCCAGCCCTCTTGGGAGTTCTGGTGCGCTTCCGTCAGCAGCCGATCGCAGTCAGTGGTGACATTAAGCGAATGTTTCACCAGGTCAGGATGTTGGAGGAAGACAAGCCACTCATGAGGTTTCTCTGGAGAGAGGACCCGAGCCCTCTATCTACCAGTGGGAGGTGCTACCCTTCGGGACAACCTGCAGCCCCTGCTGCGCTACCTATGCGCTACAGACTCACGCCGCGCAGGAGACGGCACCTCCTGGAGTGTTTGACGCCGTCCATAAGAGCTTTTACGTGGACAACTGCCTCCACAGTTCGAAGACAGCCACGGAAGCCCGTCAGCTAGTCCAGGACCTGCGTGCTCATCTCCAGGAGGGTGGATTTGAGATCTGCCAGTGGGCCAGCAACGACCCGCAAGTCATCAGAGACCTCCCGAAGGAGGCCACCTCGACCAGCAGCGAGGCTTGGGTCTCTCACTCACCAGATGATGCTCAGGAGATGACGCTCGGACTTATCTGGCAGTTCCAGACCGACACTCTACGCTATCGCAATAAGCCTGCCAAGCCTCAACGCGTCACGATGAGAACGATATACAGCACTCTAGCGAGCCAGTACGACCCACTGGGATATATCGCTCCCTTCACGACGATGGCCAAGGTGCTTGTCCGGGAGCTGTGGGCCCAAGAACGAGGATGGGACGATCCTCTGCCTCGTCACCTAGAAGAGAAGTGGAAGGCCTGGGAGCAGGAACTTCCCACTCTCCAGCACATCAAGCTGCAGCGGAGCTACTTCCCTCCCTCCACGGACCTAGAGAGGAGTGTCATCACGCTACATGTATTCTGCGACGCCTCGGAGATGGCGTACGGGTCCGTGGCATACGTCAGAGCGGCAGAGCTTGGAGGTGAAGTCCACGTCTCGTTTGTCCTGGCACGTTCCCGAGTGGCGCCGAAAAAGCAACAGTCCATCCCAAGACTGGAGCTGTGTGCTGCCCTGAACGGCGCGCAACTGGGAAGGTTCCTGCTCGACGAGCTCCAGCTACCTCTGAAGAGCGTCACCATGTGGTCAGACTCCACTACCGTCCTCCAGTGGTTGAAGTCCAGCTCATGTCGGTATAAGGTGTTCGTGGGCACCCGAGTCGCAGAGATTCTGGAGTTGACTGAGGTGAACTGCTGGCGTTATGTAGACACCAAGAGGAACCCTGCTGACGTCATCACGAGAGGGGCAACTCTACAGGATCTGGCTGAGCCCCACCTGTATCACACGGGACCAGACTTCCTACAGGAGCGGGAGTCAGAGTGGCCAGCCACGCCGGCGTTAGCCGAAGACAGAGAGGACAAAGAGCTGCGTAAGACGTTGTTCTGCGGAGTCACCCAGGTCGTAGACCCTGAGACTACTCCAGGAGAGGAGTGTGAGACGCTCGAAGAGCTGCAGAAGAGGATGTTCTGCTCCAAGGCCGGTCTACCCCTAGATACTACGCTCAGCGCCGAAGATTACACCGCGGCGGAGCTCCTGGTGCTGCAGAGTGCCCAACAGGATGCCTTCTCCCGAGAGCGGGAGTGTCTCGAGAAAGGGAAGCCGATCCCCTCGGACAGTAGACTCCGCGGCTTAGCTCCAGAGCTCGACGGTGTTCTCATTCGCGTGGGTGGCAGACTGCGCCGCGCTCAAGATCTAGACCTGGACACGAAGCATCCCATCGTGCTTCCCACTAAGCATCAGGTCACCAGGTTGGTCATCAAGCACCATGATGACAAAGTGCAGCACGCGGGTGGAGAGCGTGTCTTCGCGGAGGTACGACGGAGATTCTGGATACTCCATGGACGGGAGGCGGTACGGAGATATCAAAGGTCCTGCTCGGACTGCCAGAGGTGGCGAGCCACGCCGCCGCAGCCCATGATGTCCGATCTGCCCGAGGACCGGCTGCGACTGAGACAGGCTCCGTTCCACTCTACTGGGGTCGACTGTTTCGGGCCACTCCTAGTCCGAAACCGGCGAGCCTCCGAAAAGCGGTGGGGCATCATCTACACGTGCATGACGACGAGAGCAATGCACCTGGAAGTTCTGCACCAGCTCACAAGCGACAGCTTCCTCATGTCCTTCAAGAGGTTCACCTCCAGGCGAGGGACCCCTAAGACCCTCCGGTCGGACAGAGGCACCAACTTCGTCGGTGGTGAGGCCGAGCTGAGGGCGAGCTACGCTGCGATGACTGAGGAGGCCCGTGACAGACTCGCCTCCCAGCAAGTGAAGTTTGAGTTCAACCCCCCAAATGCTCCACACTTCGGGGGAGCCTGGGAGCGGGAGATTCGCTCAGTAAAGAACGTCCTACGTACCATTCTCGGACAGAAGGTGCCTACCGATGAGGTGCTCCAGACTGTACTAGCAGAGATTGAGGGCATCTTGAACT
This sequence comes from Nansenia antarctica, assembly GCF_963989245.1. NCBI lineage: Eukaryota > Metazoa > Chordata > Actinopteri > Argentiniformes > Microstomatidae > Nansenia > Nansenia antarctica. The sequence continues at coordinate 21,983,421 of NC_137677.1, read as the reverse complement.
CCCGGCCCCTAGGCTATACCTCCAGTGATGTAGCAGATCTGGATCCCATCACGCCCAACTTCTTGCTGATGGGGCGGCGAGACTCTGCACTGCCTCAGGTAGTCTACGACCCTGCAGAGCTCACCGGAAGAAGATGGTGGAGGCACAGCCAGGTGCTCGCGGACCAGTTTTGGAAGCAGTTCATACTGCACTATCTGCCGACCCTGCAAGTCAGGCAGAAGTGGACGAGGGAGAGAGACAACTTGTCCGAAGGTGCCGTGGTACTGGTGATCGACCAGTCCCTTCCACGCGCCGCCTGGCAGACAGGCAGAGTGACCAAGGTCCTGCCGGGTCCGGATGGAAGGGTGCGGACGGCCATCGTGGACGTTGGTGGTCGCACTTACACCCGACCTGTGGCACGCCTGATTGAGCTCCCTCAAATTACCAAGGACACTATCACCTCCTACCTCACGCTGCTAGAGCAGCCTAGCCAGTGTGCCTTCCTTAGTTAACTGAAACCGAGGGTTTCATGGGGCGGCTGTTGTGAAGGCCCACAGTTTAGAGCCAGTTTAGTTTCCCCAAACCAGCCCTATTTTGCCCCAGTTATTTCCTTTGTTATTTTCTATACTATTTCTGTACGTTTCATGAAGGTGTATGTATTATTATTGTAATGTTTATGTATATGTTTGATGACGTAGTATATCCGGGGTGTGTCCGTGACCCGGATGCTAGGTTCGGTGGTGTATATATAAGAGACGGAAGTGGTCCGTGAGTCAGTGTGTGATGAGAATCAGAACGAGAGAGACCAAACGAGAGAGAGTAACGAGAAGTCAATCTAAGATGGCGGATTCAGTAACACGCACACCGTGCAGAAGCTGAAGACGCCAGGAAAGTGATTATCGAGTTCAGAGCTGTATAGCCCGTTTAGTTGTGTCCCCGTTAGACAGCCTTGCCAGCAGCCGGCTGTTAAACGTTGGACCAAGCGAGACGCCAAACTGGACAGAATCGTCGCCTCCACGAGCGGACTGCGACCGAACGCTGACTCCATCGGAGCTTCGACGTGGACCACCCGGACCTGAGCCCTTCACCCCTCGGCGCGGACTACGAAGAAGGCCCTTTCCCTCCGCGTTGCTACGTCACCCCCCCCCTTTTGTCTGCTACCTTCCTCGACGCACATGCCATCCGACCAGGCCTCAACGCGCACCACAGCCCGGGACTATAAGCCTGTTCAGGCCAGAGACTATGAGTGAGTGATTGAGTGTGTGTGTGGCCGGCGGGGAGGGAATGTATATATCTGGGGATGTATACATCAGTCATGTAAATAAATGTGTTGTTCATATGTGATACCGTTACCGTGTGTTAGTTGTTTGTATGCTAATTCCAAGGCTAATGCTAATGCTAATTCCAAGGCTAATGCTAATGCTAATTCCATGCTAATGCTAACGATAGTAACTGCTAGTCTAACGGTTTGCTGGCGCCCCCTGCCTGTATCCTCCTACACTGCCTATTTAGCTTAGAGTTAGTTAGATAACCAGCCCCTTCCTAAATTATACAGTCCTTTCAGCTACTCCCTGGTTACACGGTTGTTCTACCCACCAAAGTACAACAAGTCTGAAACCCACCAGCACCAGAACAATAAAAATAAATCTCCAGAAGAGTTGTTTTGTGTAAATAAAGACTATAATCTTCTGGTAAATCTTCGATGTTGCTGATCCTTGAACAAATTCTACTACGACTGATATCAGGTCACTTAAATATTATTATTATTATTATTATTATTATTATTATTATTATTATTATTATTATCTGATTGACAATCTTCCTTACGTATAGGCTACCAGTAATATTATTTGGCACTAAATAGGATGAATGACCTTGCATTTTAGACATACTGTACCTTCCTGAAAAGATAAGAGCCTGTCTCTATAATAGTCTGTCTCTATAATAGTCTGTCTCTATAAGAGCCTGTCTCTATAACAGCCTGTCTCTATAATAGTCTGTCTCTATAATAGTCTGTCTCTATAACCAGGGGTGCACATAACTTTTTGGGGCCAGTGCTCAGAGGAGCACCTAGGGATGCTGCTTGGTGCTCCCCGAGCTCGCGAGTCACGACCCCGTCCCACAGGATGGATGAAAAAGGGCTACATGGATAACTTATATTAGCAAAACGACATTTATTCATAAATAAAGATGAACGAACAAATGATTGTGTGCAAAACAAAATAAACAAATGCAAAATCAAATGACTGCTCTTTAAGCATGAAAGTCTGTCAGACTCCTTTAAACACAATGAAATCAACTGACATCTCTTTAAGCACTAACTGAATGTCTGTTCTTTAAACACACTGAAATAAACGGACATCTCTTTAAGCACTGCTCTGTTCTGTAAACACTGAAATCAACTTTTCAACAAAAAGTTACAGCCTAAGCATTTATTTATGCTACAAGCTTAATCGTCATCATCACTGCTCTCTTGACTGCTGTAAATTATCACTGTCCTCAATTTCAACCATGGTAGAGGATGTTTTTTTTGTGATCAACTTTTTTTTTTTTTTTTGGTGCGCAAAAGCGCCTTCATGCGGCTGTTCTGCCGCGCAGCATGCATTTTGGCGACGCATGCGCACTGGCGCACCAGTTATGTGCACCCCTGTCTATAACAGTCTGTCTCTATAATAGTCTGTCTCTATAATAGCCTGTCTCTATAATAGTCTGTCTCTATAACAGTCTGTCTCTATAAGAGCCTGTCTCTATAACAGTCTGTCTCTATAACAGTCTGTCTCTATAATAGTCTGTCTCTATAACAGTCTGTCTCTATAAGAGCCTGTCTCTATAATAGTCTGTCTCTATAACAGTCTGTCTCTATAATAGTCTGTCTCTATAATAGTCTGTCTCTATAACAGTCTGTCTCTATAACAGTCTGTCTCTATAATAGTCTGTCTCTATAATAGTCTGTCTCTATAACAGTCTGTCTCTATAACAGTCTGTCTCTATAACAGTCTGTCTCTATAATAGTCTGTCTCTATAATAGTCTGTCTCTATAACAGTCTGTCTCTATAATAGTCTGTCTCTTTAACAGTCTCTCTCTATAATAGTCTGTCTCTATAACAGCCTGTCTCTATAACAGTCTCTCTCTATAATAGTCTGTCTCTATAACAGTCTGTCTCTATAATAGTCTGTCTCTATAACAGTCTGTCTCTATAACAGTCTGTCTCTATAACAGTCTGTCTCTATAATAGTCTGTCTCTATAATAGTCTGTCTCTATAATAGTCTGTCTCTATAAGAGCCTGTCTCCCTAATAGTCTGTCTCTATAATAGTCTGTCTCTATAATAGTCTGTCTCTATAATAGTCTGTCTCTATAAGAGCCTGTCTCTATAATAGTCTGTCTCTATAACAGTCTGTCTCTATAATAGTATGTCTCTATAACAGTCTGTCTCTATAATAGTCTGTCTCTATAACAGTCTGTCTCTATAATAGTCTGTCTCTATAATAGTCTGTCTCTATAATAGTCTGTCTCTATAAGAGCCTGTCTCTATAACAGTCTGTCTCTATAATAGTCTGTCTCTATAATAGTCTGTCTCTATAACAGTCTGTCTCTATAATAGTCTGTCTCTATAACAGTCTGTCTCTATAATAGTCTGTCTCTATAATAGTCTGTCTCTATAACAGTCTGTCTCTATAATAGTCTGTCTCTATAACAGTCTGTCTCTATAATAGTCTGTCTCTATAACAGTCTGTCTCTATAATAGTCTGTCTCTATAATAGTCTGTCTCTATAACAGTCTGTCTCTATAACAGTCTGTCTCTATAATAGCCTGTCTCTATAACAGCCTGTCTCTATAACAGTCTGTCTCTATAAGAGCCTGTCTCTATAACAGTCTGTCTCTATAATAGTCTGTCTCTATAATAGTCTGTCTCTATAATAGTCTGTCTCTATAAGAGCCTGTCTCTATAATAGTCTGTCTCTATAACAGTCTGTCTCTATAACAGTCTGTCTCTATAATAGTCTGTCTCTATAATAGCCTGTCTCTATAATAGTCTGTCTCTATAATAGTCTGTCTCTATAACAGTCTGTCTCTATAATAGTCTGTCTCTATAATAGTCTGTCTCTATAATAGTCTGTCTCTATAAGAGCCTGTCTCTATAACAGTCTGTCTCTATAATAGTATGTCTCTATAACAGTCTGTCTCTATAATAGTCTGTCTCTATAATAGTCTGTCTCTATAACAGTCTGTCTCTATAATAGTCTGTCTCTATAACAGTCTGTCTCTATAAGAGCCTGTCTCTATAATAGTCTGTCTCTATAATAGTCTGTCTCTATAATAGTCTGTCTCTATAACAGTCTGTCTCTATAATAGTCTGTCTCTATAATAGTCTGTCTCTATAATAGTCTGTCTCTATAACAGTCTGTCTCTATAACAGTATGTCTCTATAACAGTCTGTCTCTATAAGAGCCTGTCTCTATAATAGTCTGTCTCTATAACAGTCTGTCTCTATAATAGTCTGTCTCTATAATAGTCTGTCTCTATAAGAGCCTGTCTCTATAATAGTCTGTCTCTATAATAGTCTGTCTCTATAATAGTCTGTCTCTATAATAGTCTGTCTCTATAAGAGCCTGTCTCTATAATAGTCTTTCTCTATAATAGTCTGTCTCTATAATAGTCTGTCTCTATAAGAGCCTGTCTCTATAATAGTCTGTCTCTATAACAGTCTGTCTCTATAATAGTCTGTCTCTATAATAGTCTGTCTCTATAACAGTATGGCTCTATAATAGTCTGTCTCTATAAGAGCCTGTCTCTATAACAGCCTGTCTCTATAATAGTCTGTCTCTATAACAGCCTTTCTCTATAATAGTCTGTCTCTATAATAGTCTTTCTCTATAACAGTCTGTCTCTATAATAGTCTGTCTCTATAATAGTCTGTCTCTATAATAGTCTGTCTCTATAACAGTCTGTCTCTATAATAGTCTGTCTCTATAATAGTCTGTCTCTATAATAGTCTGTCTCTATAATAGTCTGTCTCTATAAGAGCCTGTCTCTATAACAGTCTGTCTCTATAATAGTCTGTCTCTATAACAGTCTGTCTCTATAATAGTCTGTCTCTATAATAGTCTGTCTCTATAACAGTCTGTCTCTATAATAGTCTGTCTCTATAACAGTCTGTCTCTATAACAGTCTGTCTCTATAAGAGCCTGTCTCTATAATAGTCTGTCTCTATAACAGTCTGTCTCTATAATAGTCTGTCTCTATAACAGTCTGTCTCTATAACAGTCTGTCTCTATAAGAGCCTGTCTCTATAATAGTCTGTCTCTATAATAGTCTGTCTCTATAATAGTCTGTCTCTATAATAGTCTGTCTCTATAACAGTCTGTCTCTATAATAGTCTGTCTCTATAATAGTCTGTCTCTATAATAGTCTGTCTCTATAACAGTCTGTCTCTATAATAGTCTGTCTCTATAACAGTCTGTCTCTATAACAGTCTGTCTCTATAAGAGCCTGTCTCTATAATAGTCTGTCTCTATAACAGTCTGTCTCTATAATAGTCTGTCTCTATAAGAGCCTGTCTCTATAATAGTCTGTCTCTATAAGAGCCTGTCTCTATAACAGCCTGTCTCTATAATAGTCTGTCTCTATAACAGCCTTTCTCTATAATAGTCTGTCTCTATAATAGTCTGTCTCTATAACAGTCTGTCTCTATAATAGTCTGTCTCTATAACAGTCTGTCTCTATAAGAGCCTGTCTCTATAATAGTCTGTCTCTATAATAGTCTGTCTCTATAATAGTCTGTCTCTATAACAGTCTGTCTCTATAACAGTCTGTCTCTATAAGAGCCTGTCTCTATAATAGTCTGTCTCTATAATAGTCTGTCTCTATAATAGTCTGTCTCTATAATAGTCTGTCTCTATAACAGTCTGTCTCTATAATAGTCTGTCTCTATAATAGTCTGTCTCTATAATAGTCTGTCTCTATAACAGTCTGTCTCTATAATAGTCTGTCTCTATAACAGTCTGTCTCTATAACAGTCTGTCTCTATAAGAGCCTGTCTCTATAATAGTCTGTCTCTATAACAGTCTGTCTCTATAATAGTCTGTCTCTATAAGAGCCTGTCTCTATAATAGTCTGTCTCTATAATAGTTTTTCTCTATAATAGTCTGTCTCTATAATAGTCTGTCTCTATAAGAGCCTGTCTCTATAATAGTCTGTCTCTATAATAGTCTGTCTCTATAATAGTCTGTCTCTATAAGAGCCTGTCTCTATAAGAGCCTGTCTCTATAACAGCCTGTCTCTATAATAGTCTGTCTCTATAATAGTCTGTCTCTATAACAGTATGTCTCTATAATAGTCTGTCTCTATAAGAGCCTGTCTCTATAACAGCCTGTCTCTATAATAGTCTGTCTCTATAACAGCCTTTCTCTATAATAGTCTGTCTCTATAATAGTCTGTCTCTATAACAGTCTGTCTCTATAATAGTCTGTCTCTATAACAGTCTGTCTCTATAAGAGTCTGTCTCTATAATAGTATGTCTCTATAATAGTCTGTCTCTATAACAGTCTGTCTCTATAATAGTCTGTCTCTATAATAGTCTGTCTCTATAATAGTCTGTCTCTATAATAGTCTGTCTCTATAACAGTCTGTCTCTATAATAGTCTGTCTCTATAATAGTCTGTCTCTATAACAGTCTGTCTCTATAATAGTCTGTCTCTATAATAGTCTGTCTCTATAACAGTCTGTCTCTATAATAGTCTGTCTCTATAATAGTCTGTCTCTATAATAGTATGTCTCTATAATAGTCTGTCTCTATAATAGTCTGTCTCTATAACAGTCTGTCTCTATAATAGCCTGTCTCTATAATAGTCTGTCTCTATAACAGTCTGTCTCTATAAGAGCCTGTCTCTATAATAGTCTGTCTCTATAATAGTCTGTCTCTATAATAGTCTGTCTCTATAAGAGCCTGTCTCTATAACAGTCTGTCTCTATAATAGTCTGTCTCTATAATAGTCTGGCTCTATAACAGTCTGTCTCTATAATAGTCTGTCTCTATAATAGTCTGTCTCTATAATAGTCTGTCTCTATAATAGTCTGTCTCTATAACAGTCTGTCTCTATAATAGACTGTCTCTAAAATAGTCTGTCTCTATAACAGTCTGTCTCTATAACAGTCTGTCTCTATAATAGTCTGTCTCTATAATAGTCTGTCTCTATAACAGTCTGTCTCTATAACAGTCTGTCTCTATAACAGTCTGTCTCTATAATAGTCTGTCTCTATATTAGCCTGTCTCTATAATAGTCTGTCTCTATAATAGTCTGTCTCTATAATAGCCTGTCTCTATAATAGTCTGTCTCTATAATAGTCTGTCTCTATAATAGCCTGTCTCTATAATAGTCTGTCTCTATAACAGTCTGTCTCTATAATAGTCTGTCTCTATAATAGTCTGTCTCTATAATAGTCTGTCTCTATAACAGTCTGTCTCTATAAGAGCCTGTCTCTATAACAGTCTGTCTCTATAAAAGTCTGTCTCTATAATAGTCTGTCTCTATAATAGTCTGTCTCTATAACAGTCTGTCTCTATAATAGTCTGTCTCTATAACAGTCTGTCTCTATAATAGTATGTCTCTATAATAGTCTGTCTCTATAACAGTCTGTCTCTATAACAGTCTGTCTCTATAACAGTCTGTCTCTATAATAGCCTGTCTCTATAACAGCCTGTCTCTATAACAGTCTGTCTCTATAAGAGCCTGTCTCTATAACAGTCTGTCTCTATAATAGTCTGTCTCTATAATAGTCTGTCTCTATAATAGTTTGTCTCTATAAGAGCCTGTCTCTATAATAGTCTGTCTCTATAACAGTCTGTCTCTATAACAGTCTGTCTCTATAATAGTCTGTCTCTATAATAGCCTGTCTCTATAAGAGCCTGTCTCTATAACAGTCTGTCTCTATAACAGTCTGTCTCTATAATAGTCTGTCTCTATAATAGTCTGTCTCTATAACAGTCTGTCTCTATAATAGTCTGTCTCTATAATAGTCTGTCTCTATAATAGTCTGTCTCTATAAGAGCCTGTCTCTATAACAGTCTGTCTCTATAATAGTCTGTCTCTATAACAGTCTGTCTCTATAATAGTCTGTCTCTATAATAGTCTGTCTCTATAACAGTCTGTCTCTATAATAGTCTGTCTCTATAACAGTCTGTCTCTATAAGAGCCTGTCTCTATAATAGTCTGTCTCTATAATAGTCTGTCTCTATAATAGTCTGTCTCTATAACAGTCTGTCTCTATAATAGTCTGTCTCTATAATAGTCTGTCTCTATAATAGTCTGTCTCTATAACAGTCTGTCTCTATAATAGTCTGTCTCTATAACAGTATGTCTCTATAACAGTCTGTCTCTATAAGAGCCTGTCTCTATAATAGTCTGTCTCTATAACAGTCTGTCTCTATAATAGTCTGTCTCTATAATAGTCTGTCTCTATAAGAGCCTGTCTCTATAATAGTCTGTCTCTATAATAGTCTGTCTCTATAATAGTCTGTCTCTATAAGAGCCTGTCTCTATAATAGTCTGTCTCTATAATAGTCAGTCTCTATAATAGTCTGTCTCTATAAGAGCCTGTCTCTATAATAGTCTGTCTCTATAACAGTCTGTCTCTATAATAGTCTGTCTCTATAATAGTCTGTCTCTATAACAGTATGGCTCTATAATAGTCTGTCTCTATAAGAGCCTGTCTCTATAACAGCCTGTCTCTATAATAGTCTGTCTCTATAACAGCCTTTCTCTATAATAGTCTGTCTCTATAATAGTCTTTCTCTATAATAGTCTGTCTCTATAATAGTCTTTCTCTATAACAGTCTGTCTCTATAATAGTCTGTCTCTATAATAGTCTGTCTCTATAACAGTCTGTCTCTATAATAGTCTGTCTCTATAATAGTCTGTCTCTATAATAGTCTGTCTCTATAATAGTCTGTCTCTATAATAGTCTGTCTCTATAATAGTCTGTCTCTATAAGAGCCTGTCTCTATAACAGTCTGTCTCTATAATAGTCTGTCTCTATAACAGTCTGTCTCTATAATAGTCTGTCTCTATAATAGTCTGTCTCTATAACAGTCTGTCTCTATAATAGTCTGTCTCTATAACAGTCTGTCTCTATAACAGTCTGTCTCTATAAGAGCCTGTCTCTATAATAGTCTGTCTCTATAATAGTCTGTCTCTATAATAGTCTGTCTCTATAATAGTCTGTCTCTATAACAGTCTGTCTCTATAACAGTCTGTCTCTATAAGAGCCTGTCTCTATAATAGTCTGTCTCTATAATAGTCTGTCTCTATAATAGTCTGTCTCTATAATAGTCTGTCTCTATAACAGTCTGTCTCTATAATAGTCTGTCTCTATAATAGTCTGTCTCTATAATAGTCTGTCTCTATAACAGTCTGTCTCTATAATAGTCTGTCTCTATAACAGTCTGTCTCTATAACAGTCTGTCTCTATAAGAGCCTGTCTCTATAATAGTCTGTCTCTATAACAGTCTGTCTCTATAATAGTCTGTCTCTATAATAGTCTGTCTCTATAATAGTCTGTCTCTATAACAGTCTGTCTCTATAATAGTCTGTCTCTATAATAGTCTGTCTCTATAATAGTCTGTCTCTATAACAGTCTGTCTCTATAATAGTCTGTCTCTATAACAGTCTGTCTCTATAACAGTCTGTCTCTATAAGAGCCTGTCTCTATAATAGTCTGTCTCTATAACAGTCTGTCTCTATAATAGTCTGTCTCTATAAGAGCCTGTCTCTATAATAGTCTGTCTCTATAATAGTCTGTCTCTATAATAGTCTGTCTCTATAAGAGCCTGTCTCTATAATAGTCTGTCTCTATAATAGTCTGTCTCTATAAGGGCCTGTCTCTATAAGAGCCTGTCTCTATAACAGCCTGTCTCTATAATAGTCTGTCTCTATAATAGTCTGTCTCTATAATAGTCTGTCTCTATAACAGTATGTCTCTATAATAGTCTGTCTCTATAAGAGCCTGTCTCTATAACAGCCTGTCTCTATAATAGTCTGTCTCTATAACAGCCTTTCTCTATAATAGTCTGTCTCTATAATAGTCTGTCTCTATAACAGTCTGTCTCTATAATAGTCTGTCTCTATAACAGTCTGTCTCTATAATAGTCTGTCTCTATAATAGTCTGTCTCTATAATAGTCTGTCTCTATAACAGTCTGTCTCTATAACAGTCTGTCTCTATAATAGTCTGTCTCTATAACAGTCTTTCTCTATAATAGTATGTCTCTATAACAGTCTGTCTCTATAACAGTCTGTCTCTATAATAGCCTGTCTCTATAACAGCCTGTCTCTATAACAGTCTGTCTCTATAAGAGCCTGTCTCTATAACAGTCTGTCTCTATAATAGTCTGTCTCTATAATAGTCTGTCTCTATAATAGTCTGTCTCTATAAGAGCCTGTCTCTATAATAGTCTGTCTCTATAACAGTCTGTCTCTATAACAGTCTGTCTCTATAATAGTCTGTCTCTATAATAGCCTGTCTCTATAAGAGCCTGTCTCTATAACAGTCTGTCTCTATAACAGTCTGTCTCTATAATAGTCTGTCTCTATAATAGTCTGTCTCTATAACAGTCTGTCTCTATAATAGTCTGTCTCTATAATAGTCTGTCTCTATAATAGTCTGTCTCTATAAGAGCCTGTCTCTATAACAGTCTGTCTCTATAATAGTCTGTCTCTATAACAGTATGTCTCTATAATAGTCTGTCTCTATAATAGTCTGTCTCTATAACAGTCTGTCTCTATAATAGTCTGTCTCTATAACAGTCTGTCTCTATAAGAGCCTGTCTCTATAATAGTCTGTCTCTATAATAGTCTGTCTCTATAATAGTCTGTCTCTATAACAGTCTGTCTCTATAATAGTCTGTCTCTATAATAGTCTGTCTCTATAATAGTCTGTCTCTATAACAGTCTGTCTCTATAATAGTCTGTCTCTATAACAGTATGTCTCTATAACAGTCTGTCTCTATAAGAGCCTGTCTCTATAATAGTCTGTCTCTATAACAGTCTGTCTCTATAATAGTCTGTCTCTATAATAGTCTGTCTCTATAAGAGCCTGTCTCTATAATAGTCTGTCTCTATAATAGTCTGTCTCTATAATAGTCTGTCTCTATAAGAGCCTGTCTCTATAATAGTCTGTCTCTATAATAGTCTGTCTCTATAATAGTCTGTCTCTATAAGAGCCTGTCTCTATAATAGTCTGTCTCTATAACAGTCTGTCTCTATAATAGTCTGTCTCTATAATAGTCTGTCTCTATAACAGTATGGCTCTATAATAGTCTGTCTCTATAAGAGCCTGTCTCTATAACAGCCTGTCTCTATAATAGTCTGTCTCTATAACAGCCTTTCTCTATAATAGTCTGTCTCTATAATAGTCTTTCTCTATAATAGTCTGTCTCTATAATAGTCTTTCTCTATAACAGTCTGTCTCTATAATAGTCTGTCTCTATAATAGTCTGTCTCTATAATAGTCTGTCTCTATAACAGTCTGTCTCTATAATAGTCTGTCTCTATAATAGTCTGTCTCTATAATAGTCTGTCTCTATAATAGTCTGTCTCTATAAGAGCCTGTCTCTATAACAGTCTGTCTCTATAATAGTCTGTCTCTATAACAGTCTGTCTCTATAATAGTCTGTCTCTATAATAGTCTGTCTCTATAACAGTCTGTCTCTATAATAGTCTGTCTCTATAACAGTCTGTCTCTATAACAGTCTGTCTCTATAAGAGCCTGTCTCTATAATAGTCTGTCTCTATAATAGTCTGTCTCTATAATAATCTGTCTCTATAATAGTCTGTCTCTATAACAGTCTGTCTCTATAACAGTCTGTCTCTATAAGAGCCTGTCTCTATAATAGTCTGTCTCTATAATAGTCTGTCTCTATAATAGTCTGTCTCTATAATAGTCTGTCTCTATAACAGTCTGTCTCTATAATAGTCTGTCTCTATAATAGTCTGTCTCTATAATAGTCTGTCTCTATAACAGTCTGTCTCTATAATAGTCTGTCTCTATAACAGTCTGTCTCTATAACAGTCTGTCTCTATAAGAGCCTGTCTCTATAATAGTCTGTCTCTATAATAGTCTGTCTCTATAATAGTCTGTCTCTATAATAGTCTGTCTCTATAACAGTCTGTCTCTATAATAGTCTGTCTCTATAATAGTCTGTCTCTATAATAGTCTGTCTCTATAATAGTCTGTCTCTATAATAGTCTGTCTCTATAACAGTCTGTCTCTATAATAGTCTGTCTCTATAATAGTCTGTCTCTATAATAGTCTGTCTCTATAACAGTCTGTCTCTATAATAGTCTGTCTCTATAAGAGTCTGTCTCTATAACAGTCTGTCTCTATAAGAGCCTGTCTCTATAATAGTCTGTCTCTATAACAGTCTGTCTCTATAATAGTCTGTCTCTATAAGAGCCTGTCTCTATAATAGTCTGTCTCTATAATAGTCTGTCTCTATAATAGTCTGTCTCTATAATAGTCTGTCTCTATAAGAGCCTGTCTCTATAATAGTCTGTCTCTATAATAGTCTGTCTCTATAACAGTATGTCTCTATAATAGTCTGTCTCTATAAGAGCCTGTCTCTATAACAGCCTGTCTCTATAATAGTCTGTCTCTATAACAGCCTTTCTCTATAATAGTCTGTCTCTATAATAGTCTGTCTCTATAACAGTCTGTCTCTATAATAGTCTGTCTCTATAACAGTCTGTCTCTATAATAGTCTGTCTCTATAATAGTATGTCTCTATAATAGTCTGTCTCTATAACAGTCTGTCTCTATAATAGTCTGTCTCTATAATAGTCTGTCTCTATAATAGTCTGTCTCTATAACAGTCTGTCTCTATAATAGTCTGTCTCTATAATAGTCTGTCTCTATAACAGTCTGTCTCTATAATAGTCTGTCTCTATAACAGTCTGTCTCTATAATAGTCTGTCTCTATAATAGTATGTCTCTATAATAGTCTGTCTCTATAATAGTCTGTCTCTATAATAGTCTGTCTCTATAACAGTCTGTCTCTATAATAGCCTGTCTCTATAATAGTCTGTCTCTATAACAGTCTGTCTCTATAAGAGCCTGTCTCTATAATAGTCTGTCTCTATAATAGTCTGTCTCTATAATAGTCTGTCTCTATAATAGTCTGGCTCCATAACAGTCTGTCTCTATAATAGTCTGTCTCTATAATAGTCTGTCTCTATAATAGTCTGTCTCTATAATAGTCTGTCTCTATAACAGTCTGTCTCTATAATAGACTGTCTCTAAAATAGTCTGTCTCTATAACAGTCTGTCTCTATAACAGTCTGTCTCTATAATAGTCTGTCTCTATAATAGTCTGTCTCTATAACAGTCTGTCTCTATAATAGTCTGTCTCTATAATAGCCTGTCTCTATAACAGTCTGTCTCTATAACAGCCTGTCTCTAGAATAGTCTGTCTCTATAATAGTCTGTCTCTATAACAGTCTGTCTCTATAATAGTCTGTCTCTATATTAGCCTGTCTCTATAATAGTCTGTCTCTATAATAGCCTGTCTCTAGAATAGTCTGTCTCTATAATAGTCTGTCTCTATAATAGTCTGTCTCTATAATAGTCTGTCTCTATAATAGTCTGTCTCTATAACAGTCTGTCTCTATAATAGTCTGTCTCTATAACAGTCTGTCTCTATAATAGTCTGTCTCTATAACAGTATGTCTCTATAACAGTCTGTCTCTATAAGAGCCTGTCTCTATAATAGTCTGTCTCTATAACAGTCTGTCTCTATAATAGTCTGTCTCTATAATAGTCTGTCTCTATAAGAGCCTGTCTCTATAATAGTCTGTCTCTATAATAGTCTGTCTCTATAATAGTCTGTCTCTATAATAGTATGTCTCTATAAGAGCCTGTCTCTATAATAGTCTGTCTCTATAATAGTATGTCTCTATAAGAGCCTGTCTCTATAATAGTCTGTCTCTATAATAGTCTGTCTCTATAATAGTCTGTCTCTATAAGAGCCTGTCTCTATAATAGTCTGTCTCTATAACAGTCTGTCTCTATAATAGTCTGTCTCTATAATAGTCTGTCTCTATAACAGTATGGCTCTATAATAGTCTGTCTCTATAAGAGCCTGTCTCTATAACAGCCTGTCTCTATAATAGTCTGTCTCTATAACAGCCTTTCTCTATAATAGTCTGTCTCTATAATAGTCTTTCTCTATAACAGTCTGTCTCTATAATAGTCTGTCTCTATAATAGTCTGTCTCTATAATAGTCTGTCTCTAAAACAGTCTGTCTCTATAATAGTCTGTCTCTATAATAGTCTGTCTCTATAATAGTCTGTCTCTATAAGAGCCTGTCTCTATAACAGTCTGTCTCTATAATAGTCTGTCTCTATAACAGTCTGTCTCTATAATAGTCTGTCTCTATAATAGTCTGTCTCTATAACAGTCTGTCTCTATAATAGTCTGTCTCTATAACAGTCTGTCTCTATAAGAGCCTGTCTCTATAATAGTCTGTCTCTATAATAGTCTGTCTCTATAATAGTCTGTCTCTATAATAGTCTGTCTCTATAACAGTCTGTCTCTATAATAGTCTGTCTCTATAATAGTCTGTCTCTATAATAGTCTGTCTCTATAACAGTCTGTCTCTATAACAGTCTGTCTCTATAAGAGCCTGTCTCTATAATAGTCTGTCTCTATAATAGTCTGTCTCTATAATAGTATGTCTCTATAATAGTCTGTCTCTATAACAGTCTGTCTCTATAATAGTCTGTCTCTATAATAGTCTGTCTCTATAATAGTCTGTGTCTATAACAGTCTGTCTCTATAATAGTCTGTCTCTATAACAGTCTGTCTCTATAACAGTCTGTCTCTATAAGAGCCTGTCTCTATAATAGTCTGTCTCTATAATAGTATGTCTCTATAATAGTCTGTCTCTATAACAGTCTGTCTCTATAATAGTCTGTCTCTATAATAGTCTGTCTCTATAATAGTCTGTCTCTATAATAGTCTGTCTATATAATAGTCTGTCTCTATAACAGTATGTCTCTATAATAGTCTGTCTCTATAAGAGCCTGTCTCTATAACAGCCTGTCTCTATAATAGTCTGTCTCTATAACAGCCTTTCTCTATAATAGTCTGTCTCTATAATAGTCTGTCTCTATAACAGCCTGTCTCTATAATAGTCTGTCTCTATAACAGTCTGTCTCTATAATAGTCTGTCTCTATAATAGTATGTCTCTATAATAGTCTGTCTCTATAACAGTCTGTCTCTATAATAGTCTGTCTCTATAATAGTCTGTCTCTATAATAGTCTGTCTCTATAATAGTCTGTCTCTATAACAGTCTGTCTCTATAATAGTCTGTCTCTATAATAGTCTGTCTCTATAACAGTCTGTCTCTATAATAGTCTGTCTCTATAACAGTCTGTCTCTATAATAGTCTGTCTCTATAATAGTATGTCTCTATAATAGTCTGTCTCTATAATAGTCTGTCTCTATAATAGTCTGTCTCTATAACAGTCTGTCTCTATAATAGCCTGTCTCTATAATAGTCTGTCTCTATAACAGTCTGTCTCTATAAGAGCCTGTCTCTATAATAGTCTGTCTCTATAATAGTCTGTCTCTATAATAGTCTGTCTCTATAAGAGCCTGTCTCTATAACAGTCTGTCTCTATAATAGTCTGTCTCTATAATAGTCTGGCTCTATAACAGTCTGTCTCTATAATAGTCTGTCTCTATAATAGTCTGTCTCTATAATAGTCTGTCTCTATAACAGTCTGTCTCTATAATAGACTGTCTCTAAAATAGTCTGTCTCTATAACAGTCTGTCTCTATAACAGTCTGTCTCTATAATAGTCTGTCTCTATAATAGTCTGTCTCTATAACAGTCTGTCTCTATAATAGTCTGTCTCTATAACAGTCTGTCTCTATAATAGTCTGTCTCTATATTAGCCTGTCTCTATAATAGTCTGTCTCTATAATAGCCTGTCTCTATAATAGTCTGTCTCTATAATAGTCTGTCTCTATAATAGCCTGTCTCTATAATAGTCTGTCTCTATAACAGTCTGTCTCTATAATAGTCTGTCTCTATAATAGTCTGTCTCTATAACAGTCTGTCTCTATAATTGTCTGTCTCTATAATAGTCTGTCTCTATAACAGTCTGTCTCTATAAGAGCCTGTCTCTATAACAGTCTGTCTCTATACAAGTCTGTCTCTATAATAGTCTGTCTCTATAATAGTCTGTCTCTATAACAGTCTGTCTCTATAACAGTCTGTCTCTATAATAGTCTGTCTCTATAACAGTCTGTCTCTATAATAGTCTGTCTCTATAATAGTCTGTCTCTATAATAGTCTGTCTCTATAATAGCCTGTCTCTATAATAGCCTGTCTCTATAAGAGCCTGTCTCTATAATAGCCTGTCTCTATAAGAGCCTGTCTCTATAATAGCCTGTCTCTTTAAGAGAATGATGCTCTCTTGTGTTTAGGTAAATAAAGGCCATGTACATTAAGTTCAGAATAGATTTCAAGATCCTTCTGCTTGTTTATAAAGCTCTCACTGGCACAGCACCAGAATATGTTCAGATCTTGTGCTAGCATATCAGCCCAATAGAGCTCTCTGGTCTTCTGATGCTGGCTTTCTCTGTGTACCACATGTACAAAAGAAGAGATTTGGTGAGGCTGCATTCTCATTTTATGCACCCAAATTGTGGAATGCACTGCCAATTTACATTAGGGATACAACCTCAGCAGATATGTTCAAGTCAAGACTAAAAACCCATCTTTTTAATATTACCTTTAAATGACTAAATAATTAAATTATGATTATATAATGATTGGAGCACTTTGAGCTGCAACACTTGCAGGAAAAGTGCTATACAAATATACATTATTATTATTATTATTATTATTACTACTGTACAGCTTTTACACTTTTGATTATGAATTGTTTTAGAGTGAAAAAAGCAGCATCCGCACACTGAAATCTGTACAAAAATCATTATTTTATTGCAAGCTTTCAGTCATAGACCTTCTTCAGGCATAAAGTACGGTGGCCGACAAGGGCAAACGCACTGCAAAGACCAAAAGCATTTCCATTTGGAGAAAACGCTCTGCAAATACCGAAAGCATTTCCATTAGGAGAATCGCGCTGCATATACAGAAACGACACAAACTCAAAAACACATACACAATCCAAAACAAATGCAACAACGGAAACGTGCTGCAGAAAGCCAAAACAAATACATTAACACCAAACGCGCTGCAAATACAGAAACGATACAAAGTCAAAAACACATACAACCCCTGACAACACATGCAACAACAAAACGCTGCAAATTCAGTTCACAACACAACGGAAGTGTTCTGGGGGGGAACGATAAGTGGAACGGACCGGAGACGTGTTTGAACCGTGAGATTTGATCGTCAAGCCAAGGAGAGCCAAGGCGGCATAAAAAAGGTAACATTATAGTGATTATGTTCTTTTTTTTTTTACATTAAGGCTTTAATATTGTGCCATTCTTCTTTCGTTCTTTTGTTCATAAACATGAAAGTTTATATTTTCGGTATGTATTTTCAATGTTTAATATTTAGATTGGAGATAACTGAGGTAACAGTTCGCTAGTTAACGTTAACAAGACCACAGAGTTGGCTAGTTTGCTAGCCACTTTCTATCCGTCTTGAATGAATGTGTACGTTAAAATCCGTGGCTAGCTATTTTATGGTGTTCTTTATGATTGTGTTCTGAATATTATTCTTTGATTATACGTGGATGGATGTCGAGTAGTTAGCTATCATTAACGTTAGTTGCACTGTACACACTGGACTGCTGCAGAAGTTTAGCTAACGTTAGCTAGCTAGCTAATGAACGTCACACCTCCCAACCAGAGTGTCTGAGTTAACTTAGAACAAGACCTCATTACAACTAACTTATTATATTATAAAAGAGCAACAGATTCGTTTTGCTAGGGATCCTGCTGTTGACTTTGTCCTCTATCAGAGCTTGCTAGCGACACATTTTCTTTACCAAATCTTGCAATTAACTCGCAACTACTAAGGTAACATTACGTTCAGAGAGACACAATTGTCAGTCTTTTGATTGCATTAACGTTCGTTTTCTCCCCTCTATCATCTCCACATTTGATAGGATACTTAGCGAGGGGGACATTGGAAAAGAGGAAGATGGAGAGAGGTGAAACGGAGAAGGTAATCTGAAAATTGAACTCTGACACAGTTTATGTATTGGTAACAATGGCACGACAATCTACTGGTTTATTTAAGAACTAGAACGGCAGTCGGAGAGTGCAGACCTCCGCCAAGGTCCAGTCTGCTATGCACATATCAGATTTGGCACCGAAAACATAACCTCCTTGGCGGAAGTAAGTTAGGAGGTGGTTAGGGTATAGCAGTTTTAGGAGGGGACCGTTTTTGTCCTCTAAGGAGCTGACTGAGTGTAACTTTTTTTAAAGGGTGCACAAGAATTCATTAGGAAAAAAAATCTCTGATATAACCTCCAACCTTGCAAACTCTTTTTTTCACAGATGTATTGTCCATTTTGTGGATCCACTGTGACTGCTTCCCCAGGCTTTTGTTGTGTGTGTGGCAGAAACATCACATTTCTAAAAGATGTGGGAAACGTCCCTGCGGAGATGCCGACCACCAGTGCACATCCTAATGCACAGCCTAGCACCAGTGCACATCCTAATGCACAGCCTAGCACTAGTGCAGGTAAATAAGTCATTAGAAGACTTGGTTTAAAAGTTCCAATCGTGTTCCTGTATTCAAATACATGATCTCTGCACTATGTTGCTTGCCTAGTTCAATAACTAGCATATTAAATGTGTTCTAAAATGCCCTGCATGAAAAATTAATGCTGAGACTCCTTATGAGCTTAATAAGGAAGGAGTCGCCTAATTAATGTCTCATTCCTATTATTTGTAGCAGGAAGCTCAGGTGTAGTCCTTTATGAAATTTAGGGCAATAAAAGAGAGGGAGAGAAAGACATTCTTTTCAAAGACACGTCAGAACTCTAAGAAGGAACAGAAACAGAAAATAGTGAAGGTATGCTCTTTAACATTGTTTTTATTAGTATAAATAAATATGTTGCTCACAGTGCAGACTCACACACTGTCAAAAGACAGATTGTATCAATTTGTTTACTTTTATTAATTTCCATTTTCTTCTCTTTCTGTAGATATTTGCTGGCATTATGAGGAGGACAGGTGACTTCCTTAAACCTGTGAGAGGGAAGTCACTTCCCCTTCATGTTCAACCACAATGGTCATCTGACCAACTATTGGATGCTGCTTTAAAGAAGCTGAAAGATTTTAACCAGGACATG
This sequence comes from Nansenia antarctica, assembly GCF_963989245.1. Lineage (NCBI taxonomy): Eukaryota > Metazoa > Chordata > Actinopteri > Argentiniformes > Microstomatidae > Nansenia > Nansenia antarctica. The sequence continues at coordinate 21,964,100 of NC_137677.1, read as the reverse complement.
AAAGATGTTTCCTATGTCTTGCTGTACCCCGATGGTCAGGAAGTTCGAAACATTCCAGGAACAGACACCGCTTTCACAGTGGAGAAATACAAGGAGGCCATTGGAAAGGCCTACCAAAGAATAACACTGTACATTTGCCCTGTTGAACAATTCACAAACAGTTTGTGCACAAGTGCAAGTTTCCACCTTGTTTTAAGCTCCACTCTGTAAAACTGAGGCAATGAGTGAAATTCATCTTTATACCCACATCAATTATGCCAATTATTATTTTTCAAAGGTTACAGTGGACAGTCTTCAAGTGAAGATGATGACGGTGTGGTTCAAATGGTTAATTTGGCATCTGGAGACAGTCCACTTTCAGACACCGTGGTCAGTTTGCATCATGGCATTTCTCCTTAAATTAAGTGAATTGACAATATGTTGATAATATTTTCATTTGATCTAATCTGTCATGTTGTATGCAGGTGTGGGACGGTCCAAATGAAGTGAGCACTCCAAATGAAGTGAGCACTCCAAGAATGGAGAACATTTTGCAAGGGTAAAACTATTTTTACAGTCAACATGAACTTTTCTTGCACAAGCAGCACAATACAGTACAGCAGTTTAAATTGTTGTTTTTTTCCAGACCTGCCAGACGCTTACAGACAGCATCTCATCAAGTAAGAAAATCCATATCCTCTAGTGTTGAATGTGTGAACCTGAAATTATTAAATGCCTGTAAATAATTTCATTAATTCACCAAGCCAAACTACATGTGACATAAGGCACTCAAGGCCCCGAATGGTTTCGGCTAATCAGTAGATGAATTCACTGCAAGACAACGCCACCTTTTTGTTACACGAGGTGATGTCCTCGGGACTAAAGTAAAGCACTCAGGTTCGTGTATGAGGGAGGGAGACATGAAACCAGGTTCACACAGAGAACATTGTTAAGGTGTAAATAGAAAAATACTTCATTCAACATTTATATTTAAAAAACTATTTACTCTATTTAAAACACCATACAAACCAAACAAAACACGAGGGTAGGACGAGTGGCAGTAGAGAGGGATACTACTACCCCGATGGACAGGTACACCAGTGAATCTGTGACATGGACACACACACCACAAAGACACGGTAGACAGTGGGCTAAGTGTTCCCCAGTGATTAATCACACCAGACACGACACGCACACACAACATGCAGTGATTAATCACACCAGACACGACACGCACACACAACATGCAGTGCAAGGAGACCAAACCCGGGAACCCCGACTACCCTCTCCACGCCGGCGCCCCCCACTCAAACCAAAGAACAGAAAAACAACAATAAAAGGACTAATATATAAAAACGACCAGTTAGTTCATGTCTGGTAATAAATAACACGTCAGGTGGGCTTATCCACTACACAATATAGTTTGTTTTCATTACGATACACCTTGGACATGAGCAAAACAGCAGCTAGCAGTCCTATGGGCAAAGGGAAAAGAGTTGGGTTAATCATCTACCCATAACACTGTAGCTGCGTCTATTTCGTAAGCCACACGCCCCTGTACCTGAGTCCACCTGTCTGTCTGTACCTGAGTCCACCTGTCTGTCTGTACCTGAGTCCACCTGTCTGTCTGTACCTGAGTCCACCTGTCTGTCTGTACCTGAGTCCACCTGTCTGTCTGTACCTGAGTCCACCTGTCTGTCTGTACCTGAGTCCCCGGCAGCTATCGGCTGGCCCGCTGTACTGATACCACGTAGGTCAGGCTAGACCTGGAGCAAAATACGATCGTTAGCACCGTAACCTCACGTCTCAAAACATACACCAGACGTAATAGGTAGACTGAATACGCACCATCAGTGATTTAAATCGGCCGATTTCACTCCAAATGACTCGATCGGTGATCGGCAAAAATGGCCGATCGCAAAAGCCGATTGTTATTATTATTTTTTTTCTGGGGAAGACAGATAACTGAACAGAAAACATAGGAGGACGTAACAGTATGTAAACCATGAAGGCCACGTTTATAATGTATTTTATACAGCCATATCGAATGACTTGGGCTTCAGGCCCTAACTGGGTGATAGGCAAGACTTTTACTATGCCATAAAAATGGGTCTGCGTTTGCTTGGTGCCTAATGGATCAAAACTTTTGTCTAAAAAGCAAAAAATATGTAGGCTATCCAGTCAGTAGGCCTACAGTTATGTATTTTTTTTAAAATCGGTATCGGTATCGGTTGATCTTGAGGAAAAAAATCGGTGATCGGTATCGGCCCCAAAAATCCAGATCGGAGCATCCCTAACCATCACGTCTCCCTTCCTAGTACGCTAGCACCACTGGGCAACCACTCCGATCTACACCACCTGCACAAACAATATGATGAGAGGGGACAACAAAAGATAGACACAGCTAACCCGGTTAGTGTTACAAACAGCTTTACCTGTGGGAACTTCAGAGCTCCGGAGGGGATAAACCAACTCAGACGGATCTGCCTATAGTGCGTGTTCCTGGTCCTTAAATGCACATCTCCGCCCCAACTTCCCCTCTTAGGTCCCGCCTTGAGTGGAATTAATTGCCGCCTTGAATGACACTAATTAGCTACAGGTGGTACCTGTTACATAATATGTATGGCAAGCGGTGAGGTACAATATATGGTTTATAGTATGTGTGTGTGTACGTGCGTGTGTATAAGCATATGTTGAGTGTGTATTGTGTGTGTGAATGTGTGTGTGCGTGTGTGTGTGTGTGCGTGCGTGTGTGTGTGTGTATAAGCATGTCTCCCAAATTTCGTTGTATGGTACCTGTACTATATCAATGACAATAAAGACCATTCATTCATGTTGAGTGTGTATTGTGTGTGTGCATGTGTGTGTGTGTGCGTGCGTATAAGCATATGTTGAGTGTGTATTGTGTGTGTGTGTGAATGTGTGTATTGTTGTTATTATCATTATTAATGTGTCTTTCTCCTTTGTTGCCTGTTAGTTCGTTTAGATGTGTCTTGGTGGTTGGCCCCTTCCTCTTTCTGTTTTTCAAGTCAACTTTGTTATCCTCATGAGTATAACTATTACTATTTGTATTGTTTTGTTTTCTTTCATTGGTTACTGAATAAGAATGTCTTTTGTCTTTTTTTTCCTAAATAAAATAAGAATATGAATAAGAATGTCTTTTTTTCTAAATAAAATATGTCCCCTGAAGAAGGTGATGCTACAGCATACAATGTGATTCTAGAGAGTTGCATGCTTCCAACTTAGTGACAACAGTTTGGGGAAGGCCCTTTCCAGGTTCAGCATGACAATGCCCCCATATACAAAGTGAGGTCCATAATGACATGGTTTTCTGAGTTTGGTCTGGGAGAACATGACTGGCCTGCACACAGAGCTCTGACCTCAACCCCATCGAACACCTTTGGGATGAATTGGAACGCCGACTGCAAGACAGTCCTTCTCCCCCAACATCAGTGGCCGACCTCAGTAATGCTCTGGTGGCTGAATGGGAGCAAATCCCCCGCAACCATATTCTAAAATCTAGTAGAAAGTCTTCCCAGAAGAGTGGAAGCTGTTACAGCAGCAAAGGTGGGACCAACTCCATATTAATGCCCGTGGTTTTGGAATGACAAGTTCAACAAGCACATATGGGTGTGATGTTCGGGTGTCGCAATACTTTTGTCCATATAGTGTATATGGAAACTAAATTATTAAAATATTTTATTGTTTATTCAGATTTACAGAATTGGAATGCTCTGCCCTTGGATCTTAGATCAGCTGGCTTGGTCAGGGCTTTAAAAAAACGCTTAAGACTGTCTTGTATAGACAGGCTTCTGGATAGCCCCTAGGGCCTGTCTCTCTGTGTACTGTTGATGCTGTTGTACACCTGTTGTTTGTTACTTGTTCTTATTTTCACTTGTTTGCCTGTTTTAACCTTCTGTGGCTTTCGCTCTTTTATTATGCTTTATTGTGTTTCTTCTTTGTTATGTAAAGTACTTTGCGACCCTTGGTCTGGGAAAGGTGCTGTATAAATACATTTTACTTACTTACTTACACCACCTATAACCTCACCCTGCACCAGATCGGACATCAGCTCCAGTCTATGTAAGGGAACCGACAACCCTAATCCCTGATCCACAACACCCCTGTGTGTGTCTGTCACCGGCTGGAAAGGAACACTGACTAACACAAATGATTCAGACGCCCCAATGTTCCTCAGGATCTTCACAGGAACCTTTTCATCAGCCCCCCCCCAGAGATACAAAACTCACCCCCCCCAGAGATACAAGACCCTCTGTGATAAAAGGTGCGCAATCTGAATCAATTCATGTCTTATCATACACTCAGGGTTCCTACAAGTTTCAACAAGTCAAATTCAAGACCTTTTTTAGACCTCTTGGAATATAATTTTTAGACCTATTCGTGACACCATAGCTTTTTGTCATCCTCGAGGTGATGAAATTAGGGATTCGTTGAAGTCATTTATGATGACATCTGCCCCGGACTGGCCTTCCTTCTAACAGAGTCGATCTGTAGTCTGTATTACCCTAAAGGTAAACTAAGATACTTAGGCTAGAGGCGGAGAGATTCACCCTGGTGTTCACTGTCTTACTTGCTTCCTCCTATTGTCATATCCCACAAATAAGCCCTTAATAATAGCACTTAGAAATCATAGGCACATAGGTCCCTGTAGTTAATGGCAGCTCTGATATTTTTTTAGGCTAGGCTAACCATTTAGTAGTAACTATAACGTGCATTGAATCTAATGTTTTACAGTTGACAAGAAGGGTACAAGGGACCTTTGTTACATAGGGAATTCCTAATAAATGCTGTGCCTGTCTCTAAATCCTGCCACTTAACCTATCAAGAACCTTTTGACTGAACGAACCGATTGCTTACTATAGCTTATTAACCTTTCAACCTAGTAATAATTTTACCCTCGCCTTAAGCATGCCTGTCATCAAGACCCTCACTAGCGCCACCTAGGGGCAAGGCCAGGTAGTGGAGCAGCGAACGGTACGGTCATGCCGCATGACATCAATGGTTGCAGAGTCTTCCAGCTGCTAGAGAGAGTTCATGCAAGGATATTGAGTCCTTGTAATACCTTAATCTAGTAACCTGTTAATCCCTGGTCCAGTTCACCTATTATAAGGTCAATCCAACCGATCATACGATTGATCTACCCATTATAGAACTGGATACCTTATAGGCTTTGACCCACCCTTTCATAGGATCAGAGGCCTCTAAACCAGTGGTTTTCAACCCTCTCCTCGGGGACCACCAGCCGTTCCACATATTTGATCTGTTCCACCACCAGCACACCTGATTCAACTAATCAAGTACAAATCATAAGAGGGTTGAAAACCACTGCTCTAAACCATAACCCGGCCTTGACCAACCCTCTCAGAGGGTCACGGCTACCTTAAACCCTCTCAGAGGGTCATGGCTACCTTAAACCCTCTCAGAGGGTTACCATGGCTACCTTAAACCCTCTCAGAGGGCCATGGCTACCTTAAACCCTCTCAGAGGGTCATGGCTACCTTAAACCCCCTAACCCTAACCCTTTCAGAGGGTTACCATGGCTACCTTAAACCCTCTCAGAGGGTCACGGCTACCTTAAACCCTCTCAGAGGGTTACCATGGCTACCTTAAACCCTCTCAGAGGGTCATGGCCCTTAAACCCTCTCTGGTGATTCTTCAATCCACCCTGATATAGGATTGAATTCACCCTTCTAAATCAATTTTTTAAATTGTTTTAATTATTTGTAAATGTTTTATTCTCCTTGGAATGATACATGCACTCCATACACCGCACAGTCGCATGTCATTCCAAGTTTATGAATTGTAAAACATCTGTAACATCTGTAATCAAGACACCAGATGTTTCAATTCATAAATACCCTATTAATAATAATAACTTAATAATAATAATATTTGTTTATAATAGTGCTAATAATAATCATCCTAATACCTTGTCAAATCATTGAACCCCTCTTGTCAATTGCTCAAGTAATACTTTATTATTCATGAAGTGATGGTAAAAATGCCAGCACATGGATATATATAAATATATATCATCCCATAAGTGGGTAAAATGTATTAAAAAAAGAAATTAAAGAAATGAAATAAAATCATCAAGTAATTTAAGTCATACTAAATGTTAAAAATAATAATAAAAGGAAATTAAATGAATGACCAACCTTGTTCTTCCCATACTCTGCCTATCTGATATATATATACAACTGCCTATATATACAAAAATAATGGAGAAGTTCGGCTTTGACCGATGCCCTAATTTCTCCTTTCAGCCACCAGCCTGTATCCTCAGAGCTGAAATCGGCCCTCGGCAGAGCCTCGTTTCACTTCCCCAATACAAGTGAAGGCGGTTCCAAAAATAATCCAAGTCTGAGACCAAGTATTATTCAGTAAGAAACCCTCTACGTTTTACAGCCCAATTGGCTGGGATCACTCCAAACTATTAGCTACTAGCTAAAAAGAGGAAGTTCTCCTCTCCCGGAGACCATCTGGTCAAGAAGGGGAAAGTTACTTGCTCTTACGCCTAGTGAGCTTATTTTAGTAAAAGGGGAACTCCTTTGTCCTCAAGCTCTGTCCCTAGTTCAACATAAGACATTGTTTTAATCAACAACAAGATAGCGCACACATCCTATCTCAAGTCTCAGCTACATCACATTGGTCCTATCTCACATTTCTTATACATCTTGCAACACAATCAACCCCATTCTAGTGGGTATCTTGGATATGTTGATTTCTCTCAGAGTATTATGTGTTCAACGTTTCACTTCCTGATTCTATTCCTATGCAAGCAGGTCTACATTTACATACTACATAGCAAATCAGTCTGGCAGACCATGGCAGAAACATTCATCATTGCAGAGTCATTGGTGGTAAACCCAGGTTAATCATGTGGAACAGCTCGATGTCATAGTTCAAGTCCAGAACCAATGCTGGCATTGGATCCTCCTCGGACGGAGGTGGGGTCTGCTCATCGTTGCCCTCTGGTGGTGTTATAATGACCTGTGGCAGGGTGGACTGCTCGATGCCTCCCTCTGGTGGCAAGAACCGTGGAGTGATCTTCAACAACCACTTATCCGGTGTGGTGAACATCACACACTCCTGCAGATTCTTCCTCTCTGATGCGTCCTTAGGGTATCTGCCCGACTGAAACTCTTCCCACACTCGGAGCACTGGTATGGTTTCTCTCCTGTGTGAATTCTCTGGTGTACTTTTAGGTGTCCTGCATGACTGAAACTCTTCCCACACTCGGAGCACTGGTATAGTTTCTCTCCTGTGTGTATTCTCAGGTGGAGAATTAGGTCTCCTGATCGATTGAAACTCTTGCCACACTGTGTGCACTGGTATGGTTTCTCTCATGTGTGTATTCTCTGGTGTATAGTTAGACATCCTGCCCGAGGGAAACTCTTCCCACACTGGGAGCACTGGTATGGTTTCTCTCCTGTGTGTATTCTCTGGTGTTCAATTAGGGATCCTGCCCGAGTGAAACTCTTCCCACACTGTGTGCACTGGTATGGTTTCTCTCCTGTGTGTATTCTCTGGTGTTTCTTTAGGTCTCCTGCTTGATTGAAACTCTTGCCACACTGGGAGCACTGGTATGGTTTCTCTCCTGTGTGTATTCTCTGGTGTTCAATTAGGGATCCTGCCCGAGTGAAAATCTTCCCACACTGTGTGCACTGGTATGGTTTCTCTCCTGTGTGTATTCTCTGGTGTTTCTTTAGGTCTCCTGCTTGATTGAAACTCTTGCCACACTGGGAGCACTGGTATGGTTTCTCTCCTGTGTGTATTCTCTGGTGTGTCTTTAGGGATCCTGCTTGATTGAAACTCTTCCCACACTGGGAGCAGGGGTGTGTTTTCTCTCCTGTGTGTATTCTCTGGTGTCTCTTTAGATCTACTGCTCGACTGAAACTCTTGCCACACTGTGTGCACTGGTATAGTTTCTCTCCTGTGTGTATTCTCTGGTGGAGAATTAGGTCTCCTGATCGATTGAAACTCTTGCCACACTGTGTGCACTGGTATGGTTTCTCTCCTGTGTGTATTCTCAGGTGTGTCTTTAGGTGTCCTGCATGAATGAAACTCTTCCCACACTGGGAGCACTGGTATGGTTTCTCTCCTGTGTGTATTCTCTGGTGTATAGTTAGATATCCTGCCCACCTGAAACTCTTCCCACACTGTGTGCACTGGTATGGTTTCTCTCCTGTGTGTATTCTCTGGTGTCTCTTTAGGTCTCCTGCTTGAGTAAAACATTTCTCACACTGGGAGCACTGGTAAGGTTTCTCTCCTGTGTGTATTCTCTGATGCTGCTTCAGGTGTCCTACATGCTTGTAAGTCTTGCCACACTGGGAGCAGTGGTGTGTTTTCTCTCCTGTGTGTCTCCTGTGTTGTTTAAGGTTTCCTGATGTGGTGGAGCTGGGCTCGCTGTCTGAACCTGGGTTGGAGCTCTGCTCATCTGTAAGAATATGAACATATACAGGGTTACAAACACATTTTGTGCAAAACATTGAGCAAAGTTGTCAAAAAGAAGAATATTATTTTAAATAGATATATACCTATAGTTTATACTCCAAAACCTTCCGAAGGTTTCTCCTCTAAAACCTCTCCAAGAAGGGCACATCTGGCTGCTTTTATGGACTTTTAAATCAACAAACAAGTTGAGTCACTTCCAGGCTTCAGCTAGCTTTAGCTTGCTAGCTTCAGCTACCTGCTACAGCCTGGACTCTGGCCTACATCTCAGTTCGCTTCATCCTGGCTCTACATCTCCTAAGCCTGGACCTCAGCTGTTACCTGCTTGGCTCTACACCTGCAGCCTGGACTTAAGCTAGCCTCAGCCTGGGCCCACACCTGCTACAGCCAAACAATCTCCGACAGGTAGGCTGGCTGCTATATGCTGCTGCTTCTGCTAGCTTACCTGTTCACTGCTACAAGCTACAACACCTGCTGCCTGCTACCGTGCTACAAGCTACAACACCTGCTGCCTGCTACAAGCTACGCTGCCTGCTACAGCTAAAATACCTGCTGCTGCTAGCTACTCTGCTGCACCCCACTTGATTCCTGCTGCTAGCTGCCTGCTGCTAGCTACCTGTTCCCTGCTTCTAGCTTCATTACCTGTTGTCTGCTGCTAGCTACCTGTTCTCTGCTGCTACCCACCTGCTCCTGGCTGCATGCTACCTACCTGCTGCTAGCTACTTGTTAGTTAGCCAATCAGTTGGTTTGCTGAACTGAGGACTGCTAATCTCTGTAACTTTTGTTTGGTTCCGGTGTTTGTTGGCATGTATTTTCCTGTGGCCTTCTGGCCTACACTGCTGGTTACTTGTCTGCTCACTCTGGCCCAATCTCCTGAGGTTGCACCCGGGCGTTTACACAGGCCAGACATAGTTTCCTATGGTGGTGGCACGCTGGATTTCAGTTTACTGCCCAGTGATGCCTCCACTTTCTGGATTACAAAGAATACATGTCTTCCTAGTCTGTCTGTGCCATGCTCTCCATTGTATTCCTTCATACTGTTGCAGCAATTTATTGACCCTCCTCTCCCAATCCATGCCAAACCCTCCATGAAAAATAACAATCATCTTAAGCAAGGCTATGGCTCCATACTTAGACGCATTTTGATTATCCTCATCCTTTTCATCTCTGGTAATGTACATCCCAATCCAGGCCCAGCTATTGTTGATCATGCCATCTCTGACCTGTCATTCAATGATTTATGTGATGGCAAGTCTATGGGCTTTCTAGACCTGCTAAAGTCCTGGGTACACACTGTTATTCCTGATGTTCTAGCTATTTCAGAATCATGGCTTAAGAACAGTGTTTCCAATCTAGACATCTCCATACCAGGTTACAACATTTTTCGTCAGGACAGAGCCACCAAAGGTGGTGGTGTAGTTTTGTTTGTTTAAGACCACCTGCAATGTTCTATCTTAATGTCCAAGTCTGTCCCCGAACAATTTGAACTGCTAGTGTTAAGGATCAAACTGTCTTCCAATTTCTCTCTCTCTGTCGCTGTCTGCTACAGACCACCCTCTGCCCCAGCTTGCACCCTAACTGCACTTGGTGTACTCCTGGCCCCACACGTGGCTGGACTCATCCCTTTCCTTCACCACCCACATAAAGCACCTGCAGACAAAAGTCAAAGCTCGCCTAAGCTTTTTATACCGGAACAAGGCCTCTTTCACCCGTGCAGCCAAACATACCCTTGTCAAGATGACCATCCTGCCCATATTCGACTATGGCGATACCATCTATAGGATGGCATCTCAGTCTGCCCTCAGGAAACTCCACACACTCCATCACTCCGCCATTCATTTTGCCACTGGTGCGCCTTTCACAACTCACCACTGTGACCTGTACACCCTTGTAGACCGGACATGTCTTCACAGCAGACGGCTCTGTCACTGGCTTCATCTTATCTACAGAACCATACTTTGCAAAACACCTCTCTACCTCTCATCCTTTCTGCACCTCTCTCACCGCCCCGTCATCATTCTAAGATCCAGTGATCTTGTCCGACTCACCATCCCCAAAGCCCGTACCGTTGTCGGTCGCAGCGATTTCCAGTTCGCTGCAGCACGCGACTGGAACACCTTACAAAACACCCTCAAACTCACCGCACTCACCTCACTCACTGCTTTCAAACAAATCCTGCATCGAACCATAGTCGATCAATGCACCTGCTGATCACCGTCTCTCACCCATCCCATAACTGCCTCATTTTAAGTACCCCTGCTCCACTCCCCCCGCTATCCCTCACCTCCGCTCTTCCTCTCCCCTACCTCCTCCTTCTCTCTCCCCTCTCTCTGACTGTTAGTATTTTAATGCATCTGTATTTGCCAGTGTTTTATTGTTTTATTGTTGTAAATTATTTGACCTTGTTTTATTTCTAGCTTCCCATCCCCCCCCCCCTCCCCAAAGAGGCATTGCTTTTTGGTCAGGCTGCATTTGTAAATAAGAATTTGTTCTTACATGTTTGCCTGGTTAAATAAAGGTTAACAAAATAAATTAAAAAAATAAATTAATAAATGGTGTCTCTCTGGTTTCTCAAATATATTGTTAAAGAAAAGGTGTAATAACATAAAATAATATAAACATGCCTGTACGTCATATACGTGTGAGTTTGTCCCAACATAATACAAGGGTCAAAGGGTCAAATTGTATGACCAAGTGGATTGGGGGAGTAACACAATGGTTAACCCATTTAAACCAGGGGCGCTGTTGCGTTGTTCTACCTTTCAAGCCGGGAAAGCGGATACGTCATTTTGTAGTATGTGCAGTGTTTCCTCTACATGCATTTCATCGTGGCGGTCCGCCACGATGGAATTTCCTCCGCCACCATGCAGATTTCTCAACCCAAAAAAAAAAAAAAAGATTTAGGCCGCTTTTCAGACCTTCACAGCGCTAGACACACCCACAAGCGCGAAGCGACGCGCTTGCAAAACTGTTTTGTGATTCCTCATTTAAATTACGTTGTACCTGTTACAATGACAATAAAGATCATTCATCTTCATCAAGATGAGAGATGGAGCGATCCGCTCACACAGCTGTCCCGCATCCGCTAATCAGCGCAGCACCGAACCGCCGGGCTCGTTGAGCGGATGCGAGGCAGCTGTGCCCGGGACCGGCCACTTCACATAAAGGAAGGAAGGAAGGAAGGAAAGAAAGAAAGCCGTGCACCAACGAGAGCTAAGTCAGACCGGGACGCTGCCAGTATGTGTGAGAGCCGGACTGCCGGCGTGAACATTTGAACCGTGTCATTTTATTTAATGGACCATTTCGTTGTCTGGTACCTGTACTGTAGCAATGACAAATAAAGTCCATTCCATTCCATTCCAGAGAGGGACGGACGGACGGACTACCCTTGTTTTTAATTTACAGGAAAACATTTTATTTTCGAGTTTTGGCTGAAATGACGTCGTTGTTTTGAGCGCGCGTGCGCGTTTCATGCGCGTGCATGAAACGCGCACGCGTTCCGGTCAGCACTACCCGCCACCATGGTAAAAATTCCTGGAGGAAACACTGTATGTGTATTTTTTCCACATTCTTCTGGTCTCTTGGCCAATGGAATGCATCAACATATACACGTGGGAGTATCTACACACGTGCAGATTTTTTTTTTACACAATATCTTGGCAACAGCTGAGAAGTTTCTGAAGTTAGTTCTGAAGGGAGTGATATTGATGATGAGATGCAACGTTTGCAGGAAAAGCGCTATACAAATAAAAGTAATTACTATTATTATTATTATGACAATGTTATAACTGATTCGGATGATTTAGAAGGCTTTGAAACGGAATGGAAGACGGACAACTAGCACCGTAATCCTAGGAGGCGTTTCAACCGCGTCTCGTCAGCCTCGACAGCCTACAGTAAAGGGCCCTCCAAACTCATCACAGCTGGCTGAACTGCGCTCTTCAGTCGCCAGGGCAAGACAGATCGTTAGCCAACTTGTTGAGCCACTAATGCGACGGTGCAGCCCCCCTTCTCTCCCCCCACCCTCACTCCCTGCCCCCAACTCCCCAAACCACTCAACCCCAAATAAAGGTCCTTAATGACATTCGTGTGAACACTGACTCCAGAAAAATCTGTTTTAGTACTACTAGACTGGTTTAGATCCTACCTACAGGACAGAAGCTATTATGTCTCCATTGGCAACTTTGTGTGCGACCAAATTAAAATGACATGTGGGGTTCCCCAAGGGTCAATCCCATCTCCTATTCAATCTCTATATGCTTCCATTGGGACACATCATAAAAAAGAACAAAATTGCCTACCACAAATATGCAGATGACATACATAGCCCTCTCACCGAACAACTATAGCAGGGGTATTCAGCAAAAATTCAACAAGGTCCAGTTAGAGAAAATGTCCTCAAGCAAAGGTATGGAACATTATAATGTCTAGATTGCGTTATGATTCAGTGCCATATATATAAACTCCTCAAAAAAAGTTTGGAAACGTTATTTCAGTCGATTCTTCCTCCCCTTTAATAATACCAATGGGTATTGTATTTTATATCGTTGGAAAGCCTTATTAGTCACCTTTACAACGAGGTACAACTTGTAAGGATCATGCATTCGTGGAATGAGTAACACGCTAAACGTGTGGGTAGCAGGCCAACATTTTTTGACAAAATCCCCTGCAATATTCTTCTGTTGGTATTCACTCTCGTTTTGAGCTTCAAGTGCTGGCAGGTGTATGACTGGCACCTGAATGGCACCTAATTGACAGTGGCGATCCCATATCTCCAGATTCTGGGACCTAACTCCATCCTCCAGGATGACAACGCTCGCCCCCACAGAGCCAGGATCATCACAGAGCACCTGCAGAATTTGGGAGTGGAGAGGGTGGAATGGCCTGCCGTGAGTCCAGACCTCAACCCAATTGAACACTTGTGGGATCAGCTTGGGTGTGCTGTACGTGCCAGAGTGACCAACGCAACCATGTTGGCTGACTTGCGGCAAATCCTGGTTGAGGAATGGGATGCCGTCCCACAGCAGTGTGACCAGGCTGGTGACCAGCATGAGGAGGAGGTGCCAAGCTGTTGTGACTGCGTATGGATCTTCCACACGCTACTCAGGTTCCTGACAGTGTAAAATTAATAAAGTGTAAAAATGGCCAACATGTGTTGTTTTTTCCTTATTACTGTGGGAGAGTGCAATCATCCAATCCACCAAGCAACTCAAAACGAGAGTGAATACCAACAGAAGAATATAGGGGATTTTGGCAAATATGTTTGGGCCGCTACCCACATGTTTAGCTGTGTTGTTCATTCCATGAATGCATGATCCCTACAAGTTGTACCTCGTTGTACAGGTGACTAATCAGGCTTTCCAACGATATAAAATACAATACCAATTGGTATTATTAAAGGGGAGGATTAATCAACCAAAATTTTCGAACTTTTTTTGAGGGGTTTATATATGTTATGGTACATGTGGGAATACGGTACATGTGGGAAAACTAGGGTTAGGGTTAGGTGCTAGGGTGCTACGGTTAGGGTTAGGATTAGGGGTAGGGTTAGGATTAGGGTTAGGGTTAGACATGCTAGCATGTACCAAGTCGACGTAGCACCTAACCCTAACCCTAGTTTTCCCACATGTACCGTAACATATATACATATAGTACATATACATATTAAAGTACAATTCAATAATATTTCAACAATATTGTAGATTTTCACTTTGAAGTGGAGAGATTAATAAGTACTAATAAATGTTCTTTTCTCATGTAAAATAAGGGCTGCATTTAAATGTAAAGATACATAACAGAGCTTTTGAAAAATGTGCATCTTAAAATAAAGTGCTTAATTTTTGAAAAATAAATTTAAAAACGAAATATAAAGTGTAGCTTGAGTTTCCCTCTCTCTTCTGTTTTGCTAGCATGTCCTGGGTTAATATTTCGGTTTCCCTTGTGGCTGATGATGCTGATGTAGGTATCTGTACACCTACATAGGTACATCGCTATCTGCTTGATCTTTTCACAAAACTCTTATTTTTGTTTCCCCTCAAGGAAGGGTTCAGCTACCACTCATGCACTCCTTGACCGTCAGTAAATGTGTTTTATGTTGACGCAAAACGCAAGCAACTTTAAGGGAACATTCATTAACACGTTGTTGGGCAGTGAATGAATGTGTTTGAATTCTGGTGGATTGATCATATTGGGCTCTGTATCGTGTATTTTCTCTGTCCTCGGTTCAGATTTGAGTGTGTATGTTTCTGCTCAAAAGATGGGTTTAGTCTCGTAACACTTTACATTGCCGCTTTTAATAATCGCCATGGTCTCCAAACATATCAGACCTACGGGGTTTGAACTGAACTGCCCGTGGGAAGAATGAACATGTGAGAGTCTGTCCATTCTTCATTAAGGACAAAACAGAGATAATTGTATTCGGTAAACCTGACAAAAGATCGAATGTCAGTGCAAAACTTGATTCTCTCTCTAAACTAAAAAACAGGTCAGAAATCTTAGTGTTATTCTAGACTCTAAACTTCAACAGCCACATGAACTTGATAACTAATCAGCCTACTATCACCTGAAAAACATAACAAGAATGAGAGGTTTCATGTCCAAATAAGACCTTGAAAAAAAAAACTCATCCATGCATTTGTTTCGAGTAGACTTGATTATTGTAATGGCCTACTAACAGGCCTATCTAAAGGGGCTGTTCGTAAGCTGCAGCTCATCCAAAACGCAACTGCTAGGGTCCTAACAAAAATGAATACGTTTGAACACATTACACCAATCCTGAGATCCCTACACTGGCTACCAGTCTCTCACAGAAAATGGTCTGGGACCAAAATACATTTCAGATCTCCTCCCACCCTATATTCATATCAGATGTCCTCCCTCCCTATATTCATATCAGATCTCCTCCCACCCTGTATTCATATCAGATGTCCTCCCACCCTATATTCATATCAGATGTCCTCCCACCCTATATTCATATCAGATCTCCTCCCTCCCTATATTCATATCAGATCTCCTCCCTCCCTATATTCATATCAGATCTCCTCCCACCCTATATTCCCTAAGGCCCCTAAGGTCAGCTGCTGTATGCTCCTGGAACAAACTCCCTGAAGAAATCAAACAGGCACAAACCCTACACATATTTAAATCTAAGCTAAAAACCTTCATGTTTTGCAGCAGTTATGATTAAACACTTCTATCAATGTCTTTTATCCATGAACTATTGTCTTATTCAATGTTTTATCTATTTACCTCTTATATTTGCTTTTATTCAGTCGTTTTTATTTTCTTGCTATGCTCCTCTTGCTGTATTTTTAAATAATGTATGTAAAGCACTTTGAATTGCCCCTGTTGTATGAAATGTGCCATTCAAATAAACTTGCCTTGCCACTGGCAGCATTGATTTTACAGCAGTGCAATGACCCTCACCACTATACAACAAAGACTTACCATCCGTGTCTTCAATCTCCACTTCTACTTCGACCTCTTGTTTCACCATCACTCCCTCCTCCCTCATTTCTTCTCCTCCATCTTCTTCTTTCACCATCACACCCTTCTGCATTACAGCTGCACCTCCATCCTCTTCTTTCGCCATCACTCTCTTCTCCTCCACTTCTTCTTTCACCATCACACCATTCTCCTCTACATCTTCTTCCTCCAGCTTCACTGCCACCATCTCTGGACCCCACTGTGTGCTTTTCAGGGCTGGAGAACCACAGCCAGATCCGGGGGACTCTGTGGACTCTGGTTCATACATGGTTACATGAGCTGAAGAGGACCTGCATCTAGAAACAGTGGAGGCAAAACAGTGCAGACTCAATTACAAATGACAGTTCACTGAAAGCCCATCTAGACTGACAGGACATGTCCTGCAAATGCAATAATCTGATTACTGATTGCATTTCTTTGTAATTAAAGGGTCTGGAAAGTAGACATTAAACGGTTCCAATTGTATTTTGTGTCCAAGAAAAAATGACAATAATCTTCTAGTTAGGCTCAACTTCCTGGTCAGACAGAGGGCTGTATGGGCGTGGACTTTGCACGCTTGACTGGCAGCTCCCTTTCAAGCAAGCTTGCTGCGTTATCATACATGACATTCATCTATTAGATGTGCTTATAGTTCTGCCCTTTAATTACCAACTGTTTAGCTGCTGCTGAAATGTACTGAGCTAATACAATGACTTGGCTAAGATTATAGTTATGCACCTGGCAGTATAATTCATCATATCAATTCAATGACCACCATTAGCATACTGTACACCTGGCACCCTATGGTGAATTATTGAACCAGGGTTCGACAGTAACGCTTGCCCGCTTGCCCGCTTGCCCGGAGCACGTAAAAAATTCATCAGATTTGTTTGTGCAAGCCCGACAACGCTGCTGGATCCTGGATATTTTTACCTGTGTGCAGGAAGAACAACAGACGGCGCAGGCGCCAGACCAGACTAGATGATCGTGGAGTGAAGATATTATTATTATGCTGTCTGTTGTTCTTCCTGCACACAGTTAAAAATATCCAGGATCCAGCAGCGTCATCGGGCTCGCGCAAACAAACCCGGCAAATGTTTTACTTGCTCCGGACAAGCGTTACTGTCGAACCCTGTGAACACAATAGGCTACTTGTGGACAGGATTCACAGCATGTGTATGACTTACTGATCAGTTGTACCACAATGGTGTTGTCCCCCTTTTCTAATTCGCTGCCGTATTTTCACAATATCCTCCATGTTTAGTTTCTTCCCACACTGGACGTAGCACTGGCGCATGTCGTCATGACCAGAACAAGCAGAAGCATCCATCATTGCCCAGATGGGGAGTTCACAGTGCAGGGAATCCTACGAATAAAGATGATCAAAATATTAAAACAAAAGTGAAGAAATGTAATCAAAACATACTTTTATGTTATTTTTTTTACCAGAAGTGGAAAACAGTAGCCAAGCTATATGTAGGTCCATACATATATATATATATATATATGCATTTTGGACACTGACAGAATTGTTGTTATTTTAGCTGTTTACCAAAACATATTCAAGTTGCAGTTATAGAATGAATATGGCCTTAAAGTGCAGACTAAATGTGTGGTGGCCTGGGAAAACCCTTCACATGGTGGCATTTTGACATTTTCATTTTTTTATATTTCCATAAATTAGAAGTTCTCTGCTATTCATAACTGGTTGAATGACTGAGATAGCCCTTTATTTTAAAAAGTTATGAGCATTTTAATGTATCATGTAAAAAAAAGTGAAAGGTCATTACTACCCCTTTCTCCTCCGGGTCGGGGGAGGAGCCTATGCAGATCGGCCGGTCTCGTTTGTCTGCTTGTGATGCGGTGTTAGTCTGCTCGCCTCGTCGGTATGCGAGGGACAGATCCATTTGTGTGTCTTCTAGTTAAGATTTTATTACTTTATGCTTATTGTGAGCATCAGTAAACTGGCAATAACACAGGTGGAAGTATCGTCTCTCCTTTCGCTCATGTGTGCGTGCGTTGCTTAACTGAGAATGAGACACGTTCAACGTGACGTTGTTTTGCTAGCAAACTACCCACCACAAAAACATAAAAATAAGTACTTTCTCTTTTGTTTTCTTAAAATGTTTATTCACCATAATGTAGTATGGAGTTCAAAGTACTAGAATACCACATAATATCAAAATCGCCAAAATCGCGATTTCCATCTATTTTTGCTCTTTGCCACAAACGAACGCCAGCGACATCCGACGGGTTTTCCCAGGCCACCACACAAATACCCTCTTTAATTTGAGGGTATTCCTATCCAGATTGGAGGAAGGGTCTTATTACAGCTCTTTAATATGTGGCCCCCTCTTTTTCAAGGGAAAACCAAAAGTTTAGCTTTTTCTGTCTTGACAACACAGCAACTAGGCTGATCAAGTAAGTAAGTAAGTAAGTAAAGCTTTATTTACATAGCGCCTTTCGAACATGAAATGCAATCTTTTACTGAACAAAAAGTGCCATGGATAAGTGGTGGAAAGTGTTTGTGCTTGTTTATAAAGGGCTGGTAACATTTGCTGTCTGAAATGCGGACGAGAGGGAACTAGTAGGCCTACGTCATGTCATGAGTAATTCACTAGGGTAATGTTACAGAGTTGGCTGGTTAACTAGCCAAACAAAGCCACATCTATGAACATGATTGTATTTGATTGTAATGAATAAGTATGTAATAATGATCTTGTATCACTAACGCAGCTCCACCTATGAGCGGCTGCAGCTCTGTACTGACCATTGTATCTAGCAGCTCTCTGCTTCATTCATCAATTACTCCAACTCCTACCGTCAGGTCGGCGCCTCCGTTGTTGTTCAAGCTAGTGTCGCTTTCCCAGTCTTTGTGTAATAAGTGAACATGTTGTAATGTTTGCCCTCTAGCACAGTTATAAATAGAGATGCTCCGATCAGGGTTTTTGGTGCCGATCACTGGATACAGTGATCTGCCGATCCGATATCACCGATCACCGATCACAGCGTCGAAAATGGCAATTGAAGCATTCTATTTATTGTGTAGCATTATTTATGTTTTTAATTATTCTTAACACCATTGACATTGTATATTAAGTATTCAAATGAAATTAGGAGATGAGAAAGGATCATGAATTGACGATCATCTGTTTTATTGAATTCACAACCACCTGTAGCTTACTTCAGGAAAAACAAATAAAATGTGAAAATAAAAATCATAATAAATAAAATGTACACTGTCACATCAAATGTGCAACATTCCACTCGAATGAGAGGAACTAGGGGCTCTTAGAGAACTTGGAGCTCTAGCTTTCCTGAGGAACAATAAACATACCCAAACTAAACTGCAACATAAACAGGCTATAGCCAAATATAAAATACTGTTTCAAGTCAGTCAGTTTCAAGTCATATTTAGGAGGAGATAAGACAGCAAGTCAGCAATAATCAATAAAACAAAAAAACAAAACATTGCACCTAAGGAGATTTCAGACTCAAACCTTACTTCTGATTAAGCAGCATCACTGGCAGATTAGCCTTGAGAAATACAAGCATCTCAGCGTTTTTGGCACTCAGCCTGTTCCTCTTATCATCTAAAAGATGTCCTGCTATGCTGAAAAGTCGCTCGCTATCTACACTTGTGCAAGGTGCACAGAGGAAGACCTAAAACTCACGCGCTAATAGTTGTTGCTATGGGCCTTAGCCTAGCTTAGTGACTTCCTGCTCGCGGGGTCACATGACGTCGCTGAACACTACCTACACTACGCTCGTGAAGTCGCGCTGGAACTCTGACCAGCACTAGTGGAACGTCTCTCGTCCAATCAAAGCACTCGGTCCCTTTATGACGTCGAGCCCAGTGTGCGCTTCGGCGCTCTCTGAGCGAATCGACGAACGCAGCAAATGCCGTATGTTAGGGATGTCCCGATCCGATACTGATATCGGATATCGACCCGATATTGGTCCTGAATGCTGGATCGGGGATCGCACCAGAAAAAAAAGGCTCCGATCCGATCCTACTGTCATGCGCAGTCAAACGTATGTGTATAAGCGATGAGGGAATGAAAACAGTGAACAGAAACGCGTGTCACAGAAATGCTTCACGCGAGTCGCAGAAATGCTTCACGCGAGTCCTATATGCGCTTAAAATGCGCATAGCGCTGTGTGCTTCCGGTTTCATTACAAAGAGGTTAACCCTATATGTGCCTGACGTCTAACAACATTCAAATGACTCTAACTTCATATTTTTTCAGATTTCAATGTATGACACATCATTTGAAAGCTTATGATCCGTAGTTCCAATCCACAACACGTCGCATTTGTTGCTTTAATAAAGGCTGGCAGTCTTTAATTTAACTGTTGTTGGTGTGGACTATATACTGGGGAGGTATTTGTTATTATTCAGGGGTCAAAAAAATGTATACAAATATCGGATCGGTATCGGTATCGCCGATACCCGAAGCCCAGGTATCGGTATCGGTAGTGAAAAAGTGGGATCGGGACATCCCTAATATTCGTGGTATTGAAAGACCTTGCGTGCGTTCCTCCGCGAGGAATTTCTTTTGAGCAGACATTACAAACTGCATATTTGTTGTCTCTTTCCGACACTGTGTAATATTGCCAGACTGGCGACGCCATTTCTCTATGTAAACTGATCGGCCGTGTTTGATCGGCCGTTTTGAGAACTCCGATCAAAACCGATCAAGGCCATATCGGCCGATATCGATCGGCGCCGATCAGATCGGAGCATCTCTAGTTATAAACTTAATAAATGACTCGTGTTGTCTTCAGTCTCAGCACTGTGTGCGTTTATTGATCCACCATTTTAGTTTCACGTCCCGCCATTTCAAATCCCGTTTCCTGGTCTCGCGGGAATAGCTGACGTCTATCCTATGGCAATGAATGAATGAATGAATGGTCTTTATTGTCATTAATACAGTACAGGTACCATACAACGAAATTTAGGAGGGGGGGCTCCCCTGGTGCTTGGAAAAAGACTAAAGACAAGACAGGGTTGCCACGCTTGCCTTGAAATAATTTTCCATACCACCTCTTGATTTTCCAGGTACCATGTTTTGTGATGATATCTAGACGGTTAAAACTTTCCGCCCCTGCCCGTCCACCACACCGGCCCACCCCCACCCCAGGAGGACACCTGACTACTTACTTGATTTAAAAGATGTGCCGTCTAGATGTGCGATCAGCTCTTAAATGCTTAGAGATAGTTAGCTGTCTAACCAGTGTTTTGATAGCTCAGTGTAGATGTATTAAACTAGAACTAATTTCCAGCCTAGAACACCACTGGGCTGAAAAACTTGGTTCCCTAAAACGTATAGGTGATGGTGGTGATTCCAATTCATCAGAGCAGTCATACGTCATCTCCCTGTCATCAGAACGATCACGCCCCCTTTTGGGTGGTAGAATTGTTAGAAGTTTGACTTGCGGTCAATGCAAATTTATGGTCTTTGCTACTTTTATACGTTAAAATAAGAAAACAGTATTGATTTGTAGCTATTAGGAGCCCAAATCCGATGGCCAGTCAGGCAAACAATGATATAGTGTCGTTGCCGATCAATGATCTACGTCGTTATATATTTTAAAAATCATGAAATAATTTTGATGTGTGTCCTTTCAGTCTGCCTCCATCTATGTGGCTTAACGACCCGACGGCCTGAGATGTCATATAACCCTAACCCATATCCTGACATATACAACTACCTTATTGAATCTCCAGATAATGTATTTCTGACATCTATCACTTGCTGTAGTTAAGATACTTTATTTTTCTGTTTTGGTAGTCTGTCCAATGTGACACTTGCCCTCCTCCACCGGCCCTAGTTTTGGATCTAGCTTGCTGTTCATTATTTTGATAATAAATCATAGCTAGCTAGCTATAACATCTTCATATAAATATATATATATATCCACATACATATACTATATATACCATACAGGCTAAATACTGATCACTTGGCAAATGCATCATCTATTAAAGTAGCAAAGATCACACATTTGCATTGACCGCCAGTCAAACTTCTACCACTTCCTGAGTAAATCCAACGTTCCTACGCTGAGATGTGACCGTTTTAACTTGCGCCCCCCACTCGCGGATATCAGGAAGTATTAGCGCTATAGGCCGTTACCGTTAGCAACACATTCCAAGCGCTAGCTAGCACATCAATGTGCTTGCCAACCAACATTGATAAAGCCACATTTAGAACAGCCACAGACAGTTCCAAGCCAATTACTTACATTTGAGAATAAACTTAGATTATTAAATGTTTTAGAAAGCCTATCAAATTTTCCAGGACAACACAAGATTTCCATGTTAATTTTCAATTTTGCTCAGTTTCCATGCCTTTTCCAGGTATGGAACAGGGCTCAATAATTTCCATGTTTTCCCTGTTTTCCAGGTAGCGTGGCAACCCTGCAAGAGGGCCACGGGTAAAATAAAAAAGGGAAAAGAGCTGGTTTACATAAATAAAGGCTATGTACACTATCTACTATACTACTATACTCAGTGTTTCCTCTATATGCATTTATTGGTGGCGGGCCGCCACCAATGAATGTCCTCTGCCACTAATTGATTCAGACAGTCCACTTTGATTCAGGCTGCGCAGAAAGGCAGCGAGTTATTATGACCGGAGAACAGAAAAAAAGCAGATTGAAGCTAGATTTAGGCCACTTCCAGACCAACATTTCGTTACGATTTAGAGGTAGTTATTTACAATATGTTACAATGTTGCAATTAACCTCGTCGTTTGTGTTTGCACTGCAATCGAGACTGAATCGCTCTGAACAGGCGCGCGGCGCGAGGCGACGCGCTTTCAAAACAGTTTTGTGATTGGTCCGAATTTAGCGGGACACACGCCGGTGCCTTTAATCCCGTATCCTAATCGAAAATGCAACATCAGTGACGACTGTGGGTTATTGCATTTACTGCTTATTATGTTTGTGTTATGCTAATAAATGTAGATCCACACAGGTATACAAACTGAGCTCCGTTTACTGTCAAGTGCCATTCATTCTGACAACACACACACACCGTTGTAAAGCTCTAACGGACGTACAGAACGTGACGTCGTAAAGTGCAACAAAGTGCTGCAATGACATACTGTCGTACATAACACTGCTGTTCTCTGGTTCATGTTCTTATACCAGTGCTCAGTATAGAATATTTTAAATGAACATTCGTAATGTATGTCTCTGATGTTCATGGTTAATTAAATCAGCCTATTTTGTGAAACAAATAATGTTCCCGCTAATGGGTTAACCGAGCATTCTCGCACCTAACGTGCAAGCACCTAGCTTCGAACTATTCATAGCAATATGCGCGGGGCAAAAATAATCTATTGCCTCTAAAATCACCACGAACAGAACGGCGGAGGTACGGGTAAGCAGGGCTCATGTTGGTGTCCTCAAAGGTAAGAGTTGTTTTTCTTTAACTCAACTGATAGCATTACCTTGCTGTTGTTGTTTACTAGGGCTGGGTTCAAAAAATCGATTTCCCGGTTCTGAATCGATCTATTGAATGAGCGATTATCGATTCATAAATCCCGAGATCGATCTTTTTTTTTTTTTTTTTGCTTGCAGCTTCAACCCGCAACGAGATCTCGTGGCCAGATCTCGCGCTACAATAATTTATCATATCTCACGCAACGACCAGGCTTAAAGGCAGATGTCTGGGTGCATTTTGGATGTAAAAATTATGACGATAGAGATGAGCAGGACAAAAGCAAAGCCATATGCAAGCTGTGCGCAGTGGAGGTTACATTTAGTGGAAACACCACAAATCTACGGAACCACTTATTGAGGCATCACCCTGACAGCCAGCAGAGAGAGTTGCCATAACGTGTGACAGCTGGACATCCAGAGCAGTGGACTCGTACCTGACAATCACTTGCCACTTTATCAGCGAGGCTTGTTTTGGATCCTCTTTTCCATGTTTCACATCAGGGTGATGCCTCAATAAGTGGTTCCGTAGATTTGTGGTGTTTCCACTAACTTATTGTTACTGTATACTACAGTATTTTAATAATCATTGATTTTCCAATTATGTTTATTCCTGAATAAAATCTTCCAATCTCCAAAAAGTGAGAAAGCAGTAATGAAGGGCTTTAGTTTCATGGACATTATGGTTTACAATGTGTTTTTTTGTTCCCCAAAATACCCTCATCTATTGCACTATTTTCGTTTGAGTTTTGCACATTTTTATTTTGTATATATATATATATTATGCAAATAAGCTATTTGAGACTGTCCTGAGGGATATGTGATGTCTTGTTTACCGATAGGCTATGTTTGTAGCCCCTTTATTTACACTGGCTGCAGTAAAGCACGTTAAAAAGCACTTTTTGTCGTGTCTGATTTAGCAAAATGTTGGTCAATGATGTTCATTTATGTTCCAATAAGAAGTACATTCATGTAACTGCTTTGGAGTCAATTCTTAATGTAAACATTGATATGTTTAACAATGCTACATGTTATAGGGTTCCTTGAACCATTTATAGCATTAGTTCTGAGAATCTCTTCATATTCAAGGAAAATTGATATTGTAACTAAATCGAATCGGAATCGAATCGAATCGAATCGAAATCGAATCGTTTTGGGAAATCAGTGGCGATACCCAGCCCTATTGTTTACCGAATGCTCCATCTGACTGTCACACTGTGATTTTACTTGTGTAAACAGTTAATGAGTAACGTTAGCCGGTTTTGTGCGTGTACTCTCATAGGCCTACTTCAGTGGTGTAGTCTAGTTTGTTCTAGTGGGTATACTGTGATTTTTCCCTCCCAGCCTCATATCGTTCATAAAAATACATCTGCGCTCCCTGTCTAACGTTATATATTATAAGGCCAGGGATTAAAGCAAAAAAAAATCTCCTGACTGAAAATGTGTTCAAGCCAAGTCATATTCTCATTTTAACCTCCACTATATGTTTGTATTTTATAACGTTAGCGTTTTCAGGGAAGAAGATTCTTTTGAACAGCTTTTCTATTGCCAGTGTGCTTTTATGTGATATCAATGCTGTTTTCAATTCATGAAATAAAATTGAAACTTATTGCAAGGGTTGACTCTGACATACAAATAATCAACCATCTACAGAACTTTTCAGTGCAAGTTTTTTATTTACATTGTGCCAACCGAAGCAAGCTTACAACTTGAACAAGGAACTAAAAACACAAAAAAACACATGAACTGAATGGGTCTTGTATTGCACTTAATCCACACATCTTCTGCATCCAGAGGTTCCTCTAGTCTTTGGTGTCTGCAATCAGCCAGTTTCTGTGCAGGTAAAAGAAACATATGATGTTAAGACTATGCAATGCTACTGTATGCATACTGACATTTTTTTCAGGTTAATAGTAAGACCCACCTTGAGATGGCAGCTGTCTAGTATAACACCAAACAAACACAGTTTTTGTTTTGAAGTGAGCGATCACTGAAAAAGACCAAAACAGCATTAAATAATAATAAGTGTAATACTTACTAGATAGATAGATATACTTTATTTGTCATTGCTACAGTACAGGTACCAAACAACGAAATTTAGGAGGCTTATAGTGCTTTTCACTTTTTCTGCTTTTTGGCAGTGAAGTGATATGCCTGAAGCTTGGCTACACCTGATGTCCGTTTCAGGGTTTCTTCTGTGGGACCAGCTTTGACTCCAGGAGTGGAGGAGGGGGAGGAGGAGGAGGCTCTAGATGATGAAGTGGCTCTGACTCCAGGAGTGGAGGAGGGGGAGGAGGAGGAGGAGGCTCTAGATGAAGTGGCTCTGACTCCAGGAGTGTAGGAGGAGGATTTTGAGGCTGTAGCAGGTGAAGTGGCTTTGACTCCAGGAGTGGAGGAGGAGGAGGAGGAGGCTCTAGAATATGATGCAGTGGCTCTGACTCCAGGGATGGAGAAGGAGTATTTTGAGGCTGTAGTAGATGCAGTAGCTCTGACTCCAGGAGTGGAGGAGGAGGATTTTGAGGCTGTAGTAGATGCAGTAGCTCTGACTCCAGGAGTGGAGGAGGAGGATTTTGAGGCTGTAGTAGATGCAGTAGCTCTGACTCCAGGAGTGGAGGAGGAGGATTTTGAGGCTGTAGTAGATGCAGTAGCTCTGACTCCAGGAGTGGAGGAGGAGGATTTTGAGGCTGTAGCAGGTGCAGTGGCTCTTACTCCAGGAGTGGAGGAGGAGGAGGAGCAGGAGGAGGCTGTAGTAGATGAAGTGGCTCCGACACCAGGAGTGGAGGAGGAGGAGGAGGAGGTGGAGGCTCTAACAGGTGAAATGGCTGTGACTCCAAGAGTGGAGGAGGAGGCTCTTGCAGGAGCAGAAGAGGTGGAACCTTTCTTTAACTTTTCTGTTACTTTTCTTACCCTAACTGCTGAGAGGACTTTCACAGCTTCCATCAGTTTCCTTTCCTTTTGCTTGTCAATGTCCTCCTTCTTCTTCTTCAGATGACTTTGGTATCTCTCATAAGAAGACAGGCACAAGCTCCTCAGTGCAGGGCTGATTTCCATTTTGGAGGCCGGTTTCCCTGTTGCCTTCATGTGGGACTTGATAATGGCTAAGCCTTCATATGTCTCAATGTTCAGCCTGAACCTGTCTTTTTCTATGATGTCATCCATGATGTTAAATGATCCTTCGACAAGAGGGCCAGTGAACAATGACAGAAGGGCCTTTACCAACTTCCCTAAGATGGGGAATCTCATCCCTCCCTCTGGCGTCTTCTTGGCCAAGATCCTACTCCACCAGTCAACATCGATTCGTTCGGTATTCTCCTCAAAGTGTTTGGCCTGTTCTCCTAAATCTGCGTCAATCTGGTAGGCTCGCACCTCTTCATTCAGTTTACCAAGCTCCTCAGATTTCACTGCATTTGGCAAGGCCTTGGCTAAGGTGTTGAATGCCCCTTGGACCGATTCGTGGAGAATCAATGATGGTGTCAGCACAGACAAAGAGGTGATGATGTGGTTGTTGAGGGGAAGGTTTTTCAGGAGGTATGTTGCTGCATTGATGTAGCCTTCTCTGAGAGAGCTGTGGACGTTCTGCACCCAGGGCCTTTTCTCCACTCTAGCCTTGTTTAAGGTAGAGAAGCTGAATCTCCCCACAGACAACCTTTGGTCAGGGTACTGCAGGTCTCTCTTCTGAACATCAAGCTTCAACAAGCCCTTCACACTCAGGGGGATATGAACAGGCTTCATGAACTTGGAAAGAAGTTCCCGGACCAGTAGCATCATTTCGGCATGCAGTGCGTGGAGCATGGGCTTTTCATGCTGCAACTTTTTCAGGAACACCTGGAAAGTTGGAAGTACACCTGAAAATCACAATTAAGCCTGATTAGAAAAGTCGCTGAATATGTTTTACTATTCTTTCCTGATCACAAACATAGTAATGTAACATACTCAGATTCCATTACAGGAAAAATATGCAACAATAAATAAATCGATAAGACATCTCTGTACATTTCTTTCCACTTCAAAAGTGACTGAGCTAGGGCTGCACAATAAGGGCTGCTCCTACATGCCAGGTCAGCCAATCAGATTTACTGATCTTAAGTTAGATAAGTAAATCTGTAACACGTGCCTGCATGCCAGTTTTCTTTTATGTATCACAATAGGCCTATATATTGCAGTGAAAAAGAATATTGCAATGTCAGTTTTTTTCAATATCACCCAGCCCGAGAACATACCTCTGTATAAATCAATCAAGGCTGTGAGCTTGTTGAACTCTGAGAAAAGCATACAGATGCGTGTCTTCCGGTTTTGGTTGACATCAGTTCCGGTCCCTGCAGATTTTGCCATTTGCAGTTGCAGAACCGTGATCCTTGCCTTCTCATCAGATGTAACTGCATGCTGATCAAGAACCTGGTTCAGGAGCCATCTGCATCACAAAAAGCATATAATTATACAGTTGGGGGAACAGGAATGCTATATTTGCTCTGATTTATTTAATTAGATTTTGCAAATTGGGCCTGCTAGTACAGAGAAAACAGACATAAAAAGAGAATGCTAATGCTATTGTACCTGTTATTGTGCTGATCTTGAGGAGACAGGAAGCTGTAGAAGTGCACAATCAATGGATCCATAAGCTCCCGTATTCTGTTGCACACATCCAGCATTTGGAGGAACCTGCTGCTGATGGGACGGATCAAGCTCTTCTTCTCCAAATGGAGCAAGGACTGAAACTCGCCAAAAAGCTCCTTCTGTTTGGGGAATTTTTCTACATCATAGTAGACATCAGAGCAAAATTCATCCACAAATCCCTGGAAAGGCTTCAAAAGGGCCTTGGTTGCATTTGAGACCATGTGAACCGTGTCTCCGCTGATGTCCAGGAGTGATGGATTTTCTTTTCGGATTTGTGTCTCCACTCCAGACCTTTTCCCTCTCATCACATTGCAGTTATCCAGCAGTATAGCAACAACCTGATTCCAGTTCAGGTTGTATGACTGGAGGATATCTGTCAGTGTGTGTGTGAGGGTTGAGGCATCTGCGATGTTAACTATCCTTGAGGTCAGATGCTGGGTCAACACTTTCCCCATATCCTCATCGAAGTACCTTACAAGAACATTAAGGATCCTGTCCATGTTACCATCTGTTGCCTCATCTGCATTTAAAGAAAACATCTTTGTTTTCAGTCTAGTTGACAATTCGTTTTTCTGATGAGCAGCAATGCCGTGTGTGGACATGTAAGAGGCGTGGGCATTGGACATGGACAATCTTGAAAGTGCACTCTGGTTATCGGCAACCGATAGGATGAGGTCAACTAGTGGTTGCGAGATCGTGAAAGACAGGTCATGCTCTGCTATGAATGAACATATGCGCACTTTATGATTGCACACACGGTCGGTCATAGATACCTTTACCTCCGTTGTTGTGGTTGTCGCGCCAGGCAGGGAGGCTGTGTGCTGGAGAGCGCGAACGCGAGTCTTGTGGCTAGCTTCTGATTGATGGCGAGCTAGCACCTTTTTCCCATTACTGCCATACTGTAATTTCCTGTGGCATATGGTGCAAAAACACACACCTGGCTCTTTTATTTTTTTGCACCATGAACTAAAAGGCTTGTTATCATACCCCGTTTCGTAGAGCCAAGCCCATCTCCATTTATTTCTCACGCTTTGATCAATGTCCGATACATTGGAGCCTTCTTTTAGTATGAGCGCGTCCATGCTTCTAGCTGACCGATCGCAGATTACCGCGGGGGTGCATCATATAGGTGTGTATGTAGTGCCGAGATCCCCAACCCATAGTTCCGTGGGTGAATTATGTCAACCCACCACAGTATCCAATTACATTTTCTAAATCCGTAGCCTACGGGGTTAATTTAAATTAGAATTATAGGATATCCTACTTGAACTTTGTGTTTTCGTTAGAAGGCTATAATAGCCTAATAATAATATTAATAATAATAATAATTATTGTAGCCTATTTCAGTACCATGGTCAGAGCCATGCATTTATCGGTAAAGACCGAACTGCTGATACTAAACGAAACAACTCCTGGATGGATTTTACCAATTTAACATGTGATTGTTGGATTCTCATACACAGCCATAGCCTAGTACACAATCAAGCCACATAATCAAGCCACACACAACAAACTAGAAGTGCAAGCAATGTGTGACTGACTATACCAACACAAATTAAGGAGACACGGCGGTCGACAGATTTTGATAGACAGATTTACAAATTAATGAATATGAAACAACTCAACTTACGGATCATCATTTTCACTTCCATCATTGCTTTCCTGCATAACGTTAGCTGCGTCCTCTTCACTTGCTTGGCGAGTAGTGGGGCTAGCACTGTCAGCAGCATTTCCAGTATCACTAACTAGACCTTCACCCGTGTTGTCACTGTCTTCGTTTATATTATCCTCATCACTAGTATCACTATCATCATCGTCGCGGTGGTTGCTTTCCACAGCACATGAACGGAGCCAGCTGTAGGCCTATGCTGTTCATCCTCCTGAGTCCGACCCGAAGACCCACTTACTTCGCTAACGTTACGGCTAGTGGGAAACTGGCCAGGTGTGGAGGGTTGCGTTGAGAAGAAGTTTGTGAGTGGAACACATGAGTTTTTAAAGAAAAAATAACGCACATCCTCCTGTCTTCGGTGCTGAGCTAAAACTGACAGTGCAGTAATATTGATACAAAAAGGTAGCCCGCACTCACTTTTCGTTGCTCCAATTTTTATTTATCAAGCAGCAAGTAAAAAAGACGTTTCGACCGTGAGGTCTTCTTCAGTACAACACATGAGGCCACCAAGTTCTTCCGCTGTTATTTCTCGGGTATTTTAGGTAATTGCAATGTTACACTCTGAAGGTCACGTAAATCACGTTCTCTCAAATCAAATGACGCACAGGTCGCACGTACAGTAAACAATATCAGAGTGAGATTGACAGCCAATCATCTCCCCGAGTCTGAAAGATTGACTTTTTTTTTTACATTGCCATTGCATTTGGTACGTTAATGATCATCACCTCTTCTGAATTCAAACGCTCATCTTGACTCTTTTATTTTATTTTACAAAAAGACAGCGAGGGAAAGAAATAGGCCTACAACAGACAGGCTAGGTGTTTTAAATATCAGCGCGACCGTAAAATCTTCTCTCCTCAGAGTGACGGGGGGCCCTGCTGAGGTGGTACTTACGGGCGGAATCGACAATACAAACAGCCAGGTGAACAGGGCCCTGCGGTTGTGGCACTTGGCCGTCAAGAACCCCCTCGTCAATGGTGGGCCGCCCCCCTCGCCCCCACCCTAGCTCCGCTGTTGACCGATATCATAAGAGACTGTATGCCTCTACAAATCATATTACACCAGGTAGCCAATTGACGGAAATCCGTCGCGACTTGGGAAAAATTGACGGAAATCCGTCGTAGCGACGGAGAACTTTAATCCCTGTATAAGGCTGATCTGTGCATGATAGTGCTGCATTTTGTCATATTTCATGTCGCATTTCCCCCCGTTGATGGTATATGACGCTATAGTCAGTCCCAATGGTCCAAAAGTCAAGTGCTTCGTAACACAGACGGGGTGAAGTTTATGAATGAAAGTGAAAGTTCTGTCACAAAACGCCGTTACGTATCCTCGCACATTTTTAAGTGGGTATACGCAAATCCTTGGCCTTTCCTAGTGGGTATACGGCGTAGTCCTGCGTATCACCTAGACCAGAGGTTCCCAAACTTTTTTTAACCAAGGCACCCCTGAAGCTTTCCCCCTTCTCCAAGGCACCCCAACTCTACGAAGATTTTAAAAATGCCTCGGAGCTTAAACTAAAAACAATACACGATGAATTGGTTTGAAAATGTGTGTTTATATATAATACATAAGTATTGCCCCAATGAATTTTAACAAGATAATAAAAGTCATAAATGAACTGTAATGGATGGGCAAGAATGCATAGGTCAGTCAAACTATCGCTAAATTAAATAAAATTGTGGCCCTCAAGGATTGTACAATATGGGAGGAGACTCAGAGGGAATTCTTCACACAAATAAAATATCAAAGGCCTGTATAATCAATCAATGGAACAATGCTTTTTTGGGGGGCTTAAAATAATGCCTTAAAATGTAATTCTCATTTCAATGCTCATTCTGAGATTATTATTTCACATCTGAACCAAACGGGTAACTCACAACTATAATAATTTAACAATAATAATCATGACAGAATTGTAAAAATTGAGAGAAACAAAGCAAAGAAATATGTTGTGCGCATTAGTGGGACACATACGCCTGCTTTTGGGAGCAGAGTCTCTTTATGCGGGGAGAGATAGTGGACAGCGCGACACGCAGGTCCTGTTCCACTGACAGATGCGTGCGTGTCTTGTTCTTGACGAGAAGAAAAAGCCAGCTCGCACAAGTAGGAGGTTGGGAAGGGTAAAAGCACATTGATGGCGCTCTCTGAGAGAGATGGATATTCATGTCCCACAACAGCCAAAACCTATCCAAACCTAGCTCACCATGTTTGAGCTTCAGTGTGCGGTCCATAATGAGCTCTGCCAGTTCATCTGGAGCTTTGCTGCTCAAACTAGCGGCTGATGCTGATGAGAGAGAGGGGGTTGAACGGATCCCGGAGCCAGTCGAAGTATTCGTTCATTGGAGGGAAATAGGACTCAAATCTCTCCTCCAGCATATGTTGAGGTCATTAAGGTGGCTAAAAATATCTGCCAGATAAGCAAGCTTAATCCACCACGATTCATCTTCCAATTGTTCTTTGTATGGCAAGTCGTGCTCACTGACAAAAGTGATCAGTTCATCTCGGAGCTCATAGACACGGGATAACACCTTGCCCCGCGACAGCCAGCGGACCTCTGTGTGTAATAAGAGCCCCTCATGCTCGGACCCCATCTCATTGTGCTGAACGGCCGTGACTTCAGCGGGCGTGATTTGACATAATTAACCATTTTCACCGCTTGGTCCAAGACTTCAGTGAGGAGTAGTTAGTTAGTAACTAGTAGGCCTAGTTAGTAAATTAATATCTTTCAAATCTGAGAAATATATCTTTTATTTGCTTATGAACTCCATTGCACAAGTAATAAACAAACGTTTATTAATGTATTATTATTATAATTTTATATAATTTTTTTTTTTTTTACGAGCAGATTTGGCGGCACCCCCGGACAGGTGCTGCGGCACCCCAGGGTGCCGCGGCACCCACTTTGGGAACCTCTGACCTAGACTACACCACTGGCCTACTTCGTATTGATCTTTCTGTGTGTGTGTGTAATGCGCGTTCCGCATGTTCCGCTGCAGCTGTAGGATATATTGGTATTTGATCACCTTCTATATACAATCACCTGCTCGGCTTTAATGACTTAACCGCTATTTAAGACATTATAATTGTTGCCACCCTCTAGTTTTTGGTGAAATTACGTCTTTGTTTTGAGCGCCAGGGCGCGTTTTATGCGCGTGCACGCGAAAAAAATAAAAAGAGGAACGCTCCGCCACTAATGTGAAAAATCCTGGAGGAAACACTGATACTATACAATAAAACACTGTGCTGTACTCTATGCTATGCTATAAATATCCTAACTTTTCCTATATCTGAACCTTATGTACACAAGGGTTGTCATATTGCATAGGGATGCACGATATTATCGGCACCGATAATTATCGGCCCGATATTGGGAAATTAATGTTATTAAACTCTTTGACTGCCAGCCATGTTCAGAGCGGAGAGCTCCACACTGCCAGACTTTTGGGGCATTTTCGCTGAACTTTGAAGACCCACCAAATATTGACTTTTCGGACTACATAAACATTGAACATATCTACCAAAACTTTAGACTCTCTTCTTTCATCAGAAAAAGAAAGTTTGTTTCTAGCCTCTTTGAGTGTTTAGAAATCGGCCGTAGAACATAGGGTGGTTTCAGCAAAAACACCTGATTTTGACCAATAAACAGAGAAAACGAGCTTTTTCTGCAGAACTTTATTTTTTTTTTCTGCACTTTTTCTGTATCGTCCGACTCTGAACTGTTTGAAGAGTCGCGCGATGTCCGCGATGCTCCGCAATGCTCCGCGCCGCAATGCTCCGCGCCGCGTTTGGCACATACCCTGATCCGTTTCGCCATTACTACAACCCACAGCAAGCCACTTCCTTCTCCAGGCTTTTAGAGCTGAGCTAAATCGAACTACTGCCCCCATCTGGGACCGAAATACATTACACCCAAGTCTGAAATTCACACACTAGGTGTAGAACATGTCAATAACGCGATCCCCGCGGGAAAAAAAACAAACCCCAAAGACGCCATTTGGCAGTCAACGTTACTATTCTATAAGACGCCAATTGGCGTCTTTGGCAGTCAATGAGTTAAATATTTATCGGTTTTATACATTTTAGCCGATATAGAGACGATAATATGAAGCCGGAAATATTTCCGGTTATGGTTGTCGCGCTCATGATGCTATCACCATGACGCCAGCAAACTAGCCGACACGTTAGCATCGTTAGCACTGTCTTCATTCCCGGCGTTCATAACGTTTGATATAGGCTGCGTTCGTAAATTCACTCTGAGACCGCCGGAGCGCACAATGGGTTCAACGTCATAAAGGGACCAAGTAATCTGATTGGACGAGAGGCATTCCAAGAGTGCTGATCAGACTTCTAGAGCGAAATTACGAACGCAGCCACTAGCCAGATAGCTACCGTCGCTAAACCTGTCAGACGAGACCGTTGTCTGGAAAAATGGGACAATTGAACGTTATTATAAAGCTACCAGCAAGCTATATGAACTCATACTGAACGATGTTACGAAAACATGCACATTTAGTTTTTCCATGTCAGTGCAATTTATTTGTAATTCTTATGCAAAACGTTTGATCGGCTTTATCACAACCTACCTCATCCTCATCCACTAAAAGTAGCATAGCCCTTTTCAGTTGCTTTATTAAGCATACTAGTGTAGCCTACTATGTGCCTTGTGTCATTCTGTTTATCTGCAGACTAAGCAGCCAGAGGCTTTTGGTTCTATAAAAGTATTTATTTTTGTATTGACTGATGCACTTTATTTTTGACACTTTTTTGATCTAATTACTCTTAGGTGAGCCTTTTTTGTTTTCATAAAAGGAGGCCAGAGCTTGGCTAAAAAAAGCAATGTGCACTGTCTATAACAGATTTTGTTTGTTAGAGGAAATAATAAATGAACATTTGAAGAGTCAGAAGTGTTCTCTTTGATGTGTTAACAATAGTGATGTAAGTTAGATTTGGTGAGATCACTATGGAATATTAAATCATCAATCTTTGCTCACTACATAGCCTTTCTTACCTTCAGGTGTGCATGAACTACAGGTTATCAACTATGAAATTATATCTGTTCTCATATCGGTTATCGGCCACGAGAAGCGGGTAAACATCGGTATCGGTATCGGTTGGAAAAAACGCATATCGTGCATCCCTAATATTGCACATAGTATTGTTGCACATTCATTTAAAGTGTCGCAGTTTGCAGGTTTGAAATGTTCACAGTTGTATTTCAATATTGCACTTATGTTTACAATCTAGTAGCTGCCATCAAGTTTTCTAGATTGTCCAGGGCCTAGAACCTATGTCTTTGCTGTGTTCAGGGCCTGAATGGCAAGCGGTGAGGTATAATATTATGATTTATAGTACCGTATTTTCCGCACTATAAGGCGCACCGGATTATAAGGCGCACCTTCAATGAATGGCCTATTTTAGAACTGTTTTCATATACAGGGCGCACCGGATTATAAGGCGCACCGGATTATAAGGCGCATAGAATAGATACTGCAGTCAAACGTTTGACTGGGGTTGCGTTACGCCCAAGCTCCACCTACTGCGTTGCGTCACCTCTCCATCGGTGTTGTGTCAACTTCCCGTTGTCCAAGCTCCACCTGAGCGTTGTCACCGTCAACGTTCTACCTGCTCCACTGTCAAAAATATATATTTTTCCACCTCAAGTATCAGCCGTTCGTCATCCATTTTTGCAACAAGCGTCAAGGACCTGCGGTGATTCACAGCTGACTCGCGTGAATAGCAATTCGCAATAGCTGCAACCACGAGATATAGAGTAGTTAGCTACAAGCATTTTCAATCTGCTATTATCTCTATTAGTGGATTAACCGCTGTGGTGATTTAACAGCTGATAAAAATACATCAAGTAGACTACAAACAGAGCAAAACAACACCAGAAAACAACCAATAGGCTATACAATTATAACCAACAACCAATATGTGACAGCTCCTGGTGAAATGTGCAACGTACTTTTCAGTTTTTACACATGCTTAAACTACAGATTGTAAGCTTTCAAATGATGTGTCATACATTCAAATCAGAGAAAGATTGAACACGACAGGCGTATTTGAATGTTGGTTCACCTCAAACACTGAATGGGAGAAAAGTGACTCTGACCAAACCACAACAAACGCTGCTAGCGGCTAACAGCTAACAAAACACATCGCTACGAAGGTCTAAACTGTATTTTAATAACATGACAACATACTGGGAGAACATCGACATGCTAAAAACACATAACTACACATAACTAGATGAACACACAGTTCTTGCTTTTGAACACGAGCTAAAACGAAACTATGTTTACAAGTCAACCCTCCCTTACCGGTAGCCTCCGGCAAACGAGAATAATGAATCCAATACACAAATGATAAGTGTTTAGTGATCGTTAAACTGTTGTTTATTATATCGAGTGGGTACTTTAAAACTTCAAGTTGAAAGCACCAAGAATCTCACTTTGTTCCCTCGGAAACTCTGTTTAGTCTTCTTTACTTGGGGTCTTGTGGTGTGGGACTGTGAGTAAGCACAGTATACCGGTGTTTACTGATTACCGTAATGCTGCAAGCGGTGCGGCTTTGTAGTTTACCAGTCGTACTGAAACATTTTGACAGAGCGCCTTGAGCGCCGTGTACAACGAGTATGGATCAACAAATTAACCAATTGATCCATATATAAGGCGCTCCGGGTTATAAGGCGCACTGTCGTTTTTTTTAAAGGCTTTTAAGTGCGCCTTATAGTGCGGAAAATACGGTATATCAGATGCGTCAGATGTTACAACTCCTTTTTTCCCCAAAAAGTGCTGCCGTACACAATAATAATTAGTCTAACAGGTGGATCAATAAACCCACACAGTGCTGAGACTGAAGTCAACACAAGCCATTTATTGTGTGTGTGTGTGTGTGTGTGTGTGTGTGTGTGTGTGTGCGCGTGCGTGCGTGTGTGTATAAGCATATGTTGAGTGTGTATTGTGTGTGTGAATGTGTGCATTGTTGTTATTATCATTATTAATGTGTCTCTCCTTTGTTGCCTGTTAGTTCATTTATATGTGTCTTCAGTGGTGTAGTCTAGTTTTTTCTAGTGGGTATACTGTGATTTTGCCCTCCCAGTCAGAGCGACACCTGTCCCGTAGCGACACCCCATAAGCACCACCACACTCACTTATGCATACAGTATGCATCTACACCAGTGTTTGCTGCCTTGGGGGGGGTGGCATGGACTGTACTTGTACATCAAGCTGCCTCACGCTACAGAAACAGGAGATAGGCTCCTGCCCCCTAAGGGCCGTTCTCAAGGCTACTTATGTGGTCTTGACTACATGTCCACTTTCTCACCTGGTTCTTGCTCTCTCTCTGGTGTGCCGACACCATCCTGCTCTCTCATTCTCTCCCTCTCTATCCTCCTCTCTCCCTCTTTTGCTGTCAACCAAAAGGCAAATATTACAACCAGAGTATTTATAATTTAATAAGAGGTATACATTGAATTCATATCAAATCATAACATCATTCTAATTGAATATTGGGTTGCTGTGGGCAATGCAGTCAGATACTGTCTTTACTTACTCTCACCTGTAAGAAAATCGTATGTCCAACTACAAAAACCAGACATTTCCAATGAGTGAGGGTTTGTTCCAATGCTTCAATCCACTGTCCATGTACTGTAAATATACCATTATGGTATTACCATTTTTTTATATTTTATTGTTTATTCAGATTTACAGAATTGGAATGCTCTGCCCTTGGATCTTAGATCAGCTGGCTCGGTCGAGGTTTTTAAAAAAAACGCTAAAGACTGTCTTGTATAGACAGGCTTCTGGATAGCCCCTAGGGCCTGTCTGTCTGTGTCCTGTTGATGTTGTTGTACACTTGTTTGTTACTTGTTCTTATTTTCACTTGTTTGCCTGTTTTAACCTGCTATGACTTTCGCTCTTTTATTATGCTTTATTGTGTTTCTTCTTTATTATGTAAAGCACTTTGTGACCCTTGGTCTGGGAAAGGTGCTGTATAAATACATTTTACTTACTTACTGGAAGAGCTGTACAACACACGCTGTCTCAGGAAGGCCTCCAAGATCTCCAGGGACCCGACCCACCCTGGGCACGTACACTTTATCAGGCTGCCCTCGAAAAGGAGGTACAGGACCCCGGCCGCTAAGACAAACAGACTGAAGAACTGCTTCTACCACAGGGCCGTCAAGGCCCTGAACACAGCAAAGGCCTAAGTTCTGGGCCCAGGACAGTCTGGACGGATTGTATGGCAGCTAGTGCTGAGGCACAAACATGTACATTTCAAGCCTGCAAACTGACACTTTAAATAACGTGAAAAAATACTTTTGTGCAATATGACAACCCTAGTTGACTATCTGTGCAGTATAGTACAGTGGATTGTGTACATAGCCTTTATTTATGTAAACCAGCTCCTTACCTTCTTGTGATTTTATTCTTTTTCTAAAAGTTTTTTTTTTTTCCCTTTCCTAACACCAGGGGAGCCACCCCACCTAAATTTCGTTGTTTGGTACCTGTACTGTAGCAATGACAATAAAGTCCATTCATTCATATAACCTCACCCTGCACCAGATCGGACATCAGCTCCAGTCTATGTAAGGGAACCGACAACCCTAATCCCTGATCCAAAACACTCCTGTGTGTGTCTGTCTGTCCCCGGCAAGAAAGGAACACTGACTAACACAAATGATTCAGACGCCCCCAATGTTCCTCAGGATCTTCACAGGAACCTTTTCATCAGCCCCCCCCCCCCAGAGATACAAAACTCCCCCCCCCCCCCAGAGATACAAGACCCTCAGTGACCCTCGAATTTTTTTGCGCGTGCACGCGCATAAAACGCGCACTGGCGCTCAAAACAAAGACGTAAAAACCGGCTAACGTTACTGTTTACACAAGTAAAATCAGTGTGACAGTCAGATGGAGCATTCGGTAAACAACAACAGCAAGGTAATGCTATCAGTTGAGTTAAAGAAAACCAACTCTTACCTTTGAGGACACCGACATGATCAGGGCTGCCAAGTCTCACGCAATCACCGTGAGACACACGCATTTCAACCAGTTCTCATGTTCTCATTTCTCACGGCGAGAAATAACAATTTGTTTTACCGGACATGAGTTTCGTGGCATCTTTCTGCACGCGCGTTAACTTGAGTCTGCAGTCGAAGCGGCAGGCGAGCGCTGATGGAAGAACCTGTGTTCACGCGAGCTGCAAGAACGTAGCAAGCAGTGTTGCCAGATTGGGCTACTTTTGGTCACACTGGACGGGTGGATTCGGCAGCTTTTAGACCGGTTGGGCTGGACATTGTCAATTCCGTCTGGCAACCGTGGTAGCAAAATATGTGCATACATTACAACATCGTATCTGGTAGCCTACTGGACTGGGTTGCACCAATTTGGCGTTAGTCATTACTAAATGCATTTGTTTCTCTACTGTAACATAACCAGGTACATTAATAATAATTGTTAAAGGAGCATAGTCTACTACTTGCTACTGAGATGCTAACCCGACGGATTGTCCGGTTGACGCGCAGTGCGTCCTAGTTTGATGTGTTGCTGTTGGTTACATAAGATCCGTAGTCGTTGGTTTGCTGCATAATAAACATTTATTGTGTTACTATGTGCCATCAATGGCTTAATCACTGGTACAAACAATAACAATAACAAACTTAGCGCCCTTGCGGTCAAACCTATTTGCCCTTCCGGGGTCAACACCTGACGACAACAACAACAAATGTGCTACCTGATATACCTGCCTCAGGTATTGTGACAGCGCCACCCCATGCCCACACAGTGAATTACAACACGTATCACAGGACCATATCTGGCTCCTACAATAGTAATAATAAATAGTAATTGCAATTTACAATACAACAATTGGGGATCCCTCAAAAAAAATGTGGCCGCGCTACGCGCGCACAAGATCAACCACCAAGGCCTCATTCTGACCCAGGAAAAACCCTGGTATGTACTGTATAACATGATAGCCATCTATGAGCAATGCACTGTATATAAGATGATGACCACGGGTCTTTCTGCTGCTGACCAAGGGGCTGAGTCCTGTTGATGGGGCCCATTTTTCTTTTAGAGTCTGTAGGCTACTGTATTTGTTCATTAAGATTTCATAAATATGATATTGTCTGAATTTTTGTCTTGTTTTATAAAATGTTAATTATTTTCATTTCTTGTGCTGGTTTATTATGAACAACATGTAAAATTGCAGGAAACTAGCACAAATAATTGGGTGGGAGAGAGGGGCCGCTGCCGCCAAAACGTGCACAGTTTTGGGTCGCTCCACCGCCAAAAAATCTCACTCCAAACTTTTGGTGAAACTTGGCAGCCCTGGACATGATCCCTGCTTACCCGTACCTCCGCCGTTCTGTTCGTGGTGATTTTAGAGGCAATAGATTATTTTTGCCCCGCGCATATTGCTATGAATAGTTCCAAGCTAGCGTTAGGTGCGAGGCTGCTTGGTTAACCCATTAGCGGGAACATTATTTGTTTCACAAAATCGTCTGATTTAGATGACCATGAACATCAGAGACTATATTACGAATGTTCATCTAAAATACTCTATACTGAGCACTGGTATAAGAACATGAACCAGAGAACAGCAGTAAATGCAATAACCCACAGTCGTTACATGACGGTTGGGCCACCTGACATTTTGGGGGTTTGAGATGCTAAAACACAAAGTAATCCATATTATTAGAATGTACTGACAATACATTCAAACTAACCATGTTGTATAGAATAAAATCATATGTGACTTGAATTGATTAATCTATTAAATCTATTAAAATTAAATGGAAATAATATACATGACACAAAAATATGCACATCACGTCATTGACCCATATAGCTACACAGAATACAGCCGTAGCTCGTTGTATATGACAAATCAACTTTGATTTGATTGGACAGTGCTGAAATCGAGCGTTTTTTTTTTTTTTTTTTACATATTTAAAAAACGCTTTCTAACTGCCTCGAGACGCAAACCAAACAAGAAGACACGGAACCATATACGTTGACAATGGAGGACGGAGACTTACAGTAAGTGTCTGAGCCCATAACACGGTTGAGTTACAGCCAATATAACAATATTAAAGATGAGGCGTAGGGCCTAGTCATTAAATATCTTCATGATGTGTGAGGTTTATCTATGCCCTATGGTGAAACTGAAAGGCCCTTTCCTAACCTGTGTGAACTATCTGTCGCTAGCTCGGTAGTCAAACGTTCTGGCCACAACACCATGTGTCATATACTTGGACAGAGGGGATTAAAGGCGTCTGCTAAAAGTGTCTAAAAATGTAATGTAACATAGTGGGGAAAGGGAAAACTAGAATACTCAAATGTTTTTCAATAGACTAGTTTGGCATGAATGGCCTCGGGGCCATGTAGGAGAGAGGGAGAGGAAGGGAGAGAAAGAGGGAGAGAGAGAGGGAGGGAGAGAGAGAGAGAGGGAGGGAGAAAGAGAGAGAGAGTGGAGAGAGAGAGAGAGTAGACAGAGAGAGAGAGAGAGTAGACAGAGAGAGAGAGTAGACAGAGAGAGAGAGAGAGGAAGGCAGAGAAGGAGAGAGAGAGAGAGGGAGGGAGGGAGAGAGAGAGAGAGAGAGAGAGGGAGAGAGAGAGAGAGGGAGGGAGAAAGAGAGAGAGAGGGAGGGAGAAAGACAGAGAGAGGGAGGGAGAGAGGAGAGAGAGAGAGTAGACAGAGAGAGTATTGGTACTCTGCCAAGTCTTCCCTGCAGTATAAATTCCCCTTTGGCCAAGTACTTGCCTCATGTGAAAGCCTATTGCAATGAAACTAGATTTACTGTAGTAGCAAGGGGCGCAGCCGCCACATCCTGAAGGCTGGGTACGGTAATTGCATTCCTATTGACCATATCCATATCCCGTTATCTCAACTCTCTCCATGCATTAGGGCGCCTCACAGAGACTCACGATACAGCTAATGGTCCTCCTAGATTGCTTAGTACTAATGTACTAACCAACACAGTGGTGCACCACAATAGTCCAGATGTGTACCTTCTTGTAGTATATTATGTGTCGGTTGTACAGCCTTGACTCTGTACTGCCTCGCCCGCCACCCCGGTGTGGGAGCCTCCACTATCTCCCGGTCGGAGAGCCAGGTGACCGTCTCGAAGTTGTCCCCGTTGGCCAGAGCGTCGACCTCCGCGTCACACTTGTAGTCTCAATGTGTTGATTGTTCTCTGGGACTTGGAATCAAAGGATGAAAGTATGTTATTGTTTTAGTTTAACCCACTGGCATCTACATATATATACCCTGGACACCACTACATATATATACCCTGGGATACCACTACAAAAAAAAGTGGTTTGCTTTGTCAGTTAACAGACTGTCCTGATCGGTCGTGTAGTCGTCGCTGATGATGTTGCATTTTCGATTAGGAAACGGGATTAAATACGTTATATATATATATATATATATATATATATACGTTTATGGGATTAAAGGCACCGGCGAAGAGAGAGAGATGAGGAGAGATTTCCTGAAATCCAAATGTCCCGAAATTCAACAAAATCACAAAACAGTTTTTCCTACCGTCAGGTCGGCGCCTCCGTTGTTGTTCAAGCTAGTGTCGCTTTCCCAGTCTTTGTGTAATAAGTGAACATGTTGTAATGTTTGCACTCTAGCACAGTTATAAACTTAATAAATGACTCGTGTTGTC
The DNA here is from genome assembly GCF_963989245.1 of Nansenia antarctica. Taxonomy (NCBI): domain Eukaryota; kingdom Metazoa; phylum Chordata; class Actinopteri; order Argentiniformes; family Microstomatidae; genus Nansenia; species Nansenia antarctica. The sequence goes on along the minus strand of NC_137677.1, from coordinate 21,921,765 downwards.
TTCAGTCTCAGCACTGTGTGCGTTTATGGATCCGCCATCTTAGTTCCACATCCCGTTCCACATCCCGTTTCCTGGTCTCGCGGGAATAGCTGACGTCTATCCTATGACCAGCGGTGAGGTCTAATATTATGGTATAGTATATCAGATGCATCAGACGTCACAAACTCCCCCACATTTTTTTAAAATACAAATATAATATAAAAATAAAATACAAATATGATGGAGAGGCCTGGGTGCCGTACGTGTCTGTTGTCAAGGCAACACTGTTGTTTTCGAAATGTTTCAATAATCTATAAACACCCCCTCAATTACTAGGTGAAATAAAGGTTCAAAGATCAAACGGTCGATGAAGCAACTAATAGGAAAACATGAATAATGGATTAATTAAAGTTTCTGGGCACGACCGTCTCCAACAAACTAGAATGGGATAACAACATCACAACATTACAACACTACCCTAGGGCCATTCAGGCCCTGAACACAGCAAAGACCTAGGTTCTAGGCCCTGGACAATCTAGACAATTTGATGGCAGCTACTAGATTGTAAACATACGTGCAATATTGAAATACAACTGTGAACATTTCAAACCTTCAAACTGCGACACTTTAAATGAATGTGCAACAATACTATGTGCAATATGACAACCCTTGTGTACATAAGGTTCAGATATAGGAAAAAGTTAGTATATTTATAGCATAGCATAGAGTACAGCACAGTGTTTTATCGTATAGTATAGTAGTATAGTATAGTAGATAGTGTACATAGCCTTTATTTATGTAAACCAGCTCTTTTCCCTTTTTTATTTTACCCTTGGCCCTCTTATTTTTAGTCTTTTTTCCAAGCACCAGGGGAGCTAATTTGGACGCCATCTTGGAATCTAGTTGAATTGAATTGAATTGAAGTGTATAGAAATGTATTATGGATATAAGACGGAGTGTTTTCTGTGTTTTTCTTGCTTTGTTTGAATTGAGCACTGTCGTAATCACACTTGTTTTCTGAATTGCACTATGGCATCATGTAACACCTCACTTGCACTAACAAACACATACAGTGATGCTTGAAAGTATGTGAACTCCTTGTGCATTATTTTTTGTTTTTTACCATGACATCTTTATTTAATCAGAACCAGTCTTTTTTATCTGACAGAACAGGTTTATATTGACCAATTCCATATTCCACGTTGGTTTAGAGGGAATCATGCGTGTAGTCGAAAAACTAAATTATAAAGAAATGATTAGCCTTTTTTTCTCTGCTTTTTTGTTTTGTTCCAATGCAAACAAAAATAAATAAACAATACCAAAGCATTTGTAATTGCTAAAATGTTCTGGGAGAAGTGGTGCATTATCTGACAGAAGTGCATGGGTGCCAATATGTTTTTCCAGGACTGGATTTAATCAGACAGTTGACCTGTTGAAGAACAGCTCAGTAACAGACAGTCATGTTGAAGGACAGCTCAGTAACAGACAGACCTGTTGAAGGACAGCTCAGTAACAGACAGACAGACCTGTTGAAGGACAGCTCAGTAACAGACAGACCTGTTGAAGGACAGCTCAGTAACAGACAGTCCTGTTGAAGGACAGCTCAGTAACAGACAGACCTGTTGAAGGACAGCTCAGTAACAGACAGTCATGTTGAAGGACAGCTCAGTAACAGACAGACCTGTTGAAGGACAGCTCAGTAACAGACAGTCCTGTTGAAGGACAGCTCAGTAACAGACAGACCTGTTGAAGGACAGCTCAGTAACAGACAGTCCTGTTGAAGGACAGCTCAGTAACAGACAGTCGTGTTGAAGGACAGCTCAGTAACAGACAGACCTGTTGAAGGACAGCTCAGTAACAGACAGTCCTGTTGAAGGACAGCTCAGTAACAGACAGTCCTGTTGAAGGACAGCTCAGTAACAGACAGACCTGTTGAAGGACAGCTCAGTAACAGACAGACCTGTTGAAGGACAGCTCAGTAACGTACAGACCTGTTGAAGGACAGCTCAGTAACAGACAGACCTGTTGAAGGACAGCTCAGTAACAGACAGTCCTGTTGAAGGACAGCTCAGTAACAGACAGTCCTGTTGAAGGACAGCTCAGTAACAGACAGTCCTGTTGAAGGACAGCTCAGTAACAGACAGTCCTGTTGAAGGACAGCTCAGTAACAGACAGACCTGTTGAAGGACAGCTCAGTAACAGACAGACCTGTTGAAGGACAGCTCAGTAACAGACAGTCCTGTAGAAGGACAGCTCAGTAACAGACAGACCTGTTGAAGGACAGCTCAGTAACAGACAGTCCTGTTGAAGAACAGCTCAGTAACAGACAGTCCTGTTGAAGGACAGCTCAGTAACAGACAGTCCTGTTGAAGGACAGCTCAGTAACAGATAGTCCTGTTGAAGGACAGCTCAGTAACAGACAGTCCTGTTGAAGGACAGCTCAGTAACAGACAGTCCTGTTGAAGGACAGCTCAGTAACAGACAGACCTGTTGAAGGACAGCTCAGTAACAGACAGTCCTGTTGAAGGACAGCTCAGTAACAGACAGTCCTGTTGAAGGACAGCTCAGTAACAGACAGTCCTGTTGAAGGACAGCTCAGTAACAGACAGTCCTGTTGAAGGACAGCTCAGTAACAGACAGTCCTGTTGAAGGACAGCTCAGTAACAGACAGACCTGTTGAAGAACAGCTCAGTAACAGACAGTTGTAGAAATGACCAGCGATGTTGACTCAAACCATTTATTATTTCATCCCTTTGATGCTACGATACAGCCATGTCCCTCAAAACAGAGGTTAATATACACCCACATTCCCCCTTTCTTCTCTCTCTCTCTGTTTATCTCTCTCTCCCTCCATCTATTCCTCTCTCTCTCTCTTTTCTCTCTCTCTGACTGTCTCTCTCCACCGATCTGTCAGTCTCTCTCTCCCTCCTCCTCTCTCTCTGTCTCTCTCTAGGAAGTGATTGGCAGGCTGTGTTTTAGGGCGTTTCTGGTCTAAGAGTCAGTCACTATGAGACTGAAGACAGTCAGTGTCTGGCAGGACAAGATGGAACACACTTCTCTCTACATCATACTCTGTGAGTACTGTGTGTGTGTGTGTTTGTGTTTGTTTGCATTTGTTCTTGTGTTTCTGTGAGTGTTTGCTTGTGTTTGTGTGTATGTGTGACATGGGTGTGTATGTGTTTGTGTGCTTGTATGTGTGTGATCATGTGTGTAATGCTGATGATATTGGAGAAGAAGAATTTGGATACTCAGTTGAAACATATTCATTAGAACCAGATGAATCTGGGTCAGTCCAGCATAGAGGCGACACAAGGCACACAGGACTCAGTGAGACTTACATGATATGATACATGACACATATTATACATTTGAGGGTTTTTTACAGTTTATTTATTTATTAAGTACATCTGGTAATCATTAGGTCACGTGACAGTAACATGAGTACCCAAAAACAACATTCCAGAGTAGTGATTACAACATCACTCCATATCAATGTGTGTGTGTGTGTGTGTGTGTGTGTGTGTGTGTGTGTGTGTGTGTGTGTGTGTGTGTGTGAGGAGAGAGGAGAGGGGAGGAGAGGAGAGAAGAGGAAAGGGGAGGGAAGGAGAAGAGAGGAGAGGGGAGGAGAGGAGAGAAGAGGAAAGGGGAGGGAAGGAGAAGAGAGGAGAGGGGAGGAGAGGAGAGAAGAGGAAAGGGGAGGGAAGGAGAAGAGAGGAGAGGGGAGGAGAGGAGAGAAGAGGAAAGGGGAGGGAAGGAGAAGAGAGGAGAGGGGAGGAGAGGGAAGGAGAAGAGAGGAGAGGAGAGGAGAGGGAAGGAGAAGAGAGGAGAGGAGAGGGGAGGAGAGGAGAGAAGAGGAAAGGGGAGGGAAGGAGAAGAGGGGAGAGGGGAGGAGAGGAGAGAAGAGGAAAGGGGAGGGAAGGAGAAGAGAGGAGAGGGGAGGAGAGGAGAGAAGAGGAAAGGGGAGGGAAGGAGACGAGAGGAGAGGGGAGGAGAGGAGAGAAGAGGAAAGGGGAGGGAAGGAGAAGAGAGGAGAGGAGAGGAGAGAAGAGGAAAGGGGAGGGAAGGAGAAGAGAGGAGAGGGGAGGAGAGGAGAGAAGAGGAAAGGGGAGGGAAGGAGAAGAGAGGAGAGGAGAGGAGAGGAGAGAAGAGGAAAGGGGAGGGAAGGAGAAGAGAGGAGAGGAGAGAAGAGGAAAGGGGAGGGAAGGAGAAGAGAGGAGAGGGGAGGAGAGGAGAGAAGAGGAAAGGGGAGGGAAGGAGAAGAGAGGAGAGGAGAGGAGAGGAGAGAAGAGGAAAGGGGAGGGAAGGAGAAGAGAGGAGAGGGGAGGAGAGGAGAGAAGAGGAAAGGGGAGGGAAGGAGAAGAGAGGAGAGGGGAGGAGAGGAGAGAAGAGGAAAGGGGAGGGAAGGAGGAGAGAGGAGAGGGGAGGAGAGGAGAGAAGAGGAAAGGGGAGGGAAGGAGAAGAGGGGAGAGGGGAGGAGAGGAGAGAAGAGGAAAGGGGAGGGAAGGAGAAGAGAGGAGAGGGGAGGAGAGGAGAGAAGAGGAAAGGGGAGGGAAGGAGAAGAGAGGAGAGGGGAGGAGAGGAGAGAAGAGGAAAGGGGAGGGAAGGAGAAGAGAGGAGAGGGGAGGAGAGGAGAGAAGAGGAAAGGGGAGGGAAGGAGAAGAGGGGAGAGGGGAGGAGAGGAGAGAAGAGGAAAGGGGAGGGAAGGAGAAGAGAGGAGAGGGGAGGAGAGGAGAGAAGAGGAAAGGGGAGGGAAGGAGAAGAGAGGAGAGGGGAGGAGAGGAGAGAAGAGGAAAGGGGAGGGAAGGAGAAGAGAGGAGAGGAGAGGAGAGCTGACCACACACACACATCACTAGACTAGCACATATGATACTAGACTATGATACTAGACTAGCATATATAATACTAGACTGACATATATGATACTAGACTAGACTAGACTAGCACATAATACTAGACTAGCACATATGATACTAGACTATGATACTAGACTAGCATAATATGATACTAGACTATGATACTAGACTAGCATATATGATACTAGACTAGCATATACGATACTAGACTAGCATATATGATACTAGACTATGATACTAGACTAGCTCATCGACGGAGAGAGCGTGGAGAGAGTCTCAACACTCCGATTCCTGGGGGTGCACATACAGGATGACCTGTCCTGGAAGAACAACACAACAGCCACCATCAAGAAGGGACAACAGCGGCTCTACATCCTGAGAGTCCTCAGGAAGGAACACAACAAGCAGGAGATACTGGTGACCTTCTACCGCGGCGCAGTGGAGAGCATCCTCACCTACGGCATCTGCAACTCATTTAGCAGCCTGGCGGCTGAGGGGAAGAAACTGAGCCTGTGGCGGGCCTTCAGTGCCTTAGGCAGCCGCAACCTTCTTCCAGAGGGAAGCAGGGTGAGGAGGCCGTGGCCGGGGTAGAAGGGGTCGGCCATGATCTTTCTTGCCCTCCTCAGAGCCCTGGTGTCATGCAAGGAGTTGAGGGAGGGCAAGGGACAGCCGATCACCCTCTCTGCTGAACGTAACACCCGCTGCAACTTGGCCTTGTCCTTGGTCGTTGCAGCAGGGAACCAGGTGATGATGGAGTGGGTGAGGATGGACTCTATGATGGCCGTGTAAAACTGGAGAACCACTGTGAATTCAATTATTCAAACATTTCGTCGGGAGAACAGGTGTGTATATTGGACAGTAATTCAGCACTAAACTATCTGCACTGCACTACTGTCATTGTGTCATACATGAAGCTTACAGTGGGACAAGAACTTGTCGTCACTTTTTACATTTTACATTTAGATTTACAGATTTACTGCAGCACATATTTACTGTATTGTAGTGTAAAGTAGTGTTACAGTAAATATTTGCCATATTTACAGTATGGTACTGTACTGCAGCATTTTACAAGTGGGAAGCACTGTTATTGTACACTACAGTAATATGGGTTAAAGCAGTATATCTCATGTTTACTGTACATTACTCTAATTTTACTCTGCACCACATAGGATTGCAAGACAACCTCACAGAGGTGGAAGAGGGCCCATTTTTACTCCGCAACAAGAGGAAGCCATTTGTGCAATGGTGATTGCAAACAATGCCATAAGGTTGAGAGAGATCCAGAGCGCTGTTATAGAGGATGACAATATCTTTGGCAATATTGAATCTGTTTCAATCTCTACAATTGACAGAGTGCTTAGGAGAAATGAAATGCGCATGAAACAACTGTATAATGTGCCATTTGAACGGAACAGTGACAGAGTGAAGGAGATCCGTCACCAGTATGTACAGGTAAAACATTTATGTGTTCTATGCATACTCTAATGTTCAGTGCTGTAAACTGGTTACATGACAGTTCATACTGTACAATATGTTGTCCAAAATGCATTATGTTACACAGGAAAAGTTGTTATAGTTTCTCTCTCTCTCTCTCTCTATTCTGGGATAAAGCATGTACTGGAGCTGGACGCCAGGGAACCGCTGCACACATTCATATATCTTGATGAGGTGAGTTTCAATCTGGCAAAAGGTAGAAGGCGTGGCAGAAATCGCATTGGACAGAGAGCCACTGATGTCCCAGGCCAACGAGGAGGGAATATTACAATGTGTGCAGCCGTCTCAGAAAACGGCGTCCTCACCCATATACCCTGTCTTGGTCCATACAACACACAACATCTGCTGACTTTTTTAGACACTCTTTACAGGGACATAATCCCTGAGAATGAGAGGGGTCTAAATGGCCTTGCTAGCGGCCATGGATGCTGCATGTGATGACATCACAGCACAGTCCTGCAGAGGGTGGATTCGCCACTCAAGGAGGTACTTTCCTCGCTGCATTGCCAGGGATGATATTCGCTGTGATGTTGATGAAAATATGTGGCCAGACAGACAGGAACGTCTGGATGCGAATGAATAATTTACAGTACTGTGTATGTTGTATGTCCAATAAGTACTGCAATATTGTTTACAGTTGTGCACAGCTATACCCAAAGGGTGTTTCTTATGTTTGTTGTAAATAAGTTTGTATTTTTCTTTTGCACAATGCTGTGAACACATTTGAATTGCAAAGAGCATATGCAGTAAAAATGTGAAACATAACTATTCAGCGTCTTGTACTGTATAGTACTGTCTTGAGCATTTTCAGGTAGTGTCACCAAGATCTGACTTTTTTGCATTGGAAAACACTTACAGAGTGAACTGTCATAATGAAAACATGACAAAGCCATTTGACTATCTTGTTAATAAACAATGGTGTCAGGACTTTTCATTTTGATGACACTGACAACTGTTGTGCAAATGTTAATAGTGATGTGAGAAATGCACCAAAGCGACTGAGAAAACTGTATTATACACAACAGTGTTGTGTTGTGTATATGTGAGTGAGACTGTGGTCTACAGTGATATACAGAAAAAACATTATATACAATATTATACATATATTTTTGTTGTCAGGACTTGTTTAGTTATTGTCATTTCGCAGAGTCACCTCAATAAAGCAAATGAACAAATGGAACATTTGCGAACAGTTCTGTAACAAAACGCTGTTACGTTTCCTCACACATGTGTAAGTGGAAATCCTTGGCCTTTCCTGTGGTCCTCGTAAATAAACCAGAATAACTCGTTTCTAAAGTCAGTTCCATTCACTTGATGTAATGGTTGAAGCATGGGGGATGGTAATCTTGGGGGAAGGTAATCAGCCAAACAAAGGATTTCCATCCCCCACACCTCCCAAGGGGAGCCAAGCGGGTTTCAAACACGGCTCTCAAGCAAGTTTCTGCTGAGTAAGAAGGATATCAGCGATGTCATGTTTTTGCTCTACATTGGACATGGTGTCTTGATTGATAAGATTATCCATTGTTGACTGATTATTCATTGTTGACATTTGATCATGTTCTCTTTTACTGTGCAATGTGTTAGTAGGCTTTGGATGCTGCCTTTGAATAACAACCTTTTGAAGTGGGGTTTTAGGCACTGTTCCTATATTAGCATATTCAACCGGTGATTGTTCAAGATTCATAGACACAGATTGTCCCTTTTGCATATCATCATAATAGGCATTCGTGTCATCATGTTCTTTACACATTACATAACCAAGATTTATTTTGCAATCACAACAATGTCAACACAATCACAACAGAATCTTATTTAATCCAATCAGGTTGTATATAATATATATATATATATAATCTATATATTGGTTTCAATATACCTCCATAGCAGTCTACAGTCTAATTTAGCTATATCTATAATTACATTATGAGAACATCAGTATTTTTACGCCTTTGGTTGTATTGTCTGAACGAACATTGATTGGGAGACATACTGTACAGTTTATCATTTTCATAACTGTCTGCACATATACATATCTTATTTTGATTGTTATTGTAGCCTATATATAAACACAAATATCAGTCTTATGCACTGTGTCTCATTCAGCACTGAAGCCTGAATTTGAGCACAGTGTGTGCCCCCTTGCTACCTCTGCTGATATAAAAGAGAATTGCAGGCTTGGAGAAAAAGATGGCAGCCACAAATACACAGACACACACAGAAATACTGCTAAAACGCTTTATACTAACTCGATTTTGAAAATGTAAAAATGCTGGGTGGTAGAACGCACATATCTAGGAAAAGTCATGAAAGGAGGGTCCTGAAATGTGATCGAGTGCAAAGGTAGAATTTTTTTTGTACTCACTGGTGCTGTTTAACACCTCACGGCTGTTCTAGTGTTAATAGGTCCCCATCTCGGCCATTTTGAAACCTCGCAATCGAGCCAAACAAGTCTTGTTGTGAAAAAATGTGTTTTCCGGTTTTTGGCATAGGACGACAAACGAAGCGATGAAGAACCCACTCGATGTCATATCCAACAGTTTTACATTCACTAAATACCTACATTTAGTTAGCAAAGTCGGTGTGGGGGGTATTATTTGTATTACTGTGGCAGTGTTGTTAGCCACGCCCACCCCAGCTGTATTTAAGTAGCCATGTGAGTCTGGTTTTGTTGACAAATTTACAAGATGGATGCGGACGCTCTAGCTGACGCTATTAACCGAATTTCTGAAGCCGGTAGAAATATCGACAGTGGCCAATTAATGAACTCATTCATTTTGGATTACATGCATAACGGGAACTCGGAATCAGAAGATGACGAAGATGATGAAGAAGACGACGGAATTTCAGACATTGATCTCAACATCAGTTCTGACGAGGAGGCACAAGACGACTGTGGCACTGTGGCTGTGAGCATCGAAAGGGTTTTACGGTCAGTAGATGCTATAACAGTAGACGCTGATTACAATAAAGAAATGGATAAAATAATCAATTTTGATTGCAAGTGCCAGCAGAGACAGAAAGAGTCCCAACAACAGGCTGCCTCTTGCAGTCAAAGGCTGTCTCCAGAATTTATTTATAGTACCAGAATGAACACAGTGTCGTTGTCAACCGACAACAAAGACATGCTCGTTTTGGGAACTATACTGACATCTTCGAAGGATTCAGAAATGACACAATGCACAAAACAGGTTTCCACTAAACGACGCTTTCGGCGAACAAGCTACACTATTCATGGCACAGTCGTCTGTAGACAAACCTTCTGCTTTGTTCTTGGGTAAGTTTTAAAGAGTTACATGTGTTGTTTACTAGGCTAGCGTAACCTAGCCTAACCTGTTTGGATAGCCAAACAGTTATTTGTTTTGTGAGTATGGTAGATAGTTTTTGTTTGCATCAGCTATCAAACCACTGAAACTGTGTGTATGTTATTAGGGCTTTCACACCGGAACGCGAACCGGCACGGTTCTTTGCCGGTGTGAAAGCCCTATTATGACTCCCCTATAGCCTACTTTGAATTCTACGAAACCAATAGATGTTGGGAGGAAGAAATAGGTTGCCAAAGATTAAACGTAATGAATAAATACATTTGTTGCAGACCTACTAAATACTGTACAGTATGTTCCATGCACCAGTTTAGTATGTGTAGGCTATGTGTGTGTGTGTGTGTGTGTGTGTGTGTGTGTGTGTGTGTGTGTGTGTGTGTGTGTGTGTGCGCGCGTGTGTGTGTTGGGGTAGGACAGCATTCATCAATCAGATTAGCACCTCTTAGCACCTATTAACACCAGTTTTTTTCAGGATCAGCAAAAACCTTCTGCAATCCATTGCCCAGTCCTACAAGGAGAATGGTGCAGTACCACGCCAGAGGAAGAAACGTGAGCGAACAAACAAAAACTTCCTCAACACTGAAGACATCAAAAGAGTGGTGGCGTTCATCATGAATTTTGCAGAAGACCACGCCATTGTCCTCCCTGGCAGGCACCCTGGTCACAGAGACTTGAGTGCAAAGCTGCTGCCAACTAATGTCACCAAAGCCTCTGTTTGGCATCTCTACAAAGTTGCTGTGGAAAAGCTTGGTATGTGTAAAAGTTGTGTATAACACTCATGTTCTGAAGTGTAATAGAAAAATGAAATGCTTTTGTAATGAACGGTAATGTATTTAATCTCCTACTCATAAAAATGATGTATTTGCAGGCGAGCGTGTTGTTGGAAAGGGCAGCTTCCGAACACTGTGGAAGTCATTGCTGCCACAGATAACCAGCACCAAACCCCGCACAGATCTGTGCTGGCAGTGCCAGAAAAACAACTACCAGCTGCGGCGAACTTCCAATCTGCCTGACGAGGTGAATTCAGCCAAGATGAAAAAGCAGCAACAGCATCTTGACCTTGTTGCGAAGGAGCGTTCTCTATACCAGCGCATGAATGCTGACTGTGCCAGGACCTGTCAAGATTTGGATCTGTCTCTAGGCACCTCCAGGCCTGCAAGCAAGCAGATCACAATGCACTACAGTTTTGATTTTGCACAACAGGTGAGAATAAGTTCATCCTATGACACTTCTGATTTGGTGTACCAAAACACACTACTACTGCCTAAGTAGGCAGATGTTGATTTTGTATGTATCTAATCTCTCCTTCTCTCTTAGGTGCACTTTCCTACTGACCCTCATCAGCCTGGGCCCATGTATTTTTTGACTCCACGCAAGTGTGGCCTTTTTGGTGTCTCGTGTGAAGGCATGCCTAAGCAAGTGAATTACCTAATTGATGAAGGGATGTCATCGAGTAAAGGCAGCAATGCCGTCATCAATTACATAAATCACTTCTTCAATAACTATGGAGTCGGAGAAACAAACATCGACCTTCATTGTGATAACTGCAGTGGGCAAAATAAGAACAATTATGTGCTATGGTACTGTGCCTGGCGTACTATTCACAAGCTTCACCTGAAGCTGGGCCTCCACTTCCTGATTGCAGGCCACACAAAGTTTGGCCCTGACTGGTGCTTTGGACTGATCAAGCAGTGCTTCCGAAAGACAAGAGTGGACACACTGTCAGATATTGCCAGGGTTGTGAGCGAGAGCTCTCCTGTGAAGCAAGTGAACATCCCCCAGCTTGTAGGACTGGAGAATGGCACAGTGTGTGTTGAAAGCTACGACTGGCATAAACATCTCCGTGGCTACTTCCGAGTGCTCCCACATATTAAGAGTTACCAGCACTTCAGGTATTTATCATTGTCACTGTATTAGAAATTCTATTTTATGATCGTAAAAAATGTGTTTTGGTAACAATGGACAATCATTTTAAACTGTCTTGCTTCTATTTCATTACAGCTTTGATTCCCAAAGACCTGGTGTAGTTGTAGCCTCTGAACATTTTGGTGCCGAAGCCATCACGTTTCAGCTTCTGCGCAACGCTGATGTCCATCCCCCCATAGATGGTCTTCCTGTGCAAGCCCCACCTGGACTGGACATGGCCAGACAGAAATATCTCTTTGAGAAGATCAGAGAATTCTGTGCAGATGAGGCACAAAACATCACATGCCCTCCACCAGAGCCCCATTAGATACACATTATTATTTTTTACTTTTCTATTATGCTAGGCTGTTCATTTATTTCAGCTCAGCTTTCAACACCATCATCAAGCTGGTCACCAAACTCAGAGACCGTGGTTTCAGCACCTCCCTCTGCAACTGGATCCTAGACTTCCTGACCAACAGACCCCAGCTCGTCAAGTTGGACAACCACTCCTCCTCCACCCTGACCCCGAACACCGGCGTGCCTCAAGGCTGCGTGCTGAGTCCCCTCCTCTACTCCCTCTTCACCGACAACTGCATGCCGATGCATAACAACGACAAGACGACCTACAGGGAGGTGAACATCTGGTGGCGCTGACAACAACCTGGCCCTCAACACCAAAGAGATCATTGTGGACTTCAGAAAAACTGGGCACTTTGAGTTGCATTTCATGTACGAAAGGCACTATAAATAAAGCTTTACTTACTTACACCTTTGGTTAGATTTTAAACTGCATTTAAAATGAAGTTGAATTTAATGTAATCTAATTATCATTGCTCAATTGTATCTTGTCTTATTGTTTCCTGTTCCCTGGGTGAGGATAGCTGTCAGCAGTACCAGGACCTGCACCAGGCTGTACCAGGACCTGCACCAGGATCTGTGCCCCGCTCTGGACCATGAATTGTCCGGCAGTTCCGACGACGAGGAAATTACTTTATTGACTTGTGGACAGTGTGTACACTGATAAGCAAACTGGAGGTAGTCGCTCTATGAGTAGAGGGCTGCAAGGGATGCACAGTGTACAGGTGTTTCGCCCTTGCCTGCTTGCGTGTTCTGTCATCATGTGGTTTTGATGTCCATCTTAGTTGTTGATCTTCTTTGCTCTCTGTGAAGTTCATTGGGTCACATTTTGTGAGAAATGCGCTATACAAAGAAAACTTTATTTGATTTGATTTAAAATACATAAATATTGCCATGTAGTTTTTTCTTGCTGCTGCAATGTCGACTGGAACTGAAGCCATAACAATGTTACTCTCTTGTACTTGTATAATGGGATGTAATAAACTTTTGGCACACATGGCAATACAAAAATCATGAATCTTGAATTATTATTATTATTATTATCATTATTCAGCAATTTAAACATGCAAGTTTGTTTCCTGAGGGTTAGCTGACAACCCCACTGACAGATGACAGGTAGATAATGACAGGTAGTGTAATGGGGGAGTGGTTGTCTTGAGGGAGTGGTTGGGGTGGAGTTAACCACCTATTGTTCCCACCCATTACCTCTGCGAAAAAACTCTCTCAAGACTTGACCATGGTTTTCTCAAAACTGTGATTTGGAGGGGATCAGCATTAACATATCCATAACTTTTTCAACTTGTTTCAGATTTCAACATATGACACATCATATTAAAGCTCACAATCTACCCTTTCATAATCCGGAAAAAACTGAAAAAATATTTTGCCCTAGTTGAGGACTTTTTAACCATGCCCTGTCACATATTTTGTCTGTTTTATTAGGTAAAAAGTCTGGGTCACTGGCTATCTCTCTCAAATAAATACATTTGTCATCACATTTATACATTTTACGAATAGTTTTCCAATTTTTGAGGGTATTTTCTATGCATCTGTTATTTCCACTATGTTTTTGAATATCCTTTAGACTCAGAAAAGGTAATGTTCCTATTGATATTGCTTGTTTTTCTATGTCTTTTCATTTGGTTTGAACCGAGTTATTCATCCATTTCATTATTGTATCTATTTGAGTTGCATGGAAATAGGACTTTAGATCAGGGAAATTAAACCCTCCTTTTTCTCTGGTTTGAGTTAGTATACTAAGTTTTTTCCGTTTACTTTTGTAGTTCCAAATGAAATTTGAGAGCATTGTATTCCATTTTTTGAAGCTACGCTGTGGAATGGGAACTGGTAATGTTTGAAATAAAAACTGAAACTGTAGGAGGATCATCATTTTGACGCTTTCTACTCTACTCATTAAGGATTCAGGTGTTATCTTCCATCTATTAAGATCTTCTCGTATTTTATTTTCAAGGGCTTGATAATTGTCGGTGTATAATGTTGTTATATCTCCAGTGAGGTAGATTCCTAAATATTTGATTTTCTTTGCATCCCATTTCAACTTGTATTTTTCCTTAATTTCCGAATCTATCTGTTCTCCAATTGTTAATACTTCACACTTACTTTCATTTAGTTTATAACCAGAGTGTTTACTATATTCTGTAATTGCTTCCATTAGGCTTGGTAAGGATTGGGCTGGTGATGTTAAATAAACAACCACGTCATCTGCATATAATGCCAGTTTGTGCTGTTCCTCTTTTATCGTTATGCCTTTGATGGTATTATTTTTCCTTATACTTTCTGCTAGTCCTTCCATGCATATAGCAAATATAACTGCTGAGAGTGGGTCTCCTTGTCTTGTACCTTTATAGATTGGAAATCTTCTGGATATTGTGCCATTTACTTTTACTCTTGACACTGGATTTTTATACATTCCTTGAAGCCATTTATTAAAATTCTCATGAAATCCAAAGCTTCTTACAATTTCAAACATGAATGGCCATAGCACTCTGTCAAATGCTTTTTCTGCATCCAGTGTTAAGAGTAGAAGGTTTGCACCATTGTTTTGTGCGTAGTCCATTATATTTAACGTCCTCCTTATATTATCTGACAACAGCCTACCTGGTATAAAACCACATTGGTCGCTGTCTATTATATCTGGCACGATGTCCTTTAACCTATTGGCAATAATGGCTGTTACTATTTTATGGTCCGTATTCAGTAGTGATATTGGCCTGTAAGACGAACATTCAGTAGCGTCCTTACCTTCTTTATGTATAACCGTTATTATAGATGAGTTCCAAGTAGTTGCCCAATTTCCCGTTTGTAATACAAACTTATATGCTTGTAAAAGTAGTGGTATCAATTGTTTTTTCATCACCTGGTGTTTTCCCCATTTTAAGATTATTTATTTGATGTTGTATTTCATTTACTGTGATGTCCTTAATGAGCTGTTCATTTTTTGATCTTGTTACTTGCTTTAAGTTTAACTTATGTAAGAAATCTTTCATTAGTCCCAGGTCAATGTTTCCTGTGTTTTTATAAAGGTTCTCATAATATTTTACGAATTCTTCAGCTATTTTATCCTTTTCCGTTATTGTTCCAGAGCCTTCTACAGTCTTCAATTTCGAAATGTGTGCTTTTTTAGTCTGTGTCTTAAGTCGATATGCTAGGAGTTTTAAAGACTTAGGTCCTCCATCGTAATATTTCTGTTTGGTGTATGTCATTAATTTCTCCACTTCCTCTGTACGAATTTTATCCAACTCCTTATACTTCTTTTTTTATTCATTTTTTACTATTATTTCATTTGTATTTTTTAATTTGTCTTCCAAGTGTTGTATTTGTTGTTCAAGTATTTTCTGTTTTTGTTGTGTTTGTCTTTTCTTCCATGCGCAATATGATATTATCTGTCCTCGTAGTACCGCTTTAAGGCCCTCCCATATAATAGTTGGATTAGTATCTCCATTGTCATTTATCTCTACGTATTCTTTTATGGCTTTATTGATTTTTTCAACAAAGATCTTATCTTGGAGAAGTGAGTTGTTTAATCTCCATATTTTTTCTCCTTGCTTCATATCCAAATGTATAGTTATAGATAGCATAGCATGATCTGATAAATCCCTTGTGCCTATTGTACATGTTTCCATCCTCTCTACGTCTTTTTTAAACATGAAGAAATAATCCAGTCTATTGGAAGTTGGAAATCGTCCAGAATAATATGTATATGTTTTTTTAGTTGGATTTAGCATCCTCCATATGTCTACTAATCCAAATTCTGACATTGCACTTCTTAAAATTGATGATGTTTTATCAGCT
Organism: Nansenia antarctica; assembly: GCF_963989245.1. Classification (NCBI taxonomy): domain Eukaryota; kingdom Metazoa; phylum Chordata; class Actinopteri; order Argentiniformes; family Microstomatidae; genus Nansenia; species Nansenia antarctica. Next base: position 21,906,041 of record NC_137677.1, on the reverse strand, counting down.
CTGTGTGGTTTATTATTTGAGGAATCTAGCCTAGAATTTATTGTAAGATTCATATCTCCTCCCATTAGGGTGATTCCTTTACATTTTGTCATTAACATTTCGATTATTTCTGACATGAATTCTGGGCCTAATTCCGGTGGATAGTATACATTTAAAAATGAGACAGTAATTGACTCTATTTTACCAATTACTAAAACAAACCTGCCCTCTTTATCGTATATATGTTGTTCTTCTATAAATGGTATGTGTGGTTGTATAATTATAGCAACACCCCTCTTCTGTGTTCCATATGAACTGGAGTAAATTTGTCCCCTACTCAATTTGTCATGTTCTTTTTTTTTAAAATGGGTTTCTTGTAAAAAGAGGACATCTCCTCCAGCTCTCCTCAGCTGGAGGATAATCTTTTTCTTCTTAATTATGTTATTCAAGCCATTAACATTTAATGATATTATTTTCAACTTTTTCATATCTCTGTTTAAGGGCTTCATTTTAAATTAACATTGCGAGTATTTCATAAAGTAAGCATATTATCGGGACTAGGAAAACAGTAGGAGGGGGAAGGACAGTAATGAAAGGAGAAAGAGGGAAAGAGGAAGAGGAATAGAAACGAGAAGGCACAATATGAGCTGAAGAAAAAGAAAAAAAACTGGCAGAGCAAGACCTGTACCCCCCCCCCCCCTCCCGCACACACACACCCACACATACCCACATGCAGCCAGACACGCACGCACACGCACACACGCAGCCTCCCCACGCGCACACACACACACACACACACACACCCACACATACACCCACACACACACACACACCCACACACACACACACACACACCAGAGCAGCGAGTAGAAACAACAAATACACACACACACACACACCACAAGACAACACAAAAAGAACAACAACATCCTACATGGATAACCCATGCAATACTAGAAGGCGAGTCCCTAGAGAACTCCAAGGGGGCGGAATAAATTGATCATAAGAAAAATAAGTCCTTTACTTTAGGTAAACCAATACGGCCCGTTGATCTACACAGAGTAGAGAATACACAACCTTAGGCAGGGCCGTAATGAAAGATACTGGGAAAACAAAATTAGCAACAAAACAACCGTCAACAGCAACCACAAAAAACAGCAGTTTAAAGCCTATAGCCTACTTTCAAGCGCTGATCAACTAACATCATGATGAAATAATATAGATAAGTGACCATTTCAACAACAATGAAATAATATAAACTAACTTACCCAGCCTCAAAATGCATAGGTCTCGGAGATGAAAAACAAGAATATATATATAGGCTATAATATAACACGTTTAGGCTTAGAATGGAAGATGGGGCATGCCTATTACCCCCTGAGCAGGTTTTTAGCCTACTAAAATTAAACCTTTTTAGCAAAATCTATGTCAGGGTATCTACGTTTTAAATCCGTAGTAGCTTCTTCTAGGCTCTCGAACTTCAGGGCTTCATTGTCAGTCCAGACGCAGAGGGTCGCTGGGTCCCGGACTCTGGTCCTGATCCCCTTGTCATGGAGCTGCTGCCGAATCGGCCAGTAATGGTCTCGCTGCTTCCTCCGGCGGACCGACATGTCAACAGTGATGTTCAGCTTCACGCCTGGAAGACCCCTGGGCCTCAGCTCCTTGCATTTTCCAGCAGCTTCCAGGATGCAGAACTTCTCTGGAGATGGTGCAGTTTAAAAATCACCGTGCGGGGCCTGGTATGTTCCTCACCCAGGGCGCCGATTCTATGGGCGATTTCTATGTCCTCCTCCTGTAATGGAATGGTTAGAAGATCCGAGAGGGTCTTCGCCAGGTAAGCCGCCATGGTGTAGCCAGCCTCGCTCTTCTCAGGTAGGTGTAACAAGCGAAGATTATTCCTCCTGGATCGGTTCTCGAGAAAGTCAATCTCATTGATAGCATCCGCTAATTTCTTTTCCAGGGATTCAATTTTGGAACCTTGCACATCCAGCTTGTTGCTTTGTATGAGTATGTCGGCTTCGGTTTTATCCAGCCGGTTACCGATGGACGCCACTGATATGCTCAGATTGTCTATTTTGTTCGAAAGTGTGTCCAGTTTATCAATTTTTCTGGTGAGATTAGTGTTCGATGCCACGAGTGTATCCAGCGTTGCTTGTAGTTTCTCCATCTCCGGCATAGAGCGTGTCTTTGGTGGCATACAGGCGTGGTTAATTGTTTGTTTGTTTGTTTGTTCAATAGGCAACTCGCGAAAGTTTGCCTAAGTTTCCCAAATGACGGACAGAGTTATAATCAACTTAAATGCATAAAGAAAAGTTTGTTAAATCATATCAAGTTGATTTTGGGGTAAAATCAATTATTTCCCCCGAGAGAGTCGGACCCACACGTCTCACTCGCTGCTCGTCATGCGCACTTCGATCAGGCAGTTTATTACCGTCACCTTTCCCCTTAGTTTCAGTTTTCTCCTTCTCCATGAATTCAGTGTTTGTTTCACCTTGTTCAAAATCCCTGTCCATGTTACATCCCTTGCTTCTTTTTCATTCACACCCACATTCACTCCTAGCACTTTTATCATTCCTTTTGCCACTTTCAAAGGTATATCACATTCACTCATGTCTACACTCCCTACACACAGTATTTCTGACTTCTCTACATTCATTTTGGCCCCTGATGCTTTCCCATATACTTCTAATAACTTGACTACTCTCTTCACACTGTCTACATCCCTAACTGTTATGTTTGTGTCGTCTGCATACTGATGTATTAAACTCCTCCCACCCCCTGGAATATGTATACCCTGAATGTGTTTGTCTGATTTTAACAACGTCGCCAGTGGCTCTGCTGTAATGCTGTACAGCAGACTGGACAACGGACAACCCTGCCTAACTGATCTTTCTAAACTAAAACTATCGTCAAAACTCCACTACACTTTACCCTACTCTTTGCACAACTATACAGTAACCTAATCCACTGAACTATCCTCTCCCCAAAACCAAACTTCTCTAACGTCCTAAACATAAACTCATGCTCTACTCTATCAAAAGCTTTATTGAAATCTACACTCAACACTATCCCTCCCTCTTCCTTCATGTGTTTCACTGTATCTCTGACTGATCCTATTGTATCTGCTATATCTCTTCCTGGTATGCTATACGCTTGAGTCGATGACACTATGGACCCTACTACTGACTTAATCCTATTGGCTAAAATCTTCGCTAACACTTTGTAGTCTGTATTCAATAAACTGATCCCTCTGTAATTCCCTAACTGTAACTTACTACCCTTCTTGTATAATAAAGTAATTAACCCTGTTGCCATCGACTCACTAACCTTCTCTACCCTTTCCATTTCCTTATAAACCTTCAACAAAATCTTACTAAGCACTGCACTAAAACACTTGTAGAATTCACCTGGTAAGCCATCAGAGCCCGGGCTTTTGCCATTATTTGAGCTCTGAATGGCTAAGGTGACCTCCCCCTCTGATAAATCCCTATCACACCCTTCCCTGTCACTATCTGCTAACCTATGCTCAACTGTCCCTAAAACTTCTCCTACACTGTCATTGTCTACACTACCTTTTTTGAATAAATTCTCATAATACTCCTGCACTGTCTCTAAAACCCCTACATAGTCCTTCACTATCTCCCCTTTTTCATTCTCTATCTCTTCTATGTATGTTTTCCCCTGCTTCTGCTTCTCTAACCCTAAAAAGAACGCTGTGCATTTCTCCCCTTCTACTGTATACTGTGCCCTACTCCTAACTATAGCCCCTCTACACTTCTCCTTTTCATACGCTTCTAATTCCCCCCTAATCTCCATGTATTTCACTACGCTTCTATCTGGGTCCCTGTCTATTTCTTTTAGTTCCTCATCCATCCTCCCTCTCAATACACTTTCTTTTCTCTTTCTATCCTGACTTCGTTTTCTACAATAACTAATACTTAATTGCTTTACCTGTCTCTTAACACACTCCCACCATTCACACACATTCTCTTCATACATTCCACACTTCATTCGCTCACTATCACCATATCCCTATACTCATTCTCCCCTAATACCCTCGTGTTCAAACACCACCCCCCCCGCTTTCCCTGTGTGCCTACCCCCTAAGTGAAACGTGATTGCTGCGTGATCGCTGTACCCCGTGAATTTGTGTTGTATATCTCCTATTTCCTTTTCTATCCCCTGTGACACTAAACATAAATCTATTCTACTCTGCTTCAAAACCCCACTAACTACCTGTCTTCTCGAAAACTCTCTCTTACTTGTGTTCCTAACTCTCCATACATCTATTAAATGTCTCTGCTCTATCATTTCTAATAACCCTCTCCTAGCTGAATCTGTCTTAAAACTATCTACTCTATAAACATCCATCTTAGTGCAAAATACATTAAAATCACCCACCAAAATACAATTCCCTGTGCAGTGCAAGCCCAGTTCTACAAAAAAATCCCTCTTTTCAACCTCTCTATTTGGTGCATACACATTAATTAATCTAAACATTACATTATTTATATTAAATTCTATCCCTATTACCCTACCCTTCCCGTCATTCAGAACCTCTCTTACATTCTCTACCCTATTCTCTTTAATTAATATCGCTACCCCACATGATTTATTCGTCCCATTATTTGTAAACAGCATACCCCTCCATTTCCCCTTGATTTCTGTCATTTTGGTGTCTGTCCACTTTGTCTCCTGCAGTACCAGAACATCAGATGTGAAAGTCACCAGCACCTCCTCCAGCTTCTCCATGTTATTGAGCCCATTGATGTTTATGGAGGAAATCGTGACCATTGAAAACAAGTGTAGGAGGATAAATATGTTTACTGCCATTTTTTATTTCATTTCTTCTTTCCCTCCACGTACTGCTGCTTTGATTTGCGCTTTAGTTTCCCCGCTAAAAGCGCCCTCTTCCTCCCTCCCACTATCGTCAACAGCTCAGACTCGTCTTGCTCCCCGCACCCTTCGTCACTGTTTGTTAACATCTTTTCAGATGCTTTCGGGGGGGGGCTTACGGATACGGCCCCTCGCCATTCCGACTTGTTGTTCATGGGGGTTCCCTCCTTTGATTTGTTGCCTGCCTCTTGTGCTTCTTTCGGGCGCACGATTCTCGGGGGCAAAGGCTCTTGTTGGGAACCTCTCCCCCCGGTCGTCTGTGCGCTCCCTTGCAACTCCGATGCCTGGGTTACCCCCATAAAGCTGTCGAGGCTCGACCCCATGCCCCCCCCCTTCCCACTCTCTCCTGTCAGTCCCGACCACTCCGTGCTCTGAGTCTCTGACACAGTCTGAGCTGTCAACGATACTCCCTCCTCCATCCCCTCTTCCTCCTCTCCCTCGCTCTTCTCTTCCTCTTCTCCCTCGCTCTTCTCTTCCTCCTCTCCCTCGCTCTTCTCTCCCTCTTCTCCCTCTCCCTCTCCCTTCTCTTCCTCTCCCCCCTTTCCCCTTTTCCCTTCTTCCTCCCTCTCCCTACACTTGCATTGGGATTCCAGGTCCCCACACCCCCTGCACTTGTTTTCAAACGTCGCGCATTCCCTCGCATAATGCCCGCTGCGCCCACACCTTCTGCACTTGAACTCGGGACATTCTCGTAGGATGTGCCCTGGCTGCAGACACATCCTACACACCTTCACCTGTCTGTCATGAATCACCCGAAAAAAGTCAGACCCATTGTCCGTCTCGAACTTGGTCGAGTACGGCAGCGATTTCACAACATCATTACATTTTACTTTCACAAAACGTGTAACTTCACATATGCTGGTCCCCGGCCACATCCTCCTCTTTATCGGGGAGACCGCGTGTACCCCCAGTCTGTTAATTTCCTTAAAATGTCCCCGTCCTTTGTGTATACTGGCAGTCCAATGAATGACACCACCATTTCATCCCCGCATAGTTCCCTCGCCATGACCCTCGTCTCGTTAATCTTAAAGCCGTCGAGCAGCCTCTCTTTCCCCTTCGGATGGCTCATCGTGATCTCGTACTTGTTTAAACCAATATAGCGACATCCCACGACGAGCCCGCACACCTCCTTCGTCGCCCGTAGCAGCGCCATCATTGTTATCCTCTCCTCGCCGACCAGCTCCACCGCCACCGTCAGTTCTTTGCTATACGCTGGCACCTCTCGCTCCTCTCTCCTCTCTTTCTCTCGTTTCTCCTTCTCCGCTTGTGCCCTCGCTTCCGCCTCCTGTTTCTCCCTCGCGATTCTCTCTCTCTCCTTTCTTATTTCATCTCTCACTTTCTGTCTTTCCATCTCCTCTCTTTCTTTCTCTCCTTCTTTCGTCTTGCCTGTGTCCGTGTTATTCTCTGTGTCGTCTGTCGTTCCGCGTGCCTTTACCATTTTGAGCCGTCCGAGTGCAAAACAAAACGAAAAAACTAAAATATCCCCCCTAACAGCAAGCTGCTGGGGGAATAAACTCTCACACACTAACTCTCCTTTTAAATAAGAACGATATTCCATTTGTTCATTCGCTTCTTTAATGAAATAACTCTGCAAAATGACAATAATCAAACAAGTCCTGAGCAGGGCGAATGCAGGTGTACACATTATAACAGTAGTCTATCCAATTCCGTTTCCGGTGCGTGTACCTAAATATATGACCGTAGTGCAATATTCCCTATCTCCCCCCGAGCCTTTAACACGTAGGGATGCTCCGATTTATCGGCCACCGATTTAAATCGGCCGATTTCACTCCAAATGACTCGATCGGTGATCGGCAAAAATGGCCGATCGCAAAAAACGATCTTTTTTTTTTTTTTTTTTTTTTTTTTTTTCCTGGGGAAGACAGATAACTGAACAGAAAACATAGGAGGACGTAACAGTATGTAAACCATGAAGGCCACGTTTATGATGTCTTTTATACAGCCATATCGACTGACTTGGGCTTCAGGCCCTAACTGGGTGATAGGCCAGACCTTTACTATGCCATAAAAATGGGTCTGCGTTTGCTTGGTGCCTAATGGATCAAAACTTTTGTCTAAAAAGCAAAAAATACTTAGGCTATCCAGTCAGTTATGTATTTAAAAAAAAATCGGTATCGGTATCGGTATCGGTTGATCTTGAGGAAACAAATCGGTGATCGGTATCGGCCCCAAAAATCCAGATCGGAGCATCCCTATTAACACGACTACAATAAAGGCTGAAACAACAACAAGCCTATAAGAAGAGAATAACTCAAGTGTCCGTACAAAACACGAATCAACAAGCAAAGTGCACAACACAATACAACACCCATATAACCTAGCAATGTCAACCCATGGAAAAGTCTCTGTGCCAGGCAGGCACGCAGGTCGCCCTAGCGGACCGGCGTAGGCCTGACGGCGGCGGCGGCAGCGACGTGACCGGGACTGGCGGGGAAGAGACCACAGTGGCCCCAGGGGCCGGCAGCGACATCTGGGGGACGGCACACCCTGGCGAGTCTCGAGCTGGTGTCACAGGCGAGGCGGATGTGGGGTGTGTCCCACGCCGGGGAGAGCCCGCTGATGGCAGCGCCAGCGGCGGGGCGGACCCAGGCTCCGATACGGGTATTCCAGGGCCGCTTGTGGGGTCAGGCAGCCGCGGCGCACCAATAGGCGCCGGCCTGGCGATGCGGATCGCCAGATCATCATAGATCGATCGGGGCGGAAGCTGGTCATTGCGAACCGGGTAGAACTTGCGCAGGAATCTCCTGTTCCGAAGTGTGATCCTGCCCGAGCCGTCAATCTTGATCACGTATTGATCGTGCTGACGCACCTCCACGACGCAGCCCGTCCGGTCCCATTTGTTGGGGTGGGGTCCTGTCTGGTTCTGTACACGGACCAAATCCCCAACTACGAGCGGCGGAAGGCGTTTAGTGTGCTCCGCCCAGGTGCCCGCTGTGCGGATATGGCGTTTGCGGAGGGCCTCCTCCCTCGCTGTCAGTGTCTCACGCCAAGTTTCATGAGGCCTGTATTTTCCGGGGGCGATCGGGATGAAATCGCGTATCGGGCGGCCGAACACACACATCGCTGGGGAAATCTTGGTGTCCGGGTCAGGCGTGTTGCGGTACTGCAGTATCGCCCTCTGCACGGCATCAGTGTCGAGTTCACCCTTCGGGCCAGTGTTGTCAGTGATCAGCCGTTTCATCGTTTTCACTCCTATCTCTGCACGGCAGTTGCTGTGGGAGAAAGCCACTGATGAGAGGCGATGGTGGACCCCCCATCTGCGCAGGAAAGACCTGGTCTCGGCGGAGGTGAACTCAGGCCCCCCGTCTGATGAGAGCTCCTCAGGTGTCCCGTATGTCGCGAAGGCGCGACGTAAGTGGCTTATCAGGTCGAGAGCGCCACCCGATGACCTTGAGATGATCGGCCAGTTCGAGTAACGGTCCACCGTCACGAGGTAGTGTACACCTCTGTGCATGAAAAAGTCTGAGCACACCGCCTGGAAGGGGTAAACGGCCGGGATGGGCGGGGTCGGCGGTGCCCCAGGTTGTGAAGGCGCCATCCGGTGGCAGTGCTCGCAGTTGTTCCGAGCGGCGATGATGTCGGCTGACATGCCTGGCCAGAACACAGAGGACTCCGCGCGGGCGGTCATCATCGAGACGCCCTGGTGGGCAGCGTGTAGGGCACTCAGTACCTCAACGCGGAGTGAGGGCGGTATGACCACCCTGTCCTTGAACAAGACCACCCCGTCAGTGGATGTAATGTGGTCACGGTATTGGTGGAAGCCACGAATTGTCACAGGCATCCCGATCCTTGACTCGGGAAAGCCGTCCACCGCCATCTCCTCCAACGTACGCATATCGCTGTCACTGCTGGTGGCATCCCTGACGCGGTCCCATGTCACTGATCGCAATGACTCCAGCCCCGCGGCGCACCATGCCAGGTCACCATCCTCGATGTCGTCACTGTCCTCCGGCTCAGTTTGGCGTAGGAGAGACAGGATGTCAGTGTGCGTGCTGGGCGAGAGGTAGGTCACCGCGGCAGCGCTGTCGTCCGGAAGGTTCATGAGCGGTGGTCAAGAGGTGCCGACCGGCCTGCATGACATGGCATCCGCCGCCTTGTTCTTCATGCCCGGGACATGTACGATGCGGAAGCGATAACGCAGGGTCTTCTCCTTGAGGTTCCTGAGGCGGGGGTTGGGTACGTCGTCGAGTGCTCTGTCTGTAAGGAGTTTCAGCAGCGGCTTGTGGTCAACCGCTATGATCAAGTCCTTGCAGCCCAGCACAAAGTAGCGCGCCTTGTCCAAGGCGTCTGCGACTGCGAGGGCCTCACCCTCTACAGGTGCGTATCTGGATTCCGCTGCATGCGTGAACCTGCTGCCGACCAGGGTTATCTTCCATCCATCAGTGCAGCAGAAGGGCCTGACTGGCATGCACCGGCAGTGCTTCTGAAACAACCAGAACCCAATGCCCTCCTTCGACCAGTCTGTGGCGAGGCACGTCGGCTTGGCCTTATCAAAGATGCGGACACCACGCTCGATCTCCTGGACGATCGTGTCCTTCGACTCGCAGAATATGTCCTCCAACTCCGGGGACCATTCGAAGCGTGCCCCACTCTGCAGGAGCTTCCGGAACGGCTGCATACGTTCAGCCATACTGAAGGCGTAGGCCACTTGGTTGACCAGTCCAAACCATGACCTGATGTCAGTGATATTGCGTGGACGTGGGAAGTCGTGGATCGCCTCCAGATAGCGGCTGCATGGCCGTACGTCGTTCATGGTGATCGTGAAGCCTGCAAAGTCCACCGTGGATGCGCCGAAGACGAACTTCTCCGGGTTGAGGATGATTCCGTTCCGGCCGCATACATCCAGCCATTGTATTGCCTGGAAGTAACTCTCCTCGATCGTGTCAGCCCACAGCAGTGTGTCATCCACGCATTTGGTCTTGCTGCCGATGTCTGCAACCACTTCGTCGTACCTTCGTGAGTAACCGTCTCCCGACGCCATATACCCTTGCGGGGCTGAACGGTACCGGTAGCGCCCCCATGGAGTGATGAATGTCGTCTTGTGGCGGTCATCGTCGTGCAGTGGGACACTGTGATAACCGTTCCACGCGTCGAACACAGTCTTGCGTTTCCCGCTGGGTACACGTCTCGCCTGGTGGAAAGGGGACTGTGTGTGGTGGGTTTCGCGGAACGCATGCTTGTTGAGTGCTTGGAAGTCGACTGTGCGGCGTGGTTTGCCATTCTTCTTGGCACAGATCACCATGCGGTGACACCACGTCACCGGTGTACCGACGGGTACCTCCTCTAACACGCCAAGGCGAACGTCCTGGTCGAGGCCTGCCTTCACCTCATCCTGCCAGTGTATGGCCACGGGGATGGGGGTGTGATGGGCAACTGGTGTCGCATTCTCATCAAGCATGAGACGGAGCGGCGGGCCTGACATCCTTGGTAGGGGCTGGTGGGGGCACGTATTGAATGTGCTCTGGGCGTACGTTTTGAGTAAGTGCTCGCGTAGAGCTTCCCTGTTAGCTTCGGTCGCCGGCATGGGGAGCGTGGTTGATTTGGCTGGCGGCTCTGCACGCCGTGGGCAGTCACATAGTTCTGAGGCCGCCAGATTCACCTCCCCAAGTGTTGGGAACCTGTCCGAGATCATGCCCAGATCCACGCAGGCTGAGCGGGAGAGGAATATGCGGTCTGAAGTGTCCGTCACGTATGCAATTTGGCGTGTCTCCAACCTCCGAGCGTCGTTGCTGTCACCGGCGAACCTGACCACCGCGGCACCAAGAATTCGAATTCCCTCGTTGTTCGCCGCCCTCATGGTCATGGATACGGGAATGAGGTCCTCCGTACTCAACCCCATGTGTTGGGCGACCTTGATACCGATCAGGCAGCTCTGGCAGCCCGTGTCGGCCATGGCAGGCAGGGTCACTGCGCGGGTGCGTTTCAGGAGGTCAAATCCCAGTGCTCTGTAATCCTCACGTTCGACAGTGAGGGAGAGGTTGATGTAAGGCTGCGGGTTGGATGTACGCTTCATCCACTTGTCACACATATCGTCGTATAGGTGGTGAGCGAGGGGAAGTGTGTGTAGCTTGTCATCCGCGCTGGCCACGGTGAGCGTGCACAGCTCGACGAAGGCTGCCGCCTGCTCGTCGCCCACCACATCTGTCTTCTCAGGTGGGGGTTTGGCCGGCCGGCTACCCAGGCAGACCTTCTCAAGGTGATTTTGGCGGCTACATTTCCGGCATGTCTTGCCATAGCCGGGGCACTCGTCACGTCTGGTGCGCCATATGGGCGTTTTTCCGTGGCCCATCTCGCCGCAGTAAACGCATGCTCCGTCAGGCTTGGCCTTCGGTGTCTCCCACCTGGCGGCCCCTTTGGTGCGAAGGTCCTGCTGTTTCCCTCGCCTATATGAACTACTGATCATGTCTGTGCTCTGAGGGTCGAGTAGGCGCGATGCTGAGCGTTTCCCGGACTCCTTGGCTTCGATATACTCTATCATGTCCTTTAATGGCATGTCCTGGTTCTTTTCGCCAAGCAGGTCGAGCTGTATTTCTTGGTCCGCGATGCCGCGGGCGATCACGTCACGTAATATTTCCTCTGTGAAGTTATTGATTTGATCACACCCCGCCTTAGTGCAGTCCATCTCATATTTGCAAGTGTCTGCCTGCCCCTTCAAGCGGGCGTGGAATGATCGGATGGGCTCCTCATGTCCCTGTCGCATGTTAGATAGGGCCACCCGAGCCACCATGGTGTTTTCCGCACGGACGGCGAGCGCCTTCATGGCCGCGAGGACCTCTCTCTCATCGCTGTCTACCAGGCTTCTGCCTGCAGCGCGAGTGAGGTCTTTCCTCAGATCCTCCTCGCAGCACTCTAGGAGCTGTGTGACGATGTCGGGTCCGACCAGCTTAGTGCCCCTCTTGTATTCACCCCAGCGGGTTACGAAGTATGACCAAGTCTCTGCCGTCCCGGCCAGTGCTATAGAGGGGCGCCTGAGTTTCTCCATTTTACTGTTGCTCGGCGCTCTGGGGACTGCAGTGTGTGTTGTTGCATGTATGTTCAGCATGGCCACTACCACTGCTGCCTCTTCATGTCTGGCTACATAGTCACAGCCCTCGATCGGGCAATCCACTATTACAGGTGCCATTAGTACAGCTACTCCCCAAAAAAATATTCTGTTAATTACCAGTTATATTCTTTGACGACATGTCCGTATTCAGATTCCCGGGTGGCGTTATTTGCCGATGTCCGTGTGAGTCGTTCGCGGATACATGCGTCTTCTTTGTTTGTTTGTCTGCTTGACTGCATCACGTTGTTTGATTATAAATAAGAACGATATTCCATTTGTTCATTCGCTTCTTTAATGAAATAACTCTGCAAAATGACAATAATCAAACAAGTCCTGAGCAGGGCGAATGCAGGTGTACACATTATAACAGTAGTCTATCCAATTCCGTTTCCGGTGCGTGCACCTAAATATATGACCGTAGTGCAATATTCCCTACCTTTCACTCACTCAATCTACGCAAATCTTCAAACACTTAAACTCTCATGCACACAAACAAAAACCAAGAGCTCACGCTGCTTTCCAAACTTTTTACGACAGGTCGTATTTTTTTATTTTTTATCTTTTATTATCAAAAATACATTTCACAGATAATTTGTTCAGTTGGTTATTTACATTATTCACAAAACACATACAGATACGATACGTAAAATAACACAGTGAGACATGACAGACAGCACAACACAGAATGTGGGACAGACATAGAATAGACAAAGGACGACAACAAAAAAGACCAAGTAGCATACCAGGTCTTATCTATGCCTGGCAGCCCTTGGTCAAATCAGAAAAATCATAACGTCAAACATAACAAATAAACCATACGCAAAATAATCCAAACAAAGAGACAAAAAAAATGCTACAACAAATATAGAAATGATAAAACAGTAAAAAATGATGAAGCAAAGGACATATGACACATAAAAAACGGGTGATTCATGACAGACAAAAAGTGGGACAGACACAACCCTAACCCTAACCCTAACCCTAAACCTAAACCAGAATAGACAAACCAACATAGGACCAAGTAGCATACCAGGTCTTATCTATGCCTGGCAGCCCTTGGTCAACTCAGAAAAAACATAAAACAAACATAAACACTGACTCAAAACCAAACACAGATACTAATCTTCTATATTAAAACCTAACATCCCTGATCCTGTAATAGTCACCAAAGTGCTATTATTGACAAAGTGTTTACCAAAATCTGCTTTCCCCAGTGTGTGCACTAACCTAACATCCTTTTTGAATAGTGACACAAACAACTCCCACACCCTGGTAACTTTCCCCTCATAATGTGCTACATTCCTCCTACATACAATTGCATACCTTACGTGACTCAACAAAAAATTAACCAAATCTACATTCACTTCTTTCTTTTTTCCCACCACCCCAAACAATAACAATTCCTTCCATTCAATCTCATTCCTGACGGTAACCCCACAGTGTACACTTAACAACCCCTTTACTTTCACAAATAAGACAGACAAACTTGGACATTCAACAAAAAAGTGGTCAAAGTTTTCATCCCTCCCTTTACATACATCACATACCCTACCTACATTCCTATCCATTTGGTGCAAAACGACATTTGTGTAAACCCTATTGTGCCTAATCTTAAAATCATTGTGCTCACATTCTACGCTATTATATTTCACACCCAGATTTGCCCATACCTTTCCCACATCAATACCTTCAAAAACCCTTTCCCACACCTTCTCTGACGCTGGCCTCACCAACCCATCACCCAGTAAATCCATGTATATCCCTTTCGTTTTCACATCCTCAAACTTGACCTCTAAACCTTTCCTTTCTACCCTTAATTCTACCATCTTTTTTTCCTCACCTGCCTCTCCCTGTCCTAACATTAACGTTTTCCATTCCCTACTTATACTGTCCCTAATTCTATTATACACTCCTGCAATCCCACCTTTTCTTATATCCCTATTCACTGCCCTTATTCCCTGCACTATCTCCTGCTCTGTTTTGAAATTGTTCTCTGACACTATATGTTTTATCTGTCTAAACCCTGCCTGTTCAAAATGCTTACTAACTATCATCTTGCTATTGTACTTTATCTTGGGGTTGAAAAAGATGGGCTGATTTAAAACCTCATCTTTCCCTACACACTTGTACCTTACCTGCTCTAAATATTTCCCCCATGCCTCAAACACCTCTCTATAAAACAGTGACATTCCCTCGTACCGTGGTTTATTAAAAACCATTAAAAGACCATTCACACCACACCCTCCATATCTGTGCAAATAATCCTCAAAGAAACCCATCCAACAATATTCATCCCTACCATACAAAAACTTTTTCACAATTTTGACCCTAAGTGCCCTTTTCTTCACTTCTATATCTATCAATTTTAACCCCCCATTCTTATAACTATTTATTAACACCCCGTGCCTAATTAGTGCCTGCTTGCTATCCCACAAAAAACTATTTATCACCCCATTCAATTCTTTCGTGACCCACAAAGGTAAATCTAGTGCACTCAACACATGATTCACCTTTGATAGGATCAGGCAGTTTATTACCGTCACCTTTCCCCTTAGTTTCAGTTTTCTCCTTCTCCATGAATTCAGTGTTTGTTTCACCCTGTTCAAAATCCCTGTCCATGTTACATCCCTTGTTTTTTTTTCATTCACACCCACATTCACTCCTAGCACTTTTATCATTCCTTTTGCCACTTTCAAAGGTATATCACATTCACTCATGTCTACACTCCCTACACACAGTATTTCTGACTTCTCTACATTCATTTTGGCCCCTGATGCTTTCCCATATACTTCTAATAACTTGACTACTCTCTTCACACTGTCTACATCCCTAACTGTTATGTTTGTGTCGTCTGCATACTGATGTATTAAACTCCTCCCACCCCCTGGAATATGTATACCCTGAATGTGTTTGTCTGATTTTAACAACGTCGCCAGTGGCTCTGCTGTAATGCTATACAGCAGACTGGACAACGGACAACCCTGCCTAACTGATCTTTCTAAACTAAAACTATCTGTCAAAACTCCCCTACACTTTACCCTACTCTTTGCACAACTATACAGTAACCTAATCCACTGAATTATCCTCTTCCCAAAACCAAACTTCTCTAACGTCCTAAACATAAACTCGTGCTCTACTCTATCAAAAGCCTTATTGAAATCTACACTCAACACTATCCCTCCCTCTTCCTTCATGTGTTTCACTGTATCTCTGACTGATCCTATTGTATCCGCTATATCTCTTCCTGGTATGCTATACGCTTGAGTCGATGATACTATGGACCCTACTACTAACTTAATCCTATTGGCTAAAATCTTCGCTAACACTTTGTAGTCTGTATTCAATAAACTAATCCCTCTGTAATTCCCTAACTGTAACTTACTACCCTTCTTGTATAATAAAGTAATTAACCCTGTTGCCATCGACTCACTAACCTTCTCTACCCTTTCCATTTCCTTATAAACCTTCAACAAAATCTTACTAAGCACTGCACTAAAACACTTGTAGAATTCACCTGGTAAGCCATCAGAGCCCGGGCTTTTGCCATTATTTGAGCTCTGAATGGCTAAGGTGACCTCCCCCTCTGATAAATCCCTATCACACCCTTCCCTGTCACTATCTGCTAACCTATGCTCAACTGTCCCTAAAACTTCTCCTACACTGTCATTGTCTACACTACCTTTTTTGAATAAATTCTCATAATACTCCTGCACTGTCTCTAAAACCCCTACATAGTCCTTCACTATCTCCCCTTTTTCATTCTCTATCTCTTCTATGTATGTTTTCCCCTGCTTCTGCTTCTCTAACCCTAAAAAGAACGCTGTGCATTTCTCCCCTTCTACTGTATACTGTGCCCTACTCCTAACTATAGCCCCTCTACACTTCTCCTTTTCATACGCTTCTAATTCTCCCCTAATCTCCATGTATTTCACTACGCTTCTATCTGGGTCCCTGTCTATTTCTTTTAGTTCCTCATCCATCCTCCCTCTCAATACACTTTCTTTTCTCTTTCTATCCTGACTTCGTTTTCTGCAATAACTAATACTTAATTGTTTTACCTGTCTCTTAACACACTCCCACCATTCACACACATTCTCTTCATACATTCCACACTTCATTCGCTCACTATCACCATATCCCTATACTCATTCTCCCCTAATACCCTCGTGTTCAAACACCACACACCCCCCCCTTTCCCTGTGTGCCTACCCCCTAAGTGAAACGTGATTGCTGCGTGATCGCTGTACCCCGTGAATTTGTGTTGTATATCTCCTATTTCCTTTTCTATCCCCTGTGATACTAAACATAAATCTATTCTACTCTGCTTCAAAACCCCACTAACTACCTGTCTTCTTGAAAACTCTCTCTTACTTGTGTTCCTAACTCTCCATACATCTATTAAATTTCTCTGCTCTATCATTTCTAATAACCCTCTCCTAGCTGAATCTGTCTTAAAACTATCTACTCTATAAACATCCATCTTAGTGCAAAATACATTAAAATCACCCACCAAAATACAATTCCCTGTGCAGTGCAAGCTCAGTTCTACAAAAAAATCCCTCTTTTCAACCTCTCTATTTGGTGCATACACATTAATTAATCTAAACATTACATTATTTATATTAAATTCTATCCCTATTACCCTGCCCTTCCCGTCATTCAAAACCTCTCTTACATTCTCTACCCTATTCTCTTTAATTAATATCGCTACCCCACATGATTTATTCGTCCCATTATTTGTAAACAGCATACCCCTCCATTTCCCCTTGATTTCTGTCATTTTGGTGTCTGTCCACTTTGTCTCCTGCAGTACCAGAACATCAGATGTGAAAGTCACCAGCACCTCCTCTAGCTTCTCCATGTTATTGAGCCCATTGATGTTTATGGAGGAAATCGTGACCATTGAAAACAAGTGTAGGAGGATAAATATGTTTACTGCCATTTTTTATTTCATTTCTTCTTTCCCTCCATGTACTGCAGCTTTGATTTGCGCTTTAGTTTCCCCGCTAAAAGCGCCCTCTTCCTCCCTCCCACTATCGTCAACAGCTCAGACTCGTCTTGCTCCCCGCACCCCTCGTCACTGTTTGTTAACATCTTTTCAGATGCTTTCGGGGGGGGGCTTACGGATACGGCCTCTCGCCCTTCCGACTCGTTGTTCATGGGGGTTCCCTCCTTCGATTTGTTGCCTGCCTCTTTTGCTTCTTTCGGGCGCACGACTCTCGGGGGCAAAGGCTCTTGTTGGGAACCTCTCCCCCCGGTCGTCTGTGCGCTCCCTTGCAACTCCGATGCCTGGGTTACCCCCATAAAACTGTCGAGGCTCGACCCCATGCCCCCCCTCTTCCCGCTCTCTCCTGTCAGTCTCGACCACTCCGTTCTCTGAGTCTCTGGCACAGTCTGAGCTGTCAACGATACTCCCTCCTCCATCCCCTCTTCCTCCTCTCCCTCGCTCTTCTCTTCCTCTTCTCCCTCGCTCTTCTCTTCCTCCTCTCCCTCGCTCTTCTCTCCCTCTTCTCCTTCTCCCTTCTCTCCCTCTCCCTTCTCTTCCTCTCCCCCCTTTCCCCCCTTCCCTTCTTCCTCCCTCTGTCTAAAAACAGTGGATGGACTCATCACTACTTCTTCCTCCCTACACTTGCATTGGGATTCCAGGTCCCCACACCCCCTGCACTTGTTTTCAAACGTCGCGCATTCCCTCGCATAATGCCCGCTGCGCCCACACCTTCTGCACTTGAACTCGGGACATTCTCGTAGGATGTGCCCTGGCTGCAGACACATCCTACACACCTTCACCTGTCTGTCATGAATCACCCGAAAAAAGTCAGACCCATTGTCCGTCTCGAACTTGGTCGAGTACGGCAGCGATTTCACAACATCATTGAATTTTACTTTAACAAAACGTGTACCTTCACATATGCTGGTCCCCGGCCACATCCTCCTCTTTATCGGGGAGACAGCGTGTACCCCCCAGTCTGTTAGTTTCCTTAAAATGTCTCCGTCCTTCGTGTATACTGGCAGTCCAATGAATGACACCACCATTTCATCCCCACATAGTTCCCTCGCCATGACCCTCGTCTCGTTAATTTTAAATCCGTCGAGCAGCCTCTCCTTCCCCTTCGGATGGCTCATCGTGATCTCGTATCTGTTTAAACCAATATATCGACATCCCACGACGAGCCCGCACACCTCCTTCGTCGCCCGTAGCAGTGCCATCATTGTGATCCTCTCCTCTCCGACCAGTTCCACCGCTACCGTCAGTTCTTTGCTGTATGCTGGGACCTCTCGCTCCGCTTGTGCTCTCGCTTCCGCCTCCTGTTTCTCCCTCGCGATTCTCTCTTTCTCCTTTCTTATATACCCTTCAATTTCCTCTCTTACTTTCTGTCTCTCCATCTCTTCTCTTTCGCTCTCTCCTTCTTTCTCTCCTTCTTTCGTATTGCCTGTGTCCGTGTCATTCTCCGTGTCGTCTGTCATTCCGCGTGTCTTCACCATTTTTGAGCCGTCCGTGTACAAACAAAACGAAAAAACAAAAATATCCCCCCTAACAGCAAGCTGCTGGGGGAATAAACTCTTACACACTGACTCTCCTTTCACTCACACAAACTACGCAAATATTCAAACACTAAACTCTCATGCACACAAAACAAATTCCAAACGCTCTCGCTGCTAAACCGCACTTTTTACGACAGGTCGTATTCAGACTGGTATGGCCGTAAGCAAAGTTTTCTGTGCTCCAAGTCGTATATAAGTTCGGTGCCAGTCAGAACGGACACAGACACACACACACACACACACACACACACACACACACACACACACACACAGGGGTGGAAGTGGTTTGAGTTTCTTACAGGAACTATAGGCTACTACCCCAACCTTCATCGTTTCATATAGTTCTCCTCCTGCCCCCAGCTTCATGCATCCCTGAACACACACATTGTGGTGTTGGTGTCGAAATTAGAAACACTTTAGGGCTGCCAAGTTTCACCGAAAGTTTGGAGTGAGAGTTTTTGGTGGTGGAGCTGTGCACGTTTTGGTAGCGGCGGCCCCTCTCTCCCACACAATTATTTGTGCTAGTTTCCTGCAATTTTAAACCAGCACAAGAAATGAAAATAATTGGAACATTTGATAAAACAAGAGAAATTCAGATAATATATCTTAAGTCTTAATAAACAAATACAGTAGCCTACAGAGTCTAAAACAAAATTGGGCCTCATCAAGTGAACTCAGCCCCTTGGTCAGCAGCAGAAAGACCCTTGGTCATCATCTTATATACAGTGTATTGCTCATAGATGGCTATCATGTTATACAGTACATACCAGGGTTCAATCAAGCCTTGGAGGTTGATGTTGTGCGCGCGCAGTGCGCCCACATTTTCTTTGAGGGACCCCCAATTGTTGTATTTGTATTGTAAATTGTAATTATTATTAATAATAATAATAATAATACGATGCGATTTGAAAGTACCAGTAGGCTACCAGATACGTATGCACATATTTTGCTACCAGGGTTGCCAGATGGAATTGACAATTTCCAGCCCAACCAGTCTAAAAGCTGCCGAATCCACCCGTCCAGTGTGACCAAAAGTAGCCCAATCTGGCAACACGGCTTGCTTATGGAAGCATATAGTGGACTAAATTCAAATGTTAATGCAATTTGAGATTGCATTTGCATGTTCCACTTTTGCATGCATTCTTTCAGACAATATTCAAATTCAAATGCAATTCTAATGAGCGGATGTGTTTCCTAGAACATATAAATGCAATTGCTAATCACATTATTGCATTACAATTTGAATATTGACTCAAATAACGCAGGCAAAAGTGGCAAATGAATATGCTATTTTGTGATTGCATAGTCATTTCACATTAGAATGACAATTTGAATTTTGGCAGCTACAAAGCGGATGTGTTTACTAGAACATGTAAATGCAATTGCGTATCACATTATTGCATTACAATTTGAATATTGACTCAAATAACGCAGACAAAAGTGGCAAATTAATATGCTATTTTGGGATTGCATAGTAATTTTCACATTAGAATGAACTTTTGAATTGTGTCAGCTACAAAGCAGCGCATGACTTTGAAAATTAAATGTCAAATGGCTTTGCATTATCATTTTAATATTGACAGCGAATGTACATGAAAATGAAAATGAAAATCATTAGAATTGCATTTGAATTTGAATATTGTCTGAAAGAATGCATGCAAAAGTGGAACATGCAAATGCAATCTCAAATTGCATTAACATTTGAATAAAGTCCACTATATGCTTCCATACGGCGCGACTGTAATCCCGGTCGGACTGTCTCAGTGCCCAGTGCTGCCCACCCAACCACGTCGCGTCGCGTCTACTGTAAAGCGGGTTAACATGTCCTTTCCAAAGGTATTAAAATAGACGCAAGGAAACATAACGTCAACCATGTGTTTCCTTGTTGGAAATTATGGATCGTGAATCGTGATTGCTTCTGCACTCTGCAGCAATCGGATTTTGATTGACAGGCAGCTGCATCTCTTCCCCCAACGGCGTTCCGGCACAGAAAGTCTTGCCGGAACGCAGCACCGGACCGTTCCGGCCCACTTTCACCTATGCACACACACCGTGAGTGAACTTAGTTCTAACTACAAGGTGGATAGGTGTTCCTAGTGAATCAGAGACTATAGTTGACTACCCTCTGCCAATGATTCCAAATTGATTGGAAACATATGCTATGGCCAACATGAAGCTGCCTTCATAGTTTGTAAAGCAGTGTAATAACCATGATTTTCTTCCACTTGTTAAAAGGGTGGCATAGTGCACTCTACTGGTGGAGGTTGAGAAAAGCTTACGGCACCGGGTATTCCCAGGCGGTCTCCCATCCAAGTACTAACCCGGCCCGACCCTGCTTAGCTTCCGAGATCGGGCGTGTTTTTATTTTTTTTATCTTTTATTATCAAAAATACATTTCACAGATAATTTGTTCAGTTGGTTATTTACATTATTCACAAAACACATACAGATACGATACGTAAATAACACAGTGAGACATGACAGACAGCACAAAACAGAATGTGGGACAGACATAGAATAGACAAAAGACGACAACAAAAAAGACCAAGTAGCATACCAGGTCTTATCTATGCCTGGCAGCCCTTGGTCAAATCAGAAAAATCATAACGTCAACATAACAAATAAACCATACGCAAAATAATCCAAACAAAAAAGACAATAAAGAATGATAAAGCAAAGGATATGACACATAAAAAACGGGTGATTCATGACAGACAGCGCAAAAAGTGGGACAGACACAACCCTAACCCTAACCCTAAACCCTAAACCCAGGGGAGGCTGGTTCATTAGGGGCAATTGGACAATGCCCCACCAAAGGGAGAAGAGAGAGATTTTTTTCTATGACTTCTAGACAGTGTTGCTTCTGAATATCATAGTCCAATCAGCTAGTGTTCTGTGGAGATTGCTTCTCGGCCTTTTGGCTAAGAACAAACTCTGGTTTCTCTTCAAAAAAACGCACAAGCCTTTCGCCTTTTACTAAAGACTTCTATTAAAGCTAGTCTTCGGTGGGGTGTGGGTTTTTGTGTTTTTTTGAGAAATCTAGGTTTTTTCCTTTTTCCTCACTAGGCTCTATGCCCCTCCTTTTTTTCTATTCTTGGTCGGGGAGCACGTCTTCTCAGTAGGTGGCTTGACCGCTGCTGGGAAGTGGCTCCCCCGACCCACCCCCCCTCTTTGAGCGGAACAGGCCGGGATCCGAGAGGAGCTGCCGGAGAACCGGACTCTTCCAGTAGGTGGCCTGTCCACCACTGGATCAGTTCGGCCGCTGGGCAGTCCCCCTCTTTGAGCGGAACAGGCCGGGATCCGAGAGGAGCTGCCGGAGAACTGGACTCTTCCAGTAGGTGGCCTGCTCACCACTGGATCAGTTCGGCCGCTGGGCAGTCCCCCTCTCTGAGCGGAACAGGCCGGACCCCGCGACGGACTGGAGACCAGAGCAGAGAGACCAACCGTGCCGTGCAGAGCCAGCAGAGGACCCGCAACCACCACCCCAGAGCCAGGAGGAGGGAGAGCGATAACACCTACACCTGGAGTGAGCTGGACACAGGGAAGTGCCATAGAAGACCTCAGGTCTCTGGCCACCTTGTGCCCCTGCTTGCTCTCAGGTGTCCTTCCTTCCCCTCTGCAGAGCCGGATACCTGACCAGTCAACCAGAGCCAGGACCCAGACCAACACAGAGAACCATCGTCTGAGGACAGTTGGAGTCCTGAGAGGCCTACACAACTCCTTGTAAAGGAAAGTACCACACAGTGGAACCCCCCCCCCCCTTAAAACAACCCTGTCACCAACCCCTATCACTCACTTCCCTGAAGGCACCCTATCTACCCTACCCTCTGCTACCCCCCCCCCCCCACACAAGACCCAAGATGTACTCAAGACAAGGAGTTAGAAGACACAATGTAGTGAGAATGACATATGTTAGAGGAGAAGAGGAGACACCTATGCAGAGACTGGATTTTAGCAGAGCAGTCTTACAGAAAGGCCTAGGATTTTCACCAAATGACTTGAACTGTCTTTTTAAACTGCCTGGAATGCGTGACATTTTTTAAATCAGCTTTAAGAACCCAGACCTGCTGGTAGAATTTTGGCAAAAGAAAAGAGACACAGAGAGATACAGACTTATTTTTGGAAAATTTCACACAGAGCCAATCACTGAAGAAGACAAAAAATCTGTAACAGTAATTTTTTACAATGAGACAGTTTCAGACGAAGACATCATCACCTGGCTTGGAAGGCACGCCGACATAGAATCCACGGCACAGTGGCAACGTGATGCTGATGGGGTATGGACCGGAGCAAGGAAGTGGAACATCGGGCTACGCCGAGGTCGGAACGGGGAGCTCCAACACCTGCCAAACTCCATCCTACTCGGAAACAACAGAGGTCAGCTGTTCTACTACGGAATGCCAAAGGTATGTAGGAATTGTGGGGAAATGGGTCACCTGGCAGCAAAATGCACAGTCATCAGATGCAGGAATTGTGGTGAAGCACATGAAACCAGGCAATGTATGAAAGAACGCAAATGCAATTTATGTAATGAAGATGGACATGTGTTCAAAAACTGCCCCGAATCCTACGCTAATAGAACAAGGTATAATAAAAACGAGAAAAGACAGGAACCACCCCCAACCACAGAAAGAACACAAACACCTACTGGTCCAAGCCAACAAGGCCCAAACCCTGACCCAAACCCTGGCCCAACCACAGAAAGAACTCAAACACCTACCGGTCCAAACCAACATGGCCCAACCCCTGACCCAAACCCTGACCCTAACACAGCGACAACAGAAAAGACACAGGAGACACAAATATGGCAAGAACAACTAACAGAGGACGCCATAGAGCTACTAGAGAGCTTGGGATCACCAGTGTCCCCCCTGCAAACCACAATTACCATCCCAGGGGACGCTTTCGCCCAGTCACTATTTTCTGAAATGGAGGAGGAGAGCAGTCAGATCAGAGAGGGAGTTGACCAGGCCGGGCTGACTGCAGTGCCACCAACGCCACCACCACTGGGGGGTGCTGATGAGACGCACAGACGGGCCAGGCTGACTGCAGTACCGCCACCAAGAAAAACAATCAAAAGTGAATCAGAAGAGGTACCTATCGCGGCAAACCCAATCATGGTGGTGGAAGAAGAGAAGGAACACAGTAGTCAGGACGATGAGTCGGAGGAGGAGGAGGAACCAGAGGAGGAACCAGGACAAGAGCCGGGACCCACAGAGACACAAGAAAACAGTGGAGGACGTCTGGAGAAACGCTCTAAAAGAAAATTACCACCCACAACCACCAGAAGCAAGAAACCAAACAAAAACACATCCCCAGACCCAAAACAACCCCAGATGGCTAAACCCATACCCAACAAATCACCTACCACCCTACCACCCTGGCCCCCACTTGTAAAACCACACGTCGTAGCAGCACAGCAACCCATTTACCCAGGCCATCAGAGACAAGCCAAGCTGCCTGCCAAGCAGCCCAGACCAGAAAAAACTAAGGGAAGCAAAGAAAGATATAAACCAATGAACAACGACGAGTGCAGCTAACCACCTCCCCGGTCAACAGCAAACACCCACATGGACAGTAAAGTGCTAAAACTCATTCTCATCACCATCATGACAATCAGGATTACTACAATTAACGTCAGGAGCATCTTGTGGGAAAAGAAAAGAGGAGTAGTTTTTTCCCACTTGGCATCACTCAACACAGACATAATATGTCTTCAAGAATGTAACATCCCATACCGAAAAAACTATGAAGACCTCCAAAAAGAATGGGGACTTGGAGACTCCATATGGTCTGGCTCAAATACGTCCAGGGCAGATGGAGTCGCCATACTGAGCAAAAACCCAACAATCCAACTACTACAGCCAAAAATAATACAAGCAGGACGGCTAATAACAACAGTTGCAAAACATGGGAAAAACACAACAAAAATAATAAATGTATATGCACCAACTAATCAAAATGAAAGAACACAGTTTTTTGAAAAGTTGTACCCTGCACTTCTGGGAAACATACCCACCATCATGATAGGTGACTTTAATTGTGCAAGAAGGGAAATGGACAGAAGCCGCCCAAGAAATGACGCATCAAGCCGAAAACTGAACAAACTAGTCACAGACCTTTCCCTCCAAGACATAGGAAAAGACCTGACACCACACCACACTTGGACAAGTGCAGATGGAAGGTCTTTTTCAAGAATAGATATGATCCTCATAGACCCAAACCTCACGACAACAAACACACACTCTGCACCAGTACTCTACTCAGACCACAGGCAAATAACAACAACAATAACACAACCAGCAACAAACCAAGAAGAAAAAGGCCCAGGGGTGTGGAAGCTGAATACAACGCTCCTCAAGAACACCAAAACCAGAGAAGCCCTGACCAACAGACTAACAGAGTGGGCCACCCTCATAGACCTATACCCATCACCAGTAGATTGGTGGGAAAACATTAAAGACAGAGCAAAAAACTACCTGAAAGCGGCAAGCAAAAAACAGGCAAGAGACACAAGGGAGAAGACGAAAAGACTGGACCAAACACTGCAACGGCTGTCAAACCTACAATTGGAAGGCTTTAATCTCACCCAGGAGATAAAAGAAACAAAACTCAAACTAGAAAACCTTTACCAAGAAGAACAGAGAAAGATACAGGTGAAAAGCAGAATCAAACATCTAGAACAAAATGAAAAATGCACACCTTATTTCTTCCAGAAGATAAAAAAGAAAAAACACATGATGGACTCCATCAAAGACAAAAAAGGAACAAAACAAAACGACCCACAACAAATTAGAAACATAGTAACAGAATTCTATACAGAATTATACACTGAAAAAGACACAAACAGAGAGCTGATAAAAGAGCTGCTTCGGGACACGGAGAGAGTGGCTGGAGAAGTAATAGAAGGGGAAGAGTTGCCCATTACAACAGAGGAAATCAAAAAAGCAATAGACAGCCTAACTGAAGGCAAAACCCCAGGTCAAGATGGACTTCCTGTTGAGTTTTACAAAGCCTTCTGGGATCCAATAAAAGATGGCATGACAAAAGTCTTTAATTACATGTATAACACAAGAGAGATGTGCCCAACCATGACAAAAGGAATCATAACACTACTATACAAGAAAGGAGACCCAGAAGACCTTCAAAATTGGCGCCCCATAACTTTACTCTGCACCGACTACAAAATTCTCACCAAAATACTCATGTACAGACTACAAAAAGAAATACCAGAGGTTATTGAGCAAGATCAAACCTGTGGAGCACCAGGACGCTCCACAACAGACAATCACACCATCATCAGGGACATCTTCTCCCATGCAGAAGAAAGGTCAATCCCATTCTGTATTTTCAATTTAGACCAGGAGAAAGCCTTCGACAGGGTCAATCATGCTTACCTACTAGAAGTATTAAAAACAGCAAACATCAACAAAACAATACAGAACTGGGTAAAAATAATTTACAATAATATCACGAGCACAGTATTGGTCAATGGCACACAAACAAATGAAATAAAAGTAAAATCTGGAGTTAGACAGGGATGCCCTTTGTCAGCCATCCTCTACACCCTTGCAATAGAGCCATTACTCAACAACATCCGGAAAAACAAGAACATAGAAGGCTATACATTACCAGGCTCAAACAACAAACAGATAAAGACACAAGCATATATGGACGACGTCACACTCATCTGTACAACTGTCCAATCTGCCAAACACATAGAAAAAACTTTGGACATATACTGCAAAGCAACAGGAGCAGTCATCAATAAAAAGAAAAGTGAAATATATACGTCTAGAAACTGGCCAAAACACTCGGACATACAAAGCATTTTTCCAGTAAGAACAAAAATAAAAATTCTGGGGATCATCTTTGATGAAAGAAACCAAGGGCAAGAAAGCTGGGACACAATCAAAAAAATGAAAAAGAAAATAGGAGGATGGCAGCAAAGGACGTTGTCCACAAAGGGGAAAATTGTACTACTAAATGCAATACTATACCCAATTCTTGCATACATAGGAAAAATATTCCCACCAAACAGAGAACAAGAAAAAACAATAAACCAAGAAACATTCAGATTTATATGGGGAGGGAAACAGGAACTGGTGAAGAGAGAGGTCATGATGAAGGAAACAATGAAAGGAGGGAGAGGGGTGCCAAACATACCACTACTAATAAAAACCCAAGCTCTAGCATACACCATCCAAAATTGTAAAAAAATGGAAAGGAAAGCAAGCTACCTCAACAGATTTTATTTCAAGACGAGCCTAAGAGGCATTGGCATCAAAGACATCGACCACACAATACCACTTTCATGGGATCCACCAGTACACTATAAAAGACTGAGGAAAACATTAAGGGAAACGTTTAAACTACACAAAGACAGGGAATAGACATTCAAGACCATGAAAAAGACAATTTCTCAAAATATAACACCAGAAAAATCAGGAGGAAAATGCTTGGCGGGTCACAAACACAATAAAAGAAGTACTATGGCAAACAAGAAACATCAGCTTATATCAGAAACAAGAAACACACCCACTCATCATCATAAGAATGATCAATAAAACAATTAGAGACTATTACTTACTAGACACACATCAACAGGGAAAGGAAAAAACACATAACAACTGGAAAATAACAAACATTCAACAGCTAAACATCCAGATACCCCAAACTACGAACCCCCCGCCACCACCCCCAACCAGACAAACAACGACCGCACCAACGACTCAGACACTTGTAACTAGCAGACACCTGACAAATATTTCAACATCCACGACAGCACAGGCAAAAAAGAGACGGCAATTCTGGACTTCCAACACACAAACATGACCATTGCTCAACATCGGTTAGCCCCAACTGAACCTCTGACCAAGCAGTGGTCAGAGGCTAGGGAGGTGGCCCTCTGTCTTCTTTTTCCAAGAACAGGTGGAGTCCAGAACAGACCTGACGTGGCAGCACCAGGAGGGGACCAGCCAGGCCCAGACCCCCTCGGCCCAGAGGGAGGAGACCCAAGTGATGAGTGGAGCATGCGGGACACAGGGGAGTGTCTGGAAACTATTCAAACTCCAGATACCCAGTGTACCTGCATGCTCTCAGGTTTTCTTCCATCCTCTAGGTCCAGACCCTGCAGTAGACACGAAGGGCAACAGCCAGAGCCTAAGAGACCAGGGGACCGGCCGGGCCAGGAAACAACGCAGGGAGGCGAGAGCAGAGGGTCTGCACACGGAGTGGAGCAGCACAGCACAGACCTCCTCGACCCAGAGGAAAGGAACCGAGAAAAGGAGTGGAGCATGTGGGACACAGGAGAGTGGCTGGCAGACGTAAAATCTCCAGCGGCCCTGTGTACCCGCATGCTCTCAGGTTTCCCTTTTCCCCCTAGATCTGGACTCTGTGACGTGGACCAAGGCCAGCAGCCCAAGGTGACCAGATCCAGAAAAGGAGGAAGTGGACACGATTCAGGGAGTGCAGTGGCGGCAACCGACACACCCCTCGCGCACGCAGAAGCAAGCCTGCCCACACCCCTGCAGAAGAACATACCCCTGGCCCAAGAAAAAAAGTATCTGGTGGAACCCAGTGGACGCTGCCCCCGCCCCCCCCACCACGCCCCCCCCCCCCCCCCGTTCACACAGACATTTGGAAGAGGCCCCTCTCCAATCTCCAACCCCCCCCCTCACCAGTTCCAAACCTGCCCGACTTACCAAAACTTTAACTGAATTGATGTGATTGTGAAATGTGATAGATGATATAATAGGATCATGTAAAGTAAATAATGTATGGTGAGATGATGATGATAATGTATGACCTACTGTTTGCCTGTATCCTGCACTGAAAATGTAAAATCTAAATAAAATAGAATTTTACTAAAGACTTCCGTGGAGAGGAACACTTACGAGTTCAAGCTATTTTTGGCAGGCTCTGCGTCAGTGGCGGCTGGCCGATAGAGGGCGCTGGGGCGCCGCCCCCACCTTCACAAAAAAAGTTTTTTTTTTAAATAAACATTGTTTATTCACAAAATGCGGCTGATATTCTGTCGGCGCCTATCAGCATTCATTAAAAATCCTCCAATACAATAAACATTTTTATCTGTGTGTGTGTGTGTGTGTACAACTCACTGTTAAAATACATAGGGGAGAACGCGGGGGCGCCGGTCAATGGATGTCTATGCCAGGACGAATACTTTTCGTTTACAGGTGAGCTGTAGCAGCGCTCCAATTGGCTGTCTCTATTTCTTGGCCAGGGCGCACAAATGTGCGTCCTCCTGAATCTCCTGTTGTATTGCAGACAATGCATTATGCTGAGGACTCCCGACTTCCGGTTTTCCGGACTTCGGGCTTCCGGAGTATTTTAAATGAACATTCGTAATGTCTGTCTCTGATGTTCATGGTCAATTAAATCAGCCTATTTTGTGCAACTAATAATGTTCCCGCTAATGGGTTAACCAAGCAGCCTCGCACCTAACGTGCAAGCACCTATCTTCGAACTATTCATAGCAATATGCGCGGAGCAAGGCGGAGGTACGGGTAAACACGGCTCATGTTCTGTCATCAAAGGTAAGAGTTGGTTTTCTTTAACTCAGCTGATGCATTGTTGTGTTTCTGACATGGTCTGGTTGTGTTTCTGACATGGTCTGGTTGTGTTTCTGACATGGTCTGGTTGTGTTACTGACATGGTCTGGTTGTGTTACAGACATGGTCTGGTTGTGTTACAGTCATGGTCTGGTTGTGTTTCTGACATGGTCTGGTTGTGTTTCTGACATGGTCTGGTTGTGTTTCTGACATGGTCTGGTTGTGTTTCTGACATGGTCTGGTTGTGATACATCATTGAATGTGTTGACCTGCTGTGATGTGTTGACCACCATCACTCTCCATCATCATCCATCATGTGTCTATGAAATAGATAGTACCGGTACTGTACTACTGACTGCAGCATTCATCTCTGCTCATTGATGTAGCCATGTCACACAGACACATAGTACACATATTCATCTGCTACCTTTATTAACCTGAGTGTAGCTGTGAGGCCTGTACTAGCCTTGTTGACTAGACTTCCTCCTTGTCTGACACTGGGTATTGGACCGTACCGACGTCCATAGACCGGTCACTCTTCCACCTCAGTGTCTGTAGTTGACAGGGTAACTTCTCCATGGCCCACACGGTCATTTTAAGGGTGAAAGTTGAAATTATACAATGGTTGTAACGCCAGTGCGTGTTTATGCGCGTGCACGCGGAAAAAAACCGTGCACGCGAAAAAAAACGCGCGCTGCGCGGGCGAAAGAGGACCCCCCCGCCACACTGCTGTGCCCCACCCAAAAATTTTAGCACCAGCCGCCACTGCTCTGCGTCTAGCTGAGCCCATATCCGTGTTTCAAGGTAAGTCAAGTGGGGGTCACAGGTCAACCCAGCTTTCACACTGTGACCTGAATGGTCGGTCTACGTTTTCCCGCCCTTTTTGTAAAAAAAAGAAAAAGAAGAAGAAGAAGAAGAAGAAGAAGAAGTCTTTTCTAGATTAAAGTCTAGTCTAGATTAAAGTCTAGTCTAGATTAAAGTCTTTTCTAGATTAAAATCTTTTCTAGATTAAAGTCTTTTCTAGATTAAAGTCTAGTCTAGATTAAAGTCTAGTCTAGATTAAAGTCTAGTCTAGATTAAAGTATTTTCTAGATTAAAATATTTTCTAGATTAAAGTCTTTTCTAGATTAAAGTCTTTTCTAGATTAAAATCTAGTCTAGATTAAAATCTAGTCTAGATTAAATCTAGAAAATCTAGAATCTAGAAAATACTTAAAGTATTTTCTAGATTAAAGTCTAGTCTAGATTAAAGTCTTTTCTAGATTAAAATATTTTCTAGATTAAAATATTTTCTAGATTAAAGTCTAGTCTAGATTAAAGTCTTTTCTAGATTAAAGTCTAGTCTAGATTAAAGTATTTTCTAGATTAAAGTCTAGTCTAGGTTAAAGTCTAGTCTAGATTAAAGTCTAGTCTAGATTAAAGTCTAGTCTAGATTAAAGTATTTTCTAGATTAAAGTCTAGGTTAAAGTCTAGTCTAGGTTAAAGTCTAGTCTAGGTTAAAGTCTGGTCTAGATTAAAGTCTAGTCTAGGTTAAAGTCTAGTCTAGGGTTAAAGTCTAGTCTAGGTTAAAGTAAATTAAAGTAAATTAAAATTACAATAAAAAATTATTATTAAACATTAAAAATTAAAATTAAAATTAATAATTATTAAATTATTAAAGTCTAATCTAGTGTCTAATTAAGCAATATGGTAACGCTTCACGAATTTGCGTGTCATCCTTGCGCCTCCGGGAGATGGTTGAGGGGTATACCCGCCCCCTCAGAAGTTGTTACTTTACCAATGTTTTATTGGTCTGTTGTAAAGATTGAACAGGCCAATGAATTGGTCCATGAAAATCCATGATTGGCTGTCTTAGCTGCCTGTCCAGCGGGGGAGGAGTCAAAATATCTGATCACCGGTATTCGGCTGGCTTTCAATCATTCGTATCATTCATTCGCTGGATCTCATTATTTTCATCATTTATTACGTAAGTTATGCATTTTCTTCTTCATACAAGCAAATAGAATAGCAGTATTGAAACAACGTAATGTTCTGTAAAGTTTAAAACTAATCGTAGGTGTTTTTATATGGAATTCGCGAACTTTTTTTTTATTTTATTTTTTTACCGTTTATATAAGCCTAGATAATACAGTGTACACGTAACGATATAAGCCTAGTTATTTCATAATTGGTTTAGTTTAACTTCGGTTTGAATATTGGAAACAAATGCCAAACATATGTTAACTTTGTGTATGAAATGCAACGTGTGGTTAATGGATGGGAGCAGGGCAATAGGTCAGCTAGATAATATGACCCTTCTTCTTCGGCGTATGGGTAGTTGTTTTTCCTCTCCACTCCACCAGGCTCGGGGCCGAGGGGCTACCCTTTTACCACCCCGAGACCTGGTTGAGGGGCTCACCCGGGCTATATTTCTGGACACCCCTCCAGAAGCCACGTCATCGTCTCGTCATCTAATACCGACAGACCATGCATCCCGTTGGGTGGGTGGTACACCGGGCAATCCAGGATAATATGGTCTGCGGTTTGGTCCTCTGCGCCACACTCGCACGACGCATTTGGGGCCAAGCCCCATCTGTGCATTGATGAGCGGAAACGCCCGACGCCGGTCCGGAGACGATTGAGCCTCACCCAGGATAGCCTTGGCAAGTCCATCCCGAGGGGCTCAGCGCCGGCGACTGGGATGTGGTCGCGGAGTTTGGAGGTGTTAGCCTCCCACTCCGCGCGCCACATATAATCCGCCCATCCTGCCGCACTGATGTTGAGATCTCTGCATTGCTGCCTGAGATCCTGTGCGGCAGGCACAAATGGGTGTCTCGACTTGAGACGCCGGGAGGGCTCCGCTGTTATAGTGAGCCTATCATGGAGCAGATGGTTATTAAGCTCCGCGGCCCGGCAGGCGAGACGTGCTGTGGCTCCCATGCGGCGGAGGCCTGCGGGCTGGATGCCTGCTAGGATGGGAAGGTTGTCCACGGGGGTAGGACGCAGGCATCCTGTCACAATGCGCAAGGCTTCGTTTATAGGCGAGTCGATGAGGCGGGTGTGGGCACTGCGACACCATACTGGGGCGCAGTATTCACTAGTTGAATAAACGAGGGCTAGGGCTGCCGTGCGCAAGGTCCTTGCGCCGGCGCCCCAGCCCGAGCCAACCAGTCGCCTCATCAACGCCACACGAGCTGTTAACTTCTTGCGCAGTGACTCGAGGTGTCGGCGAAACGTGAGCGTCCTGTCCAATGTCACGCCGAGATAGATTGGCTCAGCGGAACATGGCAGGGGAGTTCCATCTAGGTGTACTCTAAGCTCACGTTTAGCCTCCCTGTTGTTAAGGTGGAAGGCAGCCGACACCGTCTTTGCCTCGCTAAGCTTCAATCTCCATTTCCGGAAGTATGCCACTAGTGTCTGCATGTCCTGGCTCAGAATCCCCTCCACAGACTGCCAATTTCCAGCAGAGTACACCACTGCGAGGTCGTCTGCGTAGGCGTACTTCCGCGAGAGTGTGTTGGGCAGGTCATAGGTATAGATATTATAGAGGAGGGGGGCCAGGACCGATCCCTGAGGGACGCCGTTCTTAAGGCGTCGAAGCCTGCTTAGCTGTCCGCGACCGGTGGTGAGGGTAAAGCTGCGGTTACGGATGAGCTCCATGATCATTCTGACCATGTGCCTGTCCGGCAGCAGGCGGAGCAGCTTGCAGGAGAGGCCGCGATGCCATACGGTATCGTAGGCAGCCGTCAGGTCTATAAAGACGGCCCCGGCCTTCTTTTTTGCCGAAAAGCAATCCTCGATGTCTTGAGTCATAAGGGTGACTTGATCTACGGTCGACCTCCCGCGTCGGAACCCGGCCTGCTCACGTGGGAGCAGCGGGTCGACAATTGGTTCGATGCGGGCGTAGATGAGACGCTCGAGGATCTTGAAGGGGATGCATAACAGAGAGATGGGACGGTAACTCTTAGGGTCCCCTTCAGGCTTATTCGGTTTAGGGATCGCAACAACTAGGGCTCTTCGCCAGATTTTGGGGATCTTGAGTTGGCGCAAACAGGAAGTGAGGAACGCTCTCAGCCAGGACTTCAAGGCGGGTGCGGCATGGAGAATAAGCTCCGGGCAGATGGAATCAGCGAACTCCTCCGGGGTGAATTCACCGGAGATGTAGTCACTGCTAGGTGTTGGGGCCCTCCAGAGGTCTGACACTTCTTTTGCCACAAGT
Source organism: Nansenia antarctica (assembly GCF_963989245.1). Classification (NCBI taxonomy): domain Eukaryota; kingdom Metazoa; phylum Chordata; class Actinopteri; order Argentiniformes; family Microstomatidae; genus Nansenia; species Nansenia antarctica. Next base: position 21,872,789 of record NC_137677.1, on the reverse strand, counting down.
CGAGACGACTCGCGGTCTTTGCCCTCGTATGACCCACTTTTCACAAATTGTGATGCGATTTTATTTGCAGAGATGGGGCAGTGACGGGGGGAGTGTCTGGACCTACCAGTGAGATTGTTCATGATACTCCATGCCTTACGGCTGGAGTGCGAGAAGTCGATGGAGTCAATGGCCTCCTCCCAGCGCTCCTGTCTTTTACGGCTGAGTCTTGACAGCAAGGCTGTTGCGAGCCTGTCCGACTCAGCTCCTGCAGGGGCCTGGAGGAAAGCACAGTGGAGCTTCTCACACTCCTCATCCCAACACGGTTTGTAGCTAATGCGACGTCCGCGTGGGATGGATTTTTTTGCCGCTTTCACCAACATGCCACAGAAGTCCCGGTACGCCTCATCCACGTTGTTAGAGTTAGGCGATGGGAGGTGCCTTGTGGATTTGTTGGTAAGGAGGCGGAAGCGTTTCCAGTCGGCCTTTCGGAAGTTCCACCGTTTCACTGGCTCACTCGGAACAAGGTTAACGAGTTTGGCCGTTGTTATCAGTGAGGGTCGATGTTGAGACCTCGGGAACTTTCCTAGCACACGTCTATCGGGGAGCCGGTTGTCAGCGCTGGCACTCGCGAATGCCAGGTCAGGGTTCGTCCCAGTGTTCCAACGACCGGAGCGGAAGCTGGCTGCGCCCTTGGGGTCGTACAACAGGGCCAGGCTGTTATTAGCTGCCCAGACAGCCAGGTTCTCTCCGTCGGGTGAGTTGGTGCGGTAGCCCCAGTCTTCATGCTGGCAATTGAAGTCACCAGCATAGATACAGGGGTGGGGGAACACTGGTAGACACACTGGTGTGATTCGCGAGGGTGGAGGTTTGTAGACGTTGATGATTTTTAGACCGGCAACGTCCACGCACAGCCACTCAATCTCCGAGTCAGCCGGGGATTGGTCAGCGAGAGTCCAGCTCAACCTTTGTTGGACAAACGTGGCGAGGCCATGCTTCCTGCTCAGGGTAGACCCAGCTAGCTCAAAGTTTGGTAGAACTAGCTTGTCTGCTGATATGCAGTGGGTCTCCTGGAGGAGAATGACGAGGGCCTTGGTGGTATTGGCCAGGTGTTCGATGACGTCGATCTTACTGGGGGTTAGTCCTTCGGTGTTCAGCTGCAGTATTCTGGGTTCGAGGTCAGCAGACCTCTCCCCCGGCTTCTGCCGAACACCAGCCCGGGTGAGGGGCCCTGGTTGGCAAACTTTGTTTCGCTTCTTGCTTTTGGCAGTCATTAGCTACTTACGGGGGGCACCACGAGAAGGTGTTTGCCACGCCACATCAACATGCACGGATGCTGAGTGCTCTCTATTCGCTTGTCTAGCTTTAGAGACCCCAATATGACCCTGTGTTCACGTAATTGTCAGTTTTAACCGTTAATATAAGCCTAGTTATTTCGTAATTTGTTTAGTTTAACTTCGGTTCCAGTTCCTTATGATGAAGGTAGTATGATGAAGGTAGTATGATGAAGGTAGTATGATGAAGGTAGTATGATGAAGGTAGTATGATGAAGGTAGTATGATGAAGGTAGTATGATGAAGGTAGTATGATGAAGGTAGTATGATGAAGGTAGTAAGATGAAGGTAGTATGATGAAGGTAGTATGATGAAGGTAGTAAGGTGAAGGTAGTATGATGAAGGTAGTATGATGAAGGTAGTATGATGAAGGTAGTATGATGAAGGTAGTATGATGAAGGTAGTATGATGAAGGTAGTAAGGTGATAGTAGTATGATGAAGGTAGTAAGGTGAAGGTAGTATGATGTGGGTTATGTGAGTAGTTATGTGAGCATTTCATCTTCCTGAGCAGACAACTGAAGGCTGAGGTACTGAGGAGGAGTGTGAGGGTAGTGTGAGGGTAGTGTGAGATGAGGGTAGTGTGAGGGTAGTGTGAGGGTAGTGTGAGATGAGGGTAGTGTGAGGTGAGGGTAGTGTGAGGGTAGTGTGAGGGTAGTGTCATGTAGTGTCTGTTAACTCTGTGTATGAAATGCAACATGTGGTTAATGGATGGGAGCAGGGCAATAGGTCAGCTATAAGCCTAGATAATATGACCCTGTGTACACCCCAGGGGAGGCAAACAGGTCATGTGTAATAACAACAGTGCAATTAGTCATTTAAGTGTATTATAATGTGCTGTTTTGTTCTCCTCGATCTTGGCGTCCCACCAGAAGGAGAGAGAGGAAGGGGTAGTCATGAAGACACCCCTAATGGACAACAAGGACGCCCTTGCCTCCTGTGTGTGTGTGTGTGTGTGTGATTTTGTGTGTGTTTATGTATCGCATGTGTCTGATTTTGTGTTGATCTCTGTTACAGCTTCGTGAACTGGATAAGAACACGGCAGGTGGGAGCTGGGTCCAGGATGGAGGCGTTTAAGAAGTATGTGCTGGCTCGGGACACGGCACCAGAGCCACCAGGCGCCTCCTCCTCGGACCTATCAGATGCTGATGTTTACACCGCTGCCACGAGGTCGACTCTCCTAGTAAGTGTACCTTTTGATGTGAATTCACTTGTAATGCACTTGTAATGCGCCACCCTAACACTGATATGTTTTGTCAGTCATGTACAGGGACACCCACCCCAGCAGCTGTCGTCCCCTCTTCCTCTCTCTCCTCCACTCGACACCACCACCTCCCCAGCCACTGCTCCAACCATCACTCTGGCCGCCATCGCTCGAGCCGTCCCCTGCGTCTCCCGCTCTTCTGCCTGGAGGCACCAGCTCCAGGCAGAACAGGAGCGTCGAGCCCTGGAGCAAGGTCTCTTCCTCAAGCCCTTCACGAGGGCAAAACATTTTACATGCAGGCGCTGTGGCCAACCCAAGACTCGGGAATATGGCCACAGCAGATATAAGAAAGAGACCTTTTGCGCCAGGGCCGACGGGGGGCTGGTGGAGAAGAAACGTAGGGAGCATGAGGGACAACCTCCCCCACCACCCCCCGCACCCTGAACTTTGTGCACCCTGCTGAACTCTATTGCCTGTATATTTATTTAATAAATCCTTTATTTTGAAATAGATCCTTTCTATGTCCTCATTTATATTTCACACACAGACACACAGACACACACACACACACACACACTTCACACTGCACTCTTTTGTCTCTGATGGTAGCTGTCCAGGCTCCTTTGTCTATCAGCGTGCCAGTCTGTCTGCCAGAGGCGTGAAGTTGTAGATGTGTCTAACCAGGTGTGTATCCCACCCCCTTCACTTTCAAAGGTCAAAAGGACACGATCTCTGTGTTACGGCTGGGCCTTCAATTTAATTTAATTTAATTTAGCCATTTAGCAGACGCTTTTAATCCAAAGCGACTTACAATTACGAATTACAGGGACATTCCCCCTGGAGTAACTGAGGGCAAAGTGCCTCAGCCTGAGAAATGCATTGTTTTTGAAATAAATGGACAAATAAGCAGGTTGAAATAAAGCCATGCTGTCATAAACCATTCATTCATGTATTATTACACATTTATCACTAGTACAATATATATAATAAAACGAAAATACATTGGTTTTGAACGAAATCGACACATTTAGAACATAGAAGCATAATAACACATCAAAATACATAAAAGCATGTCTATAAATGCTTCTTTTTCTTTTTTTTTCATTTAGCAGACTTAGTAAGTGACTTACTCAAGGGCACACTAGTAGTGGTGTGTGGTTTCAGCCGGGATTCGAACTCACAACCTTCCGATCACAAGTCCATCTCACTATCCACTAGAGTCGACCACCACTACCCCCACTCTTTAAATGGGCGTGGCTTGCGTTTCTGGGCGTTTCTGAGCGTTCCAAATTGGCCATTCTTATTAAATGACCAAATCTTTCAAAGTTTAACTAAATGTATTTGGCTAAAATAGCTCGAGCGCTTGTTTTCGTCTGAAACTTCGCACAGGAGCAGCTGATCCTTTACTTTACAATACCAGCAGGTGGGTCCGCCAGGTGGGGGTGCAGCAAAACGGGGGCCGACCCGGGGTGACGTCCGAGAAGATCGCGAAGTGGCTTGCGATGGACTGCTAATCCATTGTGCTCTGCACGCGTGGGTTCGAATCCCATCCTCGTCGCACAGCGTTACTGCTTTTTCCGCTTGACAGCCCCGTTGGAACACTGTGTCAACAGAGGAGTTGGTGGTGGAGAAACAATGCAAAGCATCCGGAAAGTTTTTCGTAGAGCACATTCAAATGGGACGTCATCGAATAGCTTCTTTGAGTGCGGAAACTGCTTCAATATGGAAGGCACAGGCGTTGTTGGAAGCCACGCTATCAACGAGCCTGCAGTGTCAGGCCTGCACTTTTGGAACTGCAGGCATGGGCCCCTTGGGAAAAGGTTCGCATACTTGAATTGGCTGGGAATCGAACCCGGGTCAACTGCTTGGAAGGCAGCTATGCTCACCACTATACCACCAATGCATTCATGACATGAGGATGGACCGCAACAATGATATATCACGGCTTAATAAAAGTATCTTATTTAGGCCTTTCAGGGCGGACACTTCTCCCAACCTGAGGCTCCGTTGCGGGGGAGGGGAACATTTTCTTCAGATGTCTCGTTGGTCTAGGGGTAAGAATCTCGCTTTGGGTGCGAGAGGTCCCAGGTTCAAATCCCGGACGAGCCCCTTGACTAAACCTTTCACCAGCTGGGACCACCAAATGGAAGTGCTTTGGCTCAATGCTTCAACAGATCTTGCCTCGGGTCACTGCAATATTCCATGTTCAAATACTGCTTTGACACGTCCTGGCTTTAAAGATCCGGTGGGAAGCGCTACTGGTTCAAAGTGAGTGCATGACGAGGTGGTCGAGTGGTTAAGGCGATGGACTGCTAATCCATTGTGCTCTGCACGCGTGGGTTCGAATCCCATCCTCGTCGCACAGCCTTACTGCTTTTTCCGCTTGACAGCCCCGTTGGAACACCTTGTCAACAGAGGAGGTGGTGGTGGAGAAACAATGCAAAGCATCCGGAAAGTCTTTCGTAGAGCACATTCAAATGGGACGTCATCGAATAGCTTCTTTGAGTGCGGAAACTGCTTCAATATGGAAGGCACAGGCGTTGTTGGAAGCCACGCTATCAACGAGCCTGCAGTGTCGGCCAGTCGAGTATTCCCGGAGAGTATTAATGGAGATTTGACCTTTTATTGACCCTTTCTTGCCGTCTTTTCAGCCGTGGGTTCGAATCCACCTGAGGACATTACTGTCAAAAATATTTTCCCGCCCAGCCCGGCCGGGGTTCGACTCCCGGTATGGGAACTCGTTCTTCTTGAAAACTCAAGTATGTCCTTACAATCTGTAATCAGGATGTCCTGACGATCACATTGATTATCATGTGACGTGATATCCCTTCAATCCCTCAATGACCCTCCTGGGAAATATAAATATAAGGAATACAATGAATATCATAACAATCATTATTAAGGTTTATATTTCTATAACAATCGCCCTTCATCTACTGAAAGAGGAGGTATAACAAAAAAAGAACAATGGGAAAGAAGTGAAGAAAGAAGAAACAAACACACCTCTCTCTCACCGACGTATTGGCCATGATCATTTCAACTGCTTCTTGCCATAATGGTATGAGCACAGGACACACCAGCCGTCGTGGCACACAAGTGGTTACAGGCAGTGATCGTATAGTGGTTAGTACTCTGCGTTGTGTCCACAGCAACCCCGGTCCGAATCCGGGTCACGGCAGCCTTTGAAAGATGGTTCAAATCTTTTGAACTTAGCAGAACCCAAAGTTCTACTTCTATTCCAATGAACTGTAGTTTCTTCCCCTGCCATTCGGTTTACACAAACAGCATAGGCTAAATTCCGTACTATTTATCCCTCTTCCCTGAGGATCTCAACAGGCCCTGCTCGGAAAGATAGAGTGGGCCAGTGGCGCAATGGATAACGCGTCTGACTATGGATCAGAAGATTCTAGGTTCAACTCCTGGCTGGCTCGGCCTCATTTAGTTTCCAGTAGAACCAACAACAGAAACACATTGAAACACCACCACCGATTTCGGGATGCTCTAACAGCAGACTTGTGCTTGTCAAAATACCATGTAGCCTCCATCGGAGAGATGGTAAAAACCCTCTGCTGAAGGAAGCTGGAGTGCTACATGTGGAAAGGACTCTGTGACGTGCACTTTTACGACGTAAAATCATTCATGATATCTGTTTTGAACATTGCACGTATCCATTCAGGGCAGTATTTGGATACTAGTAGCACAGTTGGTTTATTTGAATTGGTCAGTAAAGCAGTAATTGTCTCTGTCGGGGGGAGGTGGCTGCTCTATTCAGCTTTGGACGTGTGTCTCTATGCTTCAGACGCTTCAGCTGGTTACGCATCCTGCTTCGTGGTCACCTTTCAAAGCTTATATAGTAATGACATAATTCATGTTTACATTTCTTCATTTGAACATATCAATAGCCAATTGGTTACATGGCAATGCAATTAATGAAGCGTAATGAAAGAGCATGTGAACTACAATCTCTACAGCACATTTGTGTCGCTCGTGCCATAAGGCCCAGAATCCGCACCGCCTTTGAAATGACACTCAGATCTTAGGCTCTAGCTGAATGGATGTCTTCCCATATGGTCTAGCGGTTAGGATTCCTGGTTTTCACCCAGGCGGCCCGGGTTCGACTCCCATTATGGGAACTCGTTCTTCTTGAAAACTCAAGTATGTCCTTACAATCTGTAATTAGGATGTCCTGACGATCACATTGATTATCATCTGATGTGATATCCCTTCAATCCTGAGGTTAATTTTGTTGGTTATGAATCAAAGAACAGTTATTGAGTTTAAGACGATTTAATCAAAGTACAAAACATACATACATATACCAATAGCTGGAGCCTGGTGTCTGCTCTCCTCTGCTGGGCTGGCTGGGGTGGTTAAGAGACAGATCTCTCCTCTCCTGCCCTTTTTGTTCCCTTTTCTTATGCAAATATCTACCAGTGATCCTATCACAGTCACCTAGATGGTCAAGAGGGGAGAGGCCAGAGTGTGTGTGTGTGTGTGTGTGTGTGTGTGTGTGTGTGTGTGCTTACAAGCGGTCCCAACCCCCAGAGGATCTGGTTGCCATAAAACCCCCATTCCCAGCAGGACAGGCAAAATAAACTACATATTCCCCTAAACGAAACTAAACGACCACATAAAACAAAACAAAAACACAAACCTCACATACTGCAGCTAAGAAACCAAAGAAAAAATAAATAAAATTTAAAAAATAAACAACAACAGACAGAAAAACCACACCAACACACAACACAAGAAACATAATAACACAGACCAACCCAGCACCAGGACCAGCAACCAAAAATATCATATAAACCAAATACAAAACAATCAACAATAAAAAAGAATCCTAAAAATAACAATACAAATTAATCGTAACACAGTACATCATACACATTTCAACACAAAAACTTCCAACGACCGACGTCTTCTTGGTTCTTGCACCTTCAGGGTCAGAGGTTACCAGTACTTGAACCCAGTTGGAGAACAACCTTTACCGCTGTCTCAGATTGATAATCTTTCCTAGTCAGGAGCTTTTTCTTCGCGCTAGGAACAGAACTTCTTTCCTATCTTTGTATAACCACCACATCACTTCTCAACTGACATCAATCACATATGATATAGAAATAAACAAACAATACACAAATAATGACATTCAGTTATCATAACACATAATTCTCCAACAGTAAGCACAGGACAAAGGGAAAGCATGAATGCATAGATCTTCACCTCAGATGAGGACTAGTCTTCTGAAAAGTTCATCAACGTGGACTGAGTGGCTGATTTTCCAAAAACAGTCAATGAGGCCCTGTCTCCTAAGAAAGTCAAAAATCATGTCTGCTATAATAGGTGCTCCTATCTCAGCAAAATAAGTTTCCCATGCCCCTAAGACCGTTTCCAGCCATGCTATCATCTGCTGTCCATTCCCGTCGTTCCCTTTGATCTGCTGCTTCACTACCCTATGCGTAGTCTTTAATCTCTTCTTAACTGGTCGTCGTCTGTCAGTGTCATTCAGGTTCAGGCAGTCGTCTGGTCCCCTCCCACGCTGATCAAGGTCTGGGGAGTCGCCCTCAGCATCATCTGAAGCATGATGCAGGCACTCGCCAGCATCCCCAGTAGCACAGGTGTCCAGGCTTTGGACACTCCCAGGCTGGACCGCCAGACTGTCAACACTCTCTGCTTCGTTGGTTTCTGGTTCATTGGCATCTGGACAGCTTTCCACTGTCCCCTCGGTTTCAGGCATTGCCGGTAATGTCATTGGCTGTAACACTGGCATTGCCACTGGCTCTGGCAACATCACAGCATCTCGTCGTAGCTCCTCCTTCTCAGGTTCTCTGGGAACCTCGGCACCTGTTGGCACAACATCCTGCCTACTCTGTACATCCACCCCCCTGTCCACCACCCGTGGCCCTATTGGGGTAGGGATATGCCCAGACACCACTGGTGTACCCACTCTGATGTTGTTTCTCCAACAGACCCCACATTGACCTAAAGCATGGTCAATCTGTTCCATCAAATATGGACTCCAAAACCCATATTCCTTGTTGATCTTGCGTCTTACCTCCCCCCTTGCCACATGTGCTAATCCATGAGCTTCCCGTATTAACATGCCTAATAAATCTGAGGGTGCTACAACCAACCCCTCATGATTCCTCCATAGACCTGTGTCATCCTGACTTGCCCCCCTTGCTAGCCAAACGTTCTTGTCTAACGTAGTTGCTCTGCTCTGTAACATCAATAAATCCTCAAGTGTGACCATGCCCTGTAATTGTACTTCATGTGCGACCAGAAGAACTTTACCTGCCTTGTCTGCTCCTGTAATGGCTTTGGCTGCATCCTCTGCAGCCCTGTTACCTTGTGTGACATGTGATGAGTCAGACCTGTGTGCGGCACACTTCACTATGGCTAATTCCTTTGGCTTCATCATGGCTTGTAACAGCTTCATGATCTGTGCGTGGTGCTGTATAGGCGTACCATCAGTTCTCTTAAAACCCCGCCCCCTCCATACAGCTCCATTAAAATGACAAACATTATGTGCATAGGCAGAGTCGGTGTACACTGTCACTCTCCGTCCGGTTCCTAAGTTGCATGCTTCTGTGAGGGCAATCAACTCAGCCAACTGAGCTGAGCAAGGCTGAGGAACTGCCTCAGCTTGTTCCACAATAAACTTTGAATTCTGTGCTTTAACTAAGGAATACCCAGCGCACAAAGTTTCTCCTACCCGGTAACAAGACCCATCAACCCAATATTCTATATCAGCTCCCTTTAAAGGCAAAGCTTGTAGGTCTGTTCTATGCTTAATCACTCTGGCTGTCGATGGAATCTGAGCACCGGATGGCATCGTCACCTGACAGCCGTCAGGTGTGCATTTTACTGTACAGTTCAATTGACATAGAGCATCTCTCCCTAGCAGCCCTGTTGGCGTGTGTTCTGACACAAGTATTGACAGAGTTGCTCTCTGTCCCTTGTACTCTAAGTCTACAAGCTCAGTTGTAGGAATCAGCTGTTTAATTCCCTCAAATCCGATTGTCTTCACATATTCTCCAGACATAGGAAGGTGCGTGGCGTCTTCAGGCTTCTTTGTCACCACCAGCTGGCACCTCCCTCTCGGATCTTCCGGGCACCCCTATAGGCCAGCTGCTGGGCCTCCGTAAGGGTTCATCACTCCTGGAGCAGGTGTAGCAGGAGGCCAATATCCTCCTCCTTGGCTCCCCCCTGCGCCCCCTTGGGGCCTGTTGTAGCAGGTACAGGCTAGATGTCCATTCTGGCCGCATTGGTAACATGATCCTAGAATCTTCCTCTCTGCTGCTGTCCATCCCCTTGGTGGTGGTCCTTGGCCAGGCTGTGTGTATGGCTGGTATGGAACCGCTTGCACCCCTGGTGGCCCTTGTGGGTATGGCTGGTAAGTAGCAGGATACCCCCCTTGTGGCCCCTGTGAGTAGGACTGGTAAGTAGCAGTCTGCACCCCAGGTGGCTGTTGCTGTGGAGCTAAAGCCTGCACTCCCTCTATGTTCCTCTTGCTTTCAGTCAATTGCACATGAGTCAATATTCTGAGTGACTCTTCATCTTGTGTCTTCTGTATCTGAATATTCTTTCGATATAACTCAACTTGATGAGCTACGTGGTCTATATAAACAGCTTTGTTCATGTGTCGTAGCCCCACCACTTCTGCTAGCTTATCCTTAACTGGGGTAGGAAGACCTTGTTGTATTTTTTCCCTGATTATGGATTTTTCTAAGGGGTTATCTTCAGCGTCCTTCCCTGTCACACTTCTCCATTGAGAGTGCACACGGGCAACAAAACCCCTGGGATTCTCATCTCCCCCCAGTGGCTTCACAATGATATTGTCTGGGTAAATGTGAGTAGGGTAAGTCTCTCTGATTGCCTTCCACAGCCTGCCTCTGTTTGCTGCGAAGAGCTCTGGGTCATAGACTGATGTGTTGATATATTTATGAAGTCCTGCCTTCATCAATATTTCCTGCATTGTATCCAATCCTGCAATAAAAGCTAAGAGTCTTTTCAGGTCTCCCATCGCTGCTTGCGTTCCTGTCAGTCTCACGTCCACCTCAGTCGTCCACGCGTGGCCTCCATCCTCCAGGACTGGGAGCTTTTCTATCACTTCAGACAGATCTGTATGATTCCAAGGATGATATTCTATCTTGTTACCCCGAATCAGCACTGGACAGTTCTTTAATGTATTTGATGACATTTGATGACAATCTTCCTCTTCCTCCCTTTCTCGTTGCTCCTTCAGCCGTCTGTGGTGTCTTCCTTCCTCTCTTTCTGCTTTCTCCCGGCGTCTTCTCCCACCTTTCTTTTCGGCTGTGGCTATCATCTTCCTGACCTGAGCGTTGTAGCCTCCATCTGTATTGTCGTCATCACTTGAGTCTTCACTGCCATCTTCGCTGTCATCTTCCTCGTCACTCTTGTCCTCCCCTTTTCCCCTTGGCTCCTTCTTCTTCTTCTTCTGGGAATGGTCCTCCAGTGCCTTAGCATATGGAGGGGGACTGGAGACTGGACACATGTTTGTGAATGGAATGTTCAATTTCTCTTCCAGTGCTTTGGCTGTTTTCTCATTCCAAGCTGATGCTAATTTCTGCCCCTCTACCTTAAATAGCTCTAAAATAGCTAACTCTAACCTGCGTTTTTCTGATCTATTCTTTGCCTTTTTCTGGTTTGCTTTATAGGTTTTAATAAGTACCTCTAAAGTTGTAATAACTCGTAAGTCGAAGGTGCCCTCTTTCGGCCACGGCTGTTCAATGTCTGCCCAACGACTATTCCATTTCGTTGATATTTTGCTAATTACCTTAACAAGAGGATTCATTTTTTCTACTATAGCCATAGGGGATAAAGTAGCCAATATTCCACTATGTTCACTAATATCTTTTAACATCTTCGTTATATTTGCCCCCATCTTAAGCTGATTGATTTATACTGCTCACTATGCTGAAAATATTCTATAAGGTGTACTTTTCTTACAACCCACCTCCTTATTGCCTTGTTTGCTAAACAAATGCTAGTCCAATTTAACTGTATTAACTGTCCACACAGAACCCTACAACTCAGAATAACAGATTTGCCTCTTATGTATGTCAGTGTAGTATTAACTTAAATCTGATCTATGTGTGTGTTTTAATCTAAATGTAATCTATGTGTGTGTTTTTTACTTAAATGTTTTTTCCTTATTGTGTATGAATATGTGTCACTTAATTGCTCATTCAATACTAATTATAGTTCAGGTCAACTTACTTATTAAACTACAAAGGCTGGTCAACACCTAAGTATTCACTGATATACAAAAACCCTTTTACTGCTCAACTATCAAATACGAACTATTCTGCTATTCCTTAATCAAAAGCTGTGGCATGACCTAACTAAAATAAAAGATGTAAATTACAAATATTAATTACAACCTGTAAATAAATCAACTGTTAAATGAAAGGAATGAATGATTAGTTAGAATTATTCATTATATAATCATATACATTGATTTAATACCTGTGGAGTCAATTAGCTGTTATCAAAATATTTAACAAAATAATTATTATTCAGAATGGTTTTTCATTAGACAGTCACAGACATTGATGAAATCTGTGGAATCAATCAATTGTTTTGTGAAACAGACAATGAATGATCTGAATTATTATTTTAACCAATTAGTAATTAAACAAGTAATGTAATATTCAACAGTCATTTACAAACATCATTCTATGAATGTACAGATCTCCTCTATAAATTATCTCTCGTCAACATTCTGTAAGCAGGCACACAGTCACAGAGCCGTTTTTATGGGGGTGATAAAAATCTGTGCTGGAGGCACTGTTGTGACTTTGCTCAGGGAGAGCAGCCCTGTCTATGCTCACGCACAAGTTGCCTCATATGCTTTGAATCTAACCTAAAGTCACAATCTATTCTTTTACTTTTAACAAACTATGCTTAACTTTCGTGATTCTGCGATCACAACTTTATCACAAAATGAAAATGAAAGAAAGGGTTCGAAAGTGAGCTCCACGCTCACTGCTGTGTGTGAAAATGAATTGAGTCTCCGTGTGTGTAATGTTTGCGCATGCGCGCGTTCCCCGTGTAAACTCCTCTGTTTTCCTAGTAACCGTACCTTTAAACTATTTAAAATACCCCGATGATCAATTCACTTTATCTCCATCTTTATAAATACTACAATCTATGTGAATGGATTTAACCTTATCTTATGAGATGGGAAGTGAAACAATCACCCGCAGCCCCCCTTTTCTATTTGAAAACGGAGAGGAGAGAAAAAAAAAGGAGGGGGCTGCTTTGCCTTTGTCCTCTGGGGAAAACCGTCCCTGTGGGATTAAACTTTACACCATACTTTGCTTTCACAAACAATAATGTTATTTTCCACGACACAACAATTTCAAGATTATCTTTCAATGCAGTTAAACTATTAGTTACCAAACTAAATCTCATTCAAATACTCATATGCTTCACTGTTTCTCTTCCAAGAGACGTCTAGGCCTGTGTGTGTCCGCGTGTCCGCGCGTGCCTGAGCGTGCGTGTTTTTGCTCCGCTGACAAAGGACAATGGCTCCCAAAATACTTTGATTTCT